>NC_091282.1:446658217-446966870 GCF_032444005.1 Ranitomeya imitator
CCACACATATAGCTCTGCACTGTACTCCACACATATAGCTCTGCGCTGTACTCCACACATATAGCTCTGCGCTGTACTCCACACATATACACATATAGCTCTGCACTGTACTCCACACATATAGCTCTGCACTGTACTCCACACATATAGCTCTGCACTGTACTCCACACATATAGCTCTGCGCTGTACTCCACACATATAGCTCTGCGCTGTACTCCACACATATAGCTCTGCACTGTACTCCACACATATAGCTCTGCGCTGTACTCCACACATATAGCTCTGCGCTGTACTCCACACTATACACATATAGCTCTGCACTGTACTCCACACATATAGCTCTGCACTGTACTCCACACATATAGCTCTGCGCTGTACTCCACACATATAGCTCTGCACTGTACTCCACACATATAGCTCTGCGCTGTACTCCACACATATAGCTCTGCGCTGTACTCCACACATATACCATATAGCTCTGCACTGTACTCCACACATATAGCTCTGCACTGTACTCCACACATATAGCTCTGCACTGTACTCACACATATAGCTCTGCACTGTACTCCACACATATAGCTCTGCACTGTACTCCACACATATAGCTCTGCACTGTACTCCACACATATAGCTCTGCAGCTGTACTCCACACATATAGCTCTGCACTGTACTCCACACACATATAGCTCTGCACTGTACTCCACACATATAGCTCTGCACTGCTCCAAACTAGCCTGACACACCTATAGCTCTGCGACTGTACTCCACACATAGCTCTGCCTGTACTCCACACATATAGCTCTGCACTGTACTCCACACATATACACATATAGCTCTGCACTGTACTCCACACATATAGCTCTGCACTGTACTCCACACATATAGCTCTGCACTGTACTCCAACACATATAGCTCTGCACTGTACTCCACACATATAGCTCTGCACTGTCTCCACTGTAGCACTGTACTCCACACATATAGCTCTGCACTGTACTCCACACATATAGCTCTGCGCTGTACTCCACACATATAGCTCTGCACTGTACTCCACACATATAGCTCTGCACTGTACTCCACACATATAGCTCTGCACTGTACTCCACACATATAGCTCTGCACTGTACTCCACACATATAGCTCTGCACTGTACTCAACACATATAGCTCTGCACTGTACTCCACACATATAGCTCTGCACTGTACTCCACACATATAGCTCTGCACTGTACTCCACACATATAGCTCTGCACTGTACTCCACACATATAGCTCTGCACTGTACTCTACACATATAGCTCTGCACTGTACTCCACACATAGCTCTGCACTGTACTCTACACATATAGCTCTGCACTGTACTCTACACATATAGCTCTGCACTGTACTCACACATATAGCTCTGCACTGTACTCCACACATATAGCTCTGCACTGTACTCCACACATATAGCTCTGCACTGTACTCCACACATATAGCTCTGCACTGTACTCACACATATAGCTGCGCTGTACTCACACATATAGCTCTGCAACTGTACTCCACACATATAGCTCTGCACTGTACTCCACACATATAGCTCTGCAGCTGTACTCCACACATATAGCTCTGCACTGTACTCTACACATATAGCTCTGCACTGTACTCCACACATATAGCTCTGCACTGTACTCCACACATATAGCTCTGCACTGTACTCCACACATATAGCTCTGCACTGTACTCCACACATATAGCTCTGCACTGTACTCACACATATAGCTCTGCACTGTACTCCACACATATAGCTCTGCACTGTACTCTACACATATAGCTCTGCACTGTACTCCACACATATAGCTCTGCGCTGTACTCAACACATATAGCTCTGCACTGTACTCCACACATATAGCTCTGCGCTGTACTCCACACATATAGCTCTGCGCTGTACTCCACACATATAGCTCTGCACTGTACTCCACACATATAGCTCTGCGCTGTACTCCACACATATAGCTCTGCGCTGTACTCTACACATATAGCTCTGCACTGTACTCTACACATATAGCTCTGCACTGTACTCCACACATATAGCTCTGCACTGTACTCAACACATATAGCTCTGCGCTGTACTCCACACATATAGCTCTGCACTGTACTCTACACATATAGCTCTGCACTGTACTCCTACACATATAGCTCTGCGCTGTACTCCACACATATAGCTCTGCACTGTACTCCACACATATAGCTCTGCACTGTACTCCACACATATAGCTCTGCGCTGTACTCCACACATATAGCTCTGCACTGTACTCTACACATATAGCTCTGCACTGTACTCCTACACATATAGCTCTGCACTGTACTCACAATAGCTCTGCCTGTACTCCACACATATAGCTCTGCACTGTACTCCACACATATAGCTCTGCACTGTACTCCTACACATATAGCTCTGCACTGTACTCTACACATATAGCTCTGCACTGTACTCCACACATATAGCTCTGCACTGTACTCCACACTATAGCTCTGCGCTGTACTCCACACATATAGCTCTGCACTGTACTCTCACACATATAGCTCTGCACTGTACTCCACACATATAGCTCTGCGCTGTACTCCACACATATAGCTCTGCACTGTACTCCTACACATATAGCTCTGCACTGTTACTCCACACATATAGCTCTGCACTGTACTCCTACACATATAGCTCTGCGCTGTACTCCACACATATAGCTCTGCACTGTACTCCACACATATAGCTCTGCACTGTACTCCACACATATAGCTCTGCGCTGTACTCCACACATATAGCTCTGCGACTTGTACTCCACACATATAGCTCTGCACTGTACTCCACACATATAGCTCTGCGCTGTACTCACACATATAGCTCTGCAGCTGTACTCCACACATATAGCTCTGCGCTGTACTCCACACATATAGCTCTGCCTGTACTCTACACATATAGCTCTGCGACTGTACTCTACACATATAGCTCTGCACTGTACTCCACACATATAGCTCTGCACTGTACTCCACACATATAGCTCTGCAGCTGTACTCACACATATAGCTCTGCGCTGTACTCCACACATATAGCTCTGCACTGTACTCCACACATATAGCTCTGCACTGTACTCCACACATATAGCTCTGCACTGTACTCCACACATATAGCTCTGCGCTGTACTCCACACATATAGCTCTGCGCTGTACTCCACACATATAGCTCTGCGCTGTACTCCACACATATAGCTCTGCAGCTGTACTCCACACATATAGCTCTGCGCTGTACTCCACACATATAGCTCTGCGCTGTACTCCACACATATAGCTCTGCGCTGTACTCCACACATATAGCTCTGCGCTGTACTCCACACATATAGCTCTGCACTGTACTCCACACATATAGCTCTGCACTGTACTCCACACATATAGCTCTGCGCTGTACTCCACACATATAGCTCTGCGCTGTACTCCACACATATAGCTCTGCGCTGTACTCCACACATATAGCTCTGCGCTGTACTCACACTAGCTCAGCCTGTACTCCACACATTAGCTCTGCGCTGTACTCCACACATATAGCTCTGCGCTGTACTCCACACATATAGCTCTGCGCTGTACTCCACACATATAGCTCTGCGCTGTACTCCACACATATAGCTCTGCGCTGTACTCCACACATATAGCTCTGCACTGTACTCCACACATATAGCTCTGCACTGTAACTCCTACACATATAGCTCTGCGCTGTACTCCACACATATAGCTCTGCACTGTACTCCACACATATAGCTCTGCGCTGTACTCCACACATATAGCTCTGCACTGTACTCCACACATATAGCTCTGCAGCTGCTACTCCACACATATAGCTCTGCACTGTACTCCACACATATAGCTCTGCACTGTACTCCACACATATAGCTCTGCGCTGTACTCCACACATATAGCTCTGCACTGTACTCCACACTATAGCTCTGCGCTGTACTCCACACATATAGCTCTGCACTGTACTCCACACATATAGCTCTGCACTGTACTCCACACATATAGCTCTGCGCTGTACTCCACACATATAGCTCTGCGACTGTACTCCACACATATAGCTCTGCAGCTGTACTCCACACATATAGCTCTGCACTGTACTCCACACATATAGCTCTGCGCTGTACTCCACACATATAGCTCTGCGCTGTACTCTACACATATAGCTCTGCGCTGTACTCCACACATATAGCTCTGCGCTGTACTCCACACATATAGCTCTGCACTGTACTCCACACATATAGCTCTGCACTGTACTCCACACATATAGCTCTGCACTGTACTCCACACATATAGCTCTGCACTGTACTCCACACATATAGCTCTGCGCTGTGACTCCACACATATAGCTCTGCACTGTACTCCACACATATAGCTCTGCACTGTACTCCACACATATAGCTCTGCGCTGTACTCCACACATATAGCTCTGCGCTGTACTCCACACATATAGCTCTGCGCTGTACTCCACACATATAGCTCTGCGCTGTACTCCACACATATAGCTCTGCGCTGTACTCCACACATATAGCTCTGCGCTGTACTCTACACATACAGCTCTGCACTGTACTCCACACATATAGCTCTGCGCTGTACTCAACACATATAGCTCTGCGCTGTACTCCACACATATAGCTCTGCGCTGTACTCCACACATATAGCTCTGCGCTGTACTCCACATATAGCTCTGCACTGTACTCCACACATATAGCTCTGCACTGTACTCTCACACTATCGCTCTGCACTGTACTCCACACATATAGCTCTGCGCTGTACTCCACACATATAGCTCTGCGCTGTACTCCACACATATAGCTCTGCGACTGTACTCCACACATATAGCTCTGCGCTGTACTCCACACATATAGCTCTGCAGCTGTACTCCACACATATAGCTCTGCGCTGTACTCCACACATATAGCTCTGCGCTGTACTCCACACATATAGCTCTGCGCTGTACTCCACACATATAGCTCTGCGCTGTACTCACACATACTAGCTCTGCAGCTGTACTCCACACATATAGCTCTGCGCTGTACTCCTACACATATAGCTCTGCACTGTACTCTACACATATAGCTCTGCGACTGTACTCTACACATACTAGCTCTGCAGCTGTACTCCACACATATAGCTCTGCGCTGTACTCCACACATATAGCTCTGCACTGTACTCTACACATACAGCTCTGCACTGTACTCCACACATATAGCTCTGCACTGTACTCCACACATATAGCTCTGCACTGTACTCTACACATATAGCTCTGCACTGTACTCTACACATACAGCTCTGCACTGTACTCCACACATATAGCTCTGCGCTGTACTCCACACATATAGCTCTGCGCTGTACTCCACACATATAGCTCTGCGCTGTACTCCACACATATAGCTCTGCGCTGTACTCCACACATATAGCTCTGCGCTGTACTCCACACATATAGCTCTGCGCTGTACTCTACACATACAGCTCTGCACTGTACTCCACACATATAGCTCTGCACTGTACTCTACACATACAGCTCTGCACTGTACTCCACACATATAGCTCTGCTGTGCTCCACACATTATAGCTCTGCGCTGTACTCCACACATATAGCTCTGCACTGTACTCCACACATATAGCTCTGCGCTGTAACTCCACACATATAGCTCTGCGCTGTACTCCACACATATAGCTCTGCGCTGTACTCCACACATATAGCTCTGCGCTGTACTCCACACATATAGCTCTGCGCTGTACTCCACACATATAGCTCTGCACTGTACTCTACACATACAGCTCTGCACTGTACTCCACACATATAGCTCTGCGCTGTACTCCTACACATATAGCTCTGCGCTGTACTCCACACATATAGCTCTGCGCTGTACTCCACACATATAGCTCTGCACTGTACTCCACACATATAGCTCTGCACTGTACTCCACACATATAGCTCTGCACTGTACTCCACACATATTGCTCTGCACTGTACTCCACACATATAGCTCTGCGCTGTAGCTCCACACATATAGCTCTGCCTGTACTCCACACATATAGCTCTGCACTGTACTCCACACATATAGCTCTGCACTGTACTCCACTCAACATATAGCTCCTGCGCTGTACTCCACACATATAGCTCTGCGCTGTACTCCACACATATAGCTCTGCGCTGTACTCCACACATATAGCTCTGCGCTGTACTCCACACATATAGCTCTGCGCTGTACTCCACACATATAGCTCTGCGCTGTACTCCACACATATAGCTCTGCACTGTACTCCACACATATAGCTCTGCACTGTACTCCACACATATAGCTCTGCGCTGTACTCCACACATATAGCTCTGCGCTGTACTCCACACATATAGCTCTGCACTGTACTCACACATATAGCTCTGCGCTGTACTCCACACATATAGCTCTGCACTGTACTCCACACATATAGCTCTGCACTGTACTCCACACATATAGCTCTGCGCTGTACTCCACACATATAGCTCTGCGCTGTACTCCACACATATAGCTCTGCACTGTACTCCACACATATAGCTCTGCACTGTACTCCACACATATAGCTCTGCACTGTACTCCACACTATAGCTCTGCGCTGTACTCCACACATATAGCTCTGCGCTGTACTCTACACATATAGCTCTGCGCTGTACTCCACACATATAGCTCTGCACTGTACTCCACACATATAGCTCTGCGCTGTACTCTACACATATAGCTCTGCGCTGTACTCCACACATATAGCTCTGCGCTGTACTCCACACATATAGCTCTGCACTGTACTCCACACATATAGCTCTGCACTGTACTCCACACATATAGCTCTGCGCTGTACTCCACACATATACACATATAGCTCTGCACTGTACTCCACACATATAGCTCTGCACTGTACTCCACACATATAGCTCTGCGCTGTACTCCACACATATAGCTCTGCACTGTACTCCACACATATAGCTCTGCGCTGTACTCCACACATATAGCTCTGCGCTGTACTCCACACATATACACATATAGCTCTGCACTGTACTCCACACATATAGCTCTGCACTGTACTCCACACATATAGCTCTGCACTGTACTCCACACATATAGCTCTGCGCTGTACTCCACACATATAGCTCTGCGCTGTACTCCACACATATAGCTCTGCACTGTACTCCACACAATATAGCTCTGCGCTGTACTCCACACATATAGCTCTGCGCTGTACTCCACAATACACATATAGCTCTGCACTGTACTCCACACATATAGCTCTGCACTGTACTCCACACATATAGCTCTGCGCTGTACTGCACACATATAGCTCTGCACTGTACTCCACACATATAGCTCTGCGCTGTACTCCACACATACACATATAGCTCTGCAGCTGTACTCCACACATATAGCTCTGCACTGTACTCCACACATATAGCTCTGCACTGTACTCCACACATATAGCTCTGCACTGTACTCCACACATATAGCTCTGCACTGTACTCCACACATATAGCTCTGCACTGTACTCCACACATATAGCTCTGCGCTGTACTCCACACATATAGCTCTGCACTGTACTCCACACATATACACATAGCTCTGCACTGTACTCCACACATATAGCTCTGCACTGTACTCCACACATATCACATATAGCTCTGCACTGTACTCCACACATATAGCTCTGCACTGTACTCCACACTATACACATATAGCTCTGCACTGTACTCCACACATATAGCTCTGCACTGTACTCCACACATATACACATATAGCTCTGCACTGTACTCCACACATATAGCTCTGCACTGTACTCCACACATATAGCTCTGCACTGTACTCTACACATATAGCTCTGCGCTGTACTCCACACATATAGCTCTGCACTGTACTCCACACATATAGCTCTGCACTGTACTCCACACATAGCTCTGCACTGTACTCCACACATATAGCTCTGCGCTGTACTCCACACATATAGCTCTGCACTGTACTCCACAACATATAGCTCTGCACTGTACTCTCCACACATATAGCTCTGCACTGTACTTCACACATATACACATATAGCTCTGCACTGTACTCCACACATATAGCTCTGCACTGTACTCCACACATATAGCTCTGCGCTGTACTCACACATATAGCTCTGCACTGTACTCTACACATATAGCTCTGCACTGTACTCCACACATAAGCTCTGCACTGTACTCTACACATATAGCTCTGCACTGTACTCTACACATATAGCTCTGCACTGTACTCCACACATAGCTCTGCACTGTACTCTACACATATAGCTCTGCACTGTACTCTACACATATAGCTCTGCACTGTACTCCACACATATAGCTCTGCACTGTACTCCACACATATAGCTCTGCACTGTACTCCACACATATAGCTCTGCACTGTACTCCACACATATAGCTCTGCTCTGTACTCCACACATATAGCTCTGCGCTGTACTCCACACATATAGCTCTGCACTGTACTCCACACATATAGCTCTGCACTGTACTCCACACATATAGCTCTGCGCTGTACTCCACACATATAGCTCTGCACTGTACTCTACACATATAGCTCTGCACTGTACTCCACACATATAGCTCTGCACTGTACTCTACACATATAGCTCTGCACTGTACTCTCACACATATAGCTCTGCACTGTACTCCACACATATAGCTGCTCTGTACTCCACACATATAGCTCTGCCTGTACTCCACACATATAGCTCTGCACTGTACTCTACACATATAGCTCTGCGACTGTACTCCACACATATAGCTCTGCACTGTACTCCTCACACATATAGCTCTGCGCTGTACTCCACACATATAGCTCTGCGCTGTACTCCACACATATAGCTCTGCAGCTGTACTCCACACATATAGCTCTGCGCTGTACTCCACACATATAGCTCTGCGCTGTACTCCACACATATAGCTCTGCACTGTACTCTACACATATAGCTCTGCACTGTACTCTACACATATAGCTCTGCACTGTACTCTACACATATAGCTCTGCACTGTGCTCCACACATATAGCTCTGCGCTGTACTCCACACATATAGCTCTGCACTGTACTCCACACATATAGCTCTGCACTGTGACTCCACACATATAGCTCTGCGCTGTACTCCACACATATAGCTCTGCTCTGTACTCCACACATATAGCTCTGCGCTGTACTCCACACATATAGCTCTGCGCTGTACTCCACACATATAGCTCTGCACTGTACTCTACACATATAGCTCTGCACTGTACTCTACACATATAGCTCTGCACTGTACTCTACACATATAGCTCTGCACTGTGCTCCACACATATAGCTCTGCGCTGTACTCCACACATATAGCTCTGCACTGTACTCTACACATATAGCTCTGCACTGTAGCTCCACACATATAGCTCTGCGCTGTACTCCACACATATAGCTCTGCACTGTACTCTACACATATAGCTCTGCACTGTGCTCCACACATATAGCTCTGCACTGTACTCTACACATATAGCTCTGCGCTGTACTCCACACATATAGCTCTGCGCTGTACTCCACACATATAGCTCTGCACTGTACTCCACACATATAGCTCTGCGCTGTACTCCACACATATAGCTCTGCACTGTACTCCACACATATAGCTCTGCACTGTGCTCCACACATATAGCTCTGCACTGTGCTCCACACATATAGCTCTGCGCTGTACTCCACACATATAGCTCTGCGCTGTACTCCACACATATAGCTCTGCGCTGTACTCTACACATATAGCTCTGCGCTGTACTCCACACATATAGCTCTGCGCTGTACTCCACACATATAGCTCTGCACTGTACTCCACACATATAGCTCTGCGCTGTACTCCACACATATAGCTCTGCACTGTACTCTACACAAATAGCTCTGCACTGTACTCTACACATATAGCTCTGCACTGTACTCTACACATATAGCTCTGCACTGTACTCCACACATATAGCTCTGCGCTGTACTCCACACATATAGCTCTGCGCTGTACTCCACACATATAGCTCTGCACTGTACTCTACACATATAGCTCTGCACTGTACTCCACACATATAGCTCTGCACTGTACTCCACACATATAGCTCTGCACTGTACTCCACACATATAGCTCTGCGCTGTACTCCACACATATAGCTCTGCGCTGTACTCCACACATATAGCTCTGCGCTGTACTCCACACATATAGCTCTGCGCTGTACTCCACACATATAGCTCTGCGCTGTACTCCACACATATAGCTCTGCGCTGTACTCCACACATATAGCTCTGCACTGTACTCCACACATATAGCTCTGCACTGTACTCCACACATATAGCTCTGCACTGTACTCCACACATATAGCTCTGCGCTGTACTCCACACATATAGCTCTGCGCTGTACTCCACACATATAGCTCTGCGCTGTACTCCACACATATAGCTCTGCGCTGTACTCCACACATATAGCTCTGCGCTGTACTCCACACATATAGCTCTGCGCTGTACTCCACACATATAGCTCTGCGCTGTACTCCACACATATAGCTCTGCGCTGTACTCCACACATATAGCTCTGCGCTGTACTCCACACATATAGCTCTGCGCTGTACTCCACACATATAGCTCTGCACTGTACTCCACACATATAGCTCTGCACTGTACTCTACACATATAGCTCTGCGCTGTACTCCACACATATAGCTCTGCACTGTACTCCACACATATAGCTCTGCGCTGTACTCCACACATATAGCTCTGCACTGTACTCCACACATATAGCTCTGCACTGCACTCCACACATATAGCTCTGCACTGTACTCCACACATATAGCTCTGCACTGTACTCCACACATATAGCGCTGCGCTGTACTCCACACATATAGCTCTGCACTGTACTCCACACATATAGCTCTGCGCTGTACTCTACACATATAGCTCTGCACTGTACTCCACACATATAGCTCTGCACTGTACTCCACACATATAGCTCTGCGCTGTACTCCACACATATAGCTCTGCGCTGTACTCCACACATATAGCTCTGCACTGTACTCCACACATATAGCTCTGCACTGTACTCCACACATATAGCTCTGCGCTGTACTCCACACATATAGCTCTGCGCTGTACTCTACACATATAGCTCTGCGCTGTACTCCACACATATAGCTCTGCGCTGTACTCCACACATATAGCTCTGCACTGTACTCCACACATATAGCTCTGCACTGTACTCCACACATATAGCTCTGCACTGTACTCCACACATATTGCTCTGCACTGTACTCCACACATATAGCTCTGCGCTGTGCTCCACACATATAGCTCTGCACTGTACTCCACACATATAGCTCTGCACTGTACTCCACACATATAGCTCTGCGCTGTACTCCACACATATAGCTCTGCGCTGTACTCCACACATATAGCTCTGCGCTGTACTCCACACATATAGCTCTGCGCTGTACTCCACACATATAGCTCTGCGCTGTACTCCACACATATAGCTCTGCACTGTACTCTACACATACAGCTCTGCACTGTACTCCACACATATAGCTCTGCGCTGTACTCTACACATATAGCTCTGCGCTGTACTCCACACATATAGCTCTGCGCTGTACTCCACACATATAGCTCTGCACTGTACTCCACACATATAGCTCTGCACTGTACTCCACACAAATAGCTCTGCACTGTACTCCACACATATTGCTCTGCACTGTACTCCACACATATAGCTCTGCGCTGTGCTCCACACATATAGCTCTGCACTGTACTCCACACATATAGCTCTGCACTGTACTCCACACATATAGCTCTGCGCTGTACTCCACACATATAGCTCTGCGCTGTACTCCACACATATAGCTCTGCGCTGTACTCCACACATATAGCTCTGCGCTGTACTCCACACATATAGCTCTGCGCTGTACTCCACACATATAGCTCTGCACTGTACTCTACACATACAGCTCTGCACTGTACTCCACACATATAGCTCTGCACTGTACTCTACACATATAGCTCTGCACTGTACTCTACACATATAGCTCTGCACTGTACTCTACACATACAGCTCTGCACTGTACTCCACACATATAGCTCTGCGCTGTACTCCACACATATATCTCTGCACTGTACTCTACACATACAGCTCTGCACTGTACTCCACACATATAGCTCTGCACTGTACTCCACACATATAGCTCTGCACTGTACTCTACACATATAGCTCTGCACTGTACTCTACACATACAGCTCTGCACTGTACTCCACACATATAGCTCTGCGCTGTACTCCACACATATAGCTCTGCGCTGTACTCCACACATATAGCTCTGCGCTGTACTCCACACATATAGCTCTGCGCTGTACTCCACACATATAGCTCTGCGCTGTACTCCACACATATAGCTCTGCGCTGTACTCTACACATACAGCTCTGCACTGTACTCCACACATATAGCTCTGCACTGTACTCTACACATACAGCTCTGCACTGTACTCCACACATATAGCTCTGCGCTGTGCTCCACACATATAGCTCTGCACTGTACTCCACACATATAGCTCTGCACTGTACTCCACACATATAGCTCTGCGCTGTACTCCACACATATAGCTCTGCGCTGTACTCCACACATATAGCTCTGCGCTGTACTCCACACATATAGCTCTGCGCTGTACTCCACACATATAGCTCTGCGCTGTACTCCACACATATAGCTCTGCACTGTACTCTACACATACAGCTCTGCACTGTACTCCACACATATAGCTCTGCGCTGTACTCTACACATATAGCTCTGCGCTGTACTCCACACATATAGCTCTGCGCTGTACTCCACACATATAGCTCTGCACTGTACTCCACACATATAGCTCTGCACTGTACTCCACACATATAGCTCTGCACTGTACTCCACACATATTGCTCTGCACTGTACTCCACACATATAGCTCTGCGCTGTGCTCCACACATATAGCTCTGCACTGTACTCCACACATATAGCTCTGCACTGTACTCCACACATATAGCTCTGCGCTGTACTCCACACATATAGCTCTGCGCTGTACTCCACACATATAGCTCTGCGCTGTACTCCACACATATAGCTCTGCGCTGTACTCCACACATATAGCTCTGCGCTGTACTCCACACATATAGCTCTGCACTGTACTCTACACATACAGCTCTGCACTGTACTCCACACATATAGCTCTGCACTGTACTCTACACATATAGCTCTGCACTGTACTCTACACATATAGCTCTGCACTGTACTCCACACATATAGCTCTGCACTGTGCAGTCTATACACACTAAAATGCACTACAAAGCTCTGCACCTTACACTGAAAACACAGGACTGCACGTGAACTTACTGTATATACACGGCTCTACACTCTACACACACTGACAGCTCTGCACCGTGCCCTCTACACACACTGACAGCTCTGCACCGTGCCCTCTACACACACAGCTCTGCACCGTGCCCTCTACACACACTGACAGCTCTGCACTGTGCCCTCTACACACACTGACAGCTCTGCACCATGCCCTCTACACACACTGACAGCTCTGCACTGTGCCCTCTACACACACTGACAGCTCTGCACCGTGCCCTCTACACACACAGCTCTGCACTGTGCCCTCTACACACACAGCTCTGCACCGTGCCCTCTACACACACTCACAGCTCTGCACCGTGCCCTCTACACACACTGACAGCTCTGCACCGTGCCCTCTACACACACTGACAGCTCTGCACCATGCCCTCTACACACACTCACAGCTCTGCACCGTGCCCTCTACACACACTCACAGCTCTGCACCGTGCCCTCTACACACACTCACAGCTCTGCACCGTGCCCTCTACACACACTGACAGCTCTGCACCGTGCCCTCTACACACACTCACAGCTCTGCACCGTGCCCTCTACACACACTCACAGCTCTGCACCGTGCCCTCTACACACACTCAAAGCTCTGCACCGTGCCCTCTACACACACAGCTCTGCACCGTGCCCTCTACACACACAGCTCTGCACCGTGCCCTCTACACACACAGCTCTGCACCGTGCCCTCTACACACACAGCTCTGCACCGTGCCCTCTACACACACAGCTCTGCACCGTGCCCTCTACACACACAGCTCTGCACCGTGCCCTCTACACACACAGCTCTGCACCGTGCCCTCTACACACACTCACAGCTCTGCACCGTGCCCTCTACACACACTCACAGCTCTGCACCGTGCCCTCTACACACACTCACAGCTCTGCACCGTGCCCTCTACACACACAGCTCTGCACCGTGCCCTCTACACACACTGACAGCTCTGCACCGTGCCCTCTACACACACTGACAGCTCTGCACCGTGCCCTCTACACACAGCTCTGCACCGTGCCCTCTACACACACAGCTCTGCACCGTGCCCTCTACACACACTCACAGCTCTGCACCGTGCCCTCTACACACACTCACAGCTCTGCACCGTGCCCTCTACACACACTCACAGCTCTGCACCGTGCCCTCTACACACACACACAGCTCTGCACCGTGCCCTCTACACACAGCTCTGCACCGTGCCCTCTACACACACTCACAGCTCTGCACCGTGCCCTCTACACACACTGACAGCTCTGCACCATGCCCTCTACACACACTCACAGCTCTGCACCGTGCCCTCTACACACACTCACCGCTCTGCACCGTGCCCTCTACACACACTGACAGCTCTGCACCGTGCCCTCTACACACAGCTCTGCACCGTGCCCTCTACACACACTCACAGATCTGCACCGTGCCTTCTACACACACTCACAGCTCTGCACCGTGCCCTCTACACACACTAACAGCTCTGCACCGTGCCCTCTACACACACTCACAGCTCTGCACCGTGCCCTCTACACACACTCACAGCTCTGCACCGTGCCCTCTACACACACTCACAGCTCTGCACCGTGCCCTCTACACACACAGCTCTGCACCGTGCCCTCTACACACACACACAGCTCTGCACCGTGCCCTTTACACACAGCTCTGCACCGTGCCCTCTACACACACTCACAGCTCTGCACCGTGCCCTCTACACACACTGACAGCTCTGCACCGTGCCTTCTACACACACTCACAGCTCTGCACCGTGCCCTCTACACACACTCACAGCTCTGCACCGTGCCCTCTACACACACTGACAGCTCTGCACCGTGCCCTCTACACACACTCACAGCTCTGCACCGTGCCCTCTACACACACTGACAGCTCTGCACCGTGCCCTCTACACACACTCACAGCTCTGCACCGTACCCTCTACACACACTGACAGCTCTGCACCATGCCCTCTACACACACTCACAGCTCTGCACAGTGCCCTCTACACACACTGACAGCTCTGCACCGTGCCCTCTACACACACTCACAGCTCTGCACCGTGCCCTCTACACACCCTCACAGCTCCGCACCGTGCCCTCTACACACACTCACAGCTCTGCATCGTGCCCGCTACACACAGCTCTGCACCGTGCCCTCTACACACCCTCACAGCTCTGGACCGTGCCCTCTACACACACTCACAGCTCTGCATCGTGCCCTCTACACACAGCTCTGCACCGTGCCCTCTACACACACACACACAAGGCAATCTTGCCTTGCGCAGGCGTGTACTACGGAGGACAGAGAATGAACTTCAATCCAATATTGCGGCCAGCATGCAGCCAGCGGGTAAGGAAAGGGTGAATCAAACACCTCAAAACTCCGCCCATATGACCGAAAACCGGTCCCGCCAATTTCAGGTGACAGGTTCCCTTTAATAAATAGGAGCAAGAGCTCCCCCTGGTGGCCTGGAGTGTGAAATGTGTTGCATGTTTGTGATACCTGGATGCAGTTATTATCCTTCTTTGCCTCCAAACGTAGCATCACTCTCCCCTAGAGGAAAATGACATTACTGCAACGACCAGGACCCTGGGGCGCTGCACATGCCCTCCACACTCATGTACGGCCCTGCACCGTGACCTCCACACCCTCGTACAGCCCTGCGCCTTGCCCTCTACACCCATTAGTACTTGAAAAAAGAATAGGCCATACCACGGGGATCACCAGAGACACGGATGTGACATGAAAAAACACAGCTTTATTTAGTTAGACTCACAAGACACTTACATTTAAAAGCATATAAAAAGAATGGTCACATATGCGCCCTCTCAACAAAACACTAACCAAGCCTAGAATAAGGCTACAACCTGAGCCTGACTCCTAGGAAATTTAAATATAGATGTAAACATACATATACACATAGATTGGGCATCTATATAGACAGCATATCGAATACATGGCTTAAATACTCATTACTTCAATGTGTTAGTAGCCCCATGGGCCAAAGATGCACAATTGTTCTTGTAAGGACAATGGTAACCCTCTACGGCCACTCACGACCCTGCCCTCTACACATACACACGGCCCTGCAGTGTATTAAACATGGCTCTGCAGTGTGCACTCTAAACACACGGCCCTCCTCTGTGCCCTCTACACCCACGTACGGCCCTGCACCGTGCCCTCTACACCCACGCACTGCCCTGCACCGTACCCTCTACACCCAGGCACGGCCCTGCATCGTGCCCTCTACACCCACGCACTGCCCTGCACCGTGCCCTCTACACCCAGGCACGGCCCTGCACCGTGCCCTCTACACCCACGCACGACCCTGCAGTGTGCACTTTAAACGCACGGCTCTGCACTGTTCACTCTACACACACCACATAATATACACAGCTTTATGTAGAGTACAGTACAGACCAAAAGTTTGGACACACCTCATTTAAAGATTTTTCTGTATTTTCATTACTATGAAAATTGTACATTCACACTGAAGGCATCAAAACTATGAATTAACACATGTGGAATTATATACTTAACAAAAAAGTGTGAAACAACTGAAATTATGTCTTATATTCTAGGTTCTTCAAAGTAGCCATCTTTTGCTGTGATGACTGCTTTACACACTCTTGGCATTTTCTTGATGAGCTTCAAGAGGTAGTCACCGGGAATGGTTGTCACTTCACAGGTGTGCCCTGTCAGGTTTAATAAGTGGGATTTCTTGCCTTATAAATGGGGTTGGGACCATCAGGTGTCTTGTGCAGAAGTCTGGTGGATACACAGCTGATAGTAAATGAAGGTCAGTCAGTCCGAAAAATTGGGAAAACTTTAAAAGTCTCCCCAAGGGCAGTGGCAAAAACCATCAACCGCTACAAAGAAACTGGCTCACATGAGGACCGCCCCAGGAAAGTAAGACCAAGAGTCACCTCTGCTTCTGAGGATAAGTTTATCCGAGTCACCAGCCTCAGAAATCGCAGGTTAACAGCAGCTCAGATTAGAGACCAGGTCAATGCCACACAGAGTTCTAGCAGCAGACACATCTCTACAACAACTGTTAAGAGAAGACTTTGTGCAGCAGGCCTTCATGGTAAAATAGCTGCTAGGAAACCACTGCTAAGAACAGGCAACAAGCAAAAGAGACTTGTTTGGGCTAAAGAACACAAGGAATGGACATTAGACCAGTGGAAATCTGTGCTGGTCTGATGAGTCCAAATTTGAGATCTTGGTTCCAACCAACATGTCTTTGTGCGACGCAGAAAAGGTGAACGGATGGACTCTACATGCCTGGTTCCCACCGTGAAGCATTGAGGAGGAGGTGTGATGGTGTGGGGGTGGTTTGCTGGTGACACTGTTTGGTATTTATTCAAAATTGAAGGCATACTGAACCAGCATGGCTACCACAGCATCTTGCAGCGGCATGCTATTCCATCCGGTTTGCATTTAGTTGGACCATCATTTGTTTTTCAACAAGACAATGACCCCCCAACACACCTCCAGGCTGTGTTAGGGCTATTTGACCAAGAAGGAGAGTGATGGGGTGCAGATGACCTGGCCTCTACAAATGGTTGGAGTGAGCTGGACCGCAGAGTGAAGGCAAAAGGGCCAACAAGGGCTAAGCATCTCTGAGAACTCCTTCAAGATTGTTGGAAGACCATTCCCGGTGACTACCTCTTGATGCTCATCAAGAGAATACCAAGAGTGCGCAAAGCAGTCATCAAAGCAAAAGGTGGCTACTTTGAAGAACCTAGAATATCTATAATATAACGCTGGGAGCGTCACTCTGTCCGAAGCCTTTATAGACTGCGCAAGCGCAAGCGCCCGTGCAGTCTGGGCCTCACAGAGTGACGCTCCCAGGAGATCGCGGTATGCGTATACACTGAACGCACACCACGATCTCCACCGGAGAGGCAGGGACCGCCAGGAGGGTAAGCATATTCACCTGTCCCCCGTTCCAGCGCTGCGTGCGGCTCCGTCTCCCGGGTCCTCTGCTGTGACGTTCCCAGTTCAGAGGGCGCGATGACGCGCTTAATGCCCTCTGACTGAACAGTCACAGCTAGAGGAGCCGGAAGATGGCGGCGCGCAGCGGTGGAACGGGACAGACAGGTGAGTATAGCAAGTGCTGGGGGCCTGAACTAGCGGTGACTCCGGCACCTAACCCCCTCAGCGCGCCGGTGTCCCCGCCTGCTCAGGCCCCCAGCACTCGGCGCCCAGCGACGATAGGTGAGTATGGTTTTTTTTTTTTATATATATATATATATGGCAGCAGCATACGGGGCATATATAATGGAGCATCTTATGGGGGGCATATAATACAATGGTGGCGCAGGATGGGAGCAGCACATGACAGAACGGGGGCGCAGGATGGCAGCAGCACATGACAGAACGGGCGCAGGATGCCAGCAGCACATGACAGAACGGGCACAGGATGGTAGCAGCACATGACAGAACGGGCGCAGGATGGCAGCAGCACATGACAGAACGGGCACAGGATGGTAGCAGCACATGACAGAACGGGAGCGCAGGATGGCAGCAGCACATGACAGAATGGGGGCGCAAGATGGGAGCAGCACATGACAGAACAGGGGCGCAGGATGGGACCAGCACATGACAGAACGGGCGCAGGATGGTAGCAGCACATGACAGAACGGCCGCAGGATGGCAGCAGCACATGACAGAACGAGGGCGCAGGATGGGAGCAGCACATGACAGAACGGGTGCAGGATGGGAGCAGCACATGACAGAACGGGGGCGCAGGATGGCAGCAGCACATGACAGAATGGGGGCGCAAGATGGGAACAGCACATGACAACAGGGGCGCAGCACATGACAGAACGGGCGCAGGATGGTAGCAGCACATGACAGAACGGGCGCAGGATGGCAGCAGCATATGACAGAACGGGCGCAGGATGGCAGCAGCACATGACAGAACGGGGCGCAGGATGGGAGCAGCACATGACAGAACGGGTGCAGGATGGCAGCAGCACATGACAGAATGGGCGCAGGATGGTAGCAGCACATGACAGAACGGAGGCGCAGGATGGCAGCAGCACATGACAGAACGGGCGCAGGATGGGAGCAGCACATGACAGAACAGGGGCGCAGGATGGGAGCAGCACATGAAAGAACGGGGGCACAGGATGGGAGCAGCACATGACAGAACGGGGGCACAGGATGGGAACAGCACATGACAGAACGGGCGCACGATGGCAGCAGGACATGACAAAACGGGCGCAGGATGGGAGCAGCACATGACAGAACGGGGGCGCAGGATGGCAGCAGCACATGACAGAACGGGCGCAGGATGGGAGCAGCACATGACAGAACGGGGGCGCAGGATGGGAGCAGCACATGACAGAACGGGGGCGCAGGATGGCAGCAGCACATCACAGAACAGGGGCGCAGGATGGGAGCAGCACATGAAAGAACGGGGGCACAGGATGGGAGCAGCACATGACAGAACGGGGGCACAGGATGGGAGCAGCACATGACAGGATGGGAGCAGCAAATGACAGAATGGAAGAATGGAGGCGCAGGATGGGTGCAGAACATGTCAGAATGGAGGCGCAGGATGGGTGCAGCACATGTCACAATGGGGGCGCAGGATGGGAGCAGCACATGACAGAATGGGGGCGCAGGATGGGTGCAACACATGACAGAATGGGGGCGCAAGATGGGTGCAGAACATGTCAGAATGGGGGCGCAGGATGGGAGCAGCACATGTCACAATGGGGGCGCAGGATGGAAGCAGCACATGACAGAATGGGGGCGCAGGATGGGTGCAACACATGACAGAATGGGGGCACAAGATGGGTGCAACACATGGCAGGATGGGGGCGCAGGATGGGTGCAGCACATGACAGGATGGGGGAGCAGGATGGGAGCAGCACATGTCAGAATGGGGGTGCAGGATGGGAGCAGCACATGTCAGAATGGGGGTGCAGGATGGGTGCAGCACATGTCAGGATGGGGACGCAGGATGGAGCAGCTCATGACCGGATGGGGACGCAGGATGGAGCAGCACATACCAGGATGGAGACTATATACCAATATAGATGCTAGCCACCCAGGCGTAGAACGGGTTCAATAGCTAGTAAGACATAATTTCAGTTGTTTTACACTTTTTTGCTAAGTATATAATTCCACATGTGTTAATTCATAGTTTTGATGCCTTCAGTGTGAATGTACAATTTCCATAGTCATAAAAATACAGAAAAATGAGAAGGTGTGTACAAACTTTTGGTCTGTACTGTATATATAGGGTTAATCTGCCGATTAATAGCGTTCCAATGCTGACCGGCTGCCATACTGAAACCGTGGCTAAAGGGAAAAATATTAGATTTATTCCTACCAGGAGCCGCTGACTTTGGGTGCAGTCACACGGCCGTATTACTTGAGTGAGGATCGTATAGCAGTTATTGGACTGGCGGTCGGCTCTCCTGACCTGAGTGTGATAGCTGCATAGAAATACACGCTGTCACAGCCTGTCTGAGGATTGCAATGTGATCCTCGTGTGAGTAATACAGCAGACTGACTGCACCCTTACAGTCATACAGATATGCCGGAGTGGCTGCACTCATCGCTGACAGCACTGTGAGCAGCGGCTGTAATCACTCCCTGGCACTCTCATTGACAGCTCGCTCTGCACAGACGCACCACACCGCGAGCTGTCAATCTAACTGGTGCTCACAATGCTGTGAGTGATGACTGTAGCCACGTTCCTGGAGTTACAGGGATAGAAAAAAAAATGAATTTCTGCAAAAAATGGCTCCATCCGACAACAGACATTCACAGGCCATCACAGCAGTCCTGCACCAGGGATTATTGTTTGGGGCGGCATAAGATACACTAGCTGGACCCCTCATCTTTATGCCAGGCACAATAACAGCTCAGTGTTACATTTATTTGGTTATGGAACCAGTGGTACGGCCATTTCTCCAAAGTGTTCAGGAACCGTTTACCACATGACAGTGCCTGGCCACATATTGATAATGCTGCTGTGAGCAGCCTGCGTGATCAAACATGCTACCATGGCCTGCCATGTCTTAGACTTTTCTCCGATTGAGAAATTCTGGCAATTGCAAAGGGAGCTGCCAGCAGTGGATCTTGATGATTATGTTCCCAAGTGCACTTAGCAACAGAACCTTCCTTAGACAACCATTAATAACCTCATTGATAGCAGCCAAGGCATGTAAGTGAATAAATCATGATGCTAAACAAATGATAAAAGAATGGAAACACTATTTGCATATCATTAAAATGTCCACCGATCCTGTGATTTCCATAATTCCATGACTTTTCCTTGGTGTTGCAATTCCACTGTTGAGTAGTATACAGTATATACAAGATATCTTAAATCATCTGATGACAGGGTTTATGATGTTCCAAACATTAATTTTCTAGCTGGTGATAAGGCAAGTAATGATAGGATGAGGACGAGGATCAGTCATGTGTACCCTAGCAGGACCCATGGTAGCAATTTCACCATTGCATACCAATAATTTTTATGTATACTGTCTGTGATTCTTGTTTATTATTAATATGACTGTTCTGGGGTTCACAGTTTAGCTTATGATTTTCAATAATGGACTGTCACCGAATACTGTCATCAATTATCAGCTATCCAATTCGACTATTTTACCTGCCTTTAATTTCCCATTTGCACCATTTTCCTTGGCAAGTTGACAGCCTTATCATCTTTTATAGCACGGCTACAACTTATAAGGGAGTTTTTAATTGTGAACCATGAAAGTATAAGAGATACAATAAAGAAATAAAATGTCTCCAATAAAGTAATGAAGAAAGCAAAGGAAGTGCTCAACTTCTGCAAGGTATTGTCAGTAAAGACTGAACCTAGATATTTTGATCTTTATACTGTTGTAGTCAATATTATCAGCACCCATAAAAATTGACCTATGATCAAAGGTACCCCTTGATAAAGCTATAGGTGAAACGTGTGTCGAGATACTGGGCATTGCGGTCTGCTTTTTTGGTCCACTGATGATGGCTTGTAGTGGGTATGGATGCCTCTGCACTTTGTTTTCCTGACAATTGAGGTTTATATGAATATGAATTGTGGCTTTTACTTTTATATAATCATGTGCTGACTGTAATATTGTGTTTTAGCATTGCTGCATCCTGTTTAGAGCTTTTGTGTTTTGAGGGGTCATTGTTACAATTTTGGTTTTTATAATACTTGTCATGCGATGTTTTTTTTCCAAATCATTTTTTAGGTTCCTATATTTACTATATTTTATTAATACATTTGTGCATGTGCTTGTTCACATTAACGTATTATATGTGTTACTGATAGTAATGTTCCATTGTGTTACTAGCCACTGACCACACTGCCTTCTCTTTTTTTCTGGCTTTTAAGTTATATGCTGCTCAAAAAAATAAAGGGAACACTAAAATCCCACATCCTAGATATCACTGAATAAAATATTTCAGTTGTAAATCTTTATTCATTACATAGTGGAATGTGTTGAGAACAATAAAACATAAAAGTGATCAATGTAAATCAAAATGAATATCCCATGGAGGTCTGGACTTGGAATGATACTCAAAATCAAAGTGGAAAATCAAATTACAGGCTGATCCAACTTCAGTGGAAATGCTTCAAGACAAGGAAATGATGTTCAGTTGTGTGTGTTGCCTCCATGTGCCTGTATGACCTCCCTACAATGCTTGGGCATGCTGAGGCCTGATGAGGCGGTGGATGGTCTCCTGAGGGATCTCCTCCCAGACCTGGACTAAAGCATCCGCCAACTCCTGGACAGTCTGTGGTGCAACGTGACGTTGGTGGATGGTGCGAGACATGATGTCCCAGATATGTTCAATCGGATTCAGGTCTGGGGAACGGGAGGGCCAGTCCATAGCTTCAATGCCTTCATCTTGCAGGAACTGCTGACACACTCCAGCCACATGAGGTCTGGATTGTCTTGCATTAGGAGGAACCCAGGGCCAACCGCACCAGCATATGGTCTCACAAGGGGTCTGAGGATCTAATCTCGGTACCTAATGGCAGTCAGGCTACCTCTGGCGAGCATATGGAGGACTGTGCGGCCTTCCAAAGAAATGCCACCCCACACCATTACTGACCCAATGCCAAACCGGTCATGCTGAAGGATGTTGCAGGCAGCAGATCGCTCTCCACGGGAACTCCAGACTTTGTCACGTCTGTGACATGTGCTCAGTGTGAACCTGCTTTCATCTGTGAAGAGCACAGGGTGCCAGTGGCGAAATTGCCAATCCTGGTGTTCTGTGGCAAATGCCAAGCGTCCTGCATGGTGTTGGGCTATGAGCATAACCCCCATCTGTGGACGTCGGGCACTCAGACCATCCTCATGGAGTCGGTTTCTAACCGTTTGTGTAGACATACACATTTGTTGCCTGCTGGAGGTCATTTTGCAGGGCCCTGGCAGTGCTCCTCCTGTTCCTCCTTGCACAAAGGCTGATGTAGTGGTCCTGCTGCTGGGTTGTTGCCCTCCTATGGCCCTCTCCACATCTCCTGGTGTACTGGCCGGTCTCTTGGTAGCGCCTCCAGCCTCTGGACACTACACTGACAAACACAGCAAACCTTCTTGCCACAGCTCACATTGATGTGCCATCCTGGATGAGCTGCACTACCTAAGCCACTTGTGTGGGTTGTAGAGTCCGTCCCATGCTACCACGAGTGTGAAAGCACAATCAACATTCAAAAGTGACCAAAACACCAGCCAGAAAGCATGGTACTGAGATGTGGTCTGTGGTCCCCACCTGCAGAACCACTTCTTTATTGAGTGTGTCTTGATAATTGCCAATAATTATCATCCGTTGTCTATTCCATTTGCACAACAGCATGTGAAATTGATTGTCAAACAGTGTTGCTTCCTAAGTGGATAGTTTGATTTTACAGAAGTTTGATTTACATGGAGTTATATTCTGTTGTTTAAGTGTTCCCTTTATTTTTTTTTGAGCAGTATATACTCCGTGGGATATTAGTTGTGATTTACATTGATCATTTTTATGTTTTATTGCTCTCAACACATTCCATTATGTAATGAATAAAGATTTACAACTGGAATATTTCATTCAGTGATATCTAGGATGTGGGATTTCAGTATCCCCTTTATTTTTTGAGCAAGATCATATATATATATATATATATCTATATATATAGATATATATAGATATATATATATACAGTGGGGCAAAAAAGTATTTAGTCAGTCAGCAATAGTGCAAGTTCCACCACTTAAAAAGATGAGAGGCTTCTGTAATTTACATCATAGGTAGACCTCAACTATGGGAGACAAACTGAGAAAAAAAAATCCAGAAAATCACATTGTCTGTTTTTTTTATATTTTATTTGCATATTATGGTGGAAAATAAGTATTTGGTCAGAAACAAAATTTCATCTCAATACTTTGTAATATATCCTTTGTTGGCAATGACAGAGGTCAAACGTTTTCTGTAAGTCTTCACAAGGTTGCCACACACTGTTGTTGGTATGTTGGCCCATTCCTCCCTGCAGATCTCCTCTAGAGCAGTGATGTTTTTGGCTTTTCGCTTGGCAACACGGACTTTCAACTCCCTCCAAAGGTTTTCTGTAGGGTTGAGATCTGGAGACTGGCTAGGCCACTCCAGGACCTTGAAATGCTTCTTACGAAGCCACTCCTTCGTTGCCCTGGCGGTGTGCTTTGGATCATTGTCATGTTGAAAGACCCAGCCACGTTTCATCTTCAATGCCCTTGCTGATGGAAGGAGGTTTGCACTCAAAATCTCACGATACATGGCCCCATTCATTCTTTCATGTACCCGGATCAGTCGTCCTGGCCCCTTTGCAGAGAAACAGCCCCAAAGCATGATGTTTCCACCACCATGCTTTACAGTAGGTATGGTGTTTGACGGATGCAACTCAGTATTCTTTTTCCTCCAAACACGACAAGTTGTGTTTCTACCAAACAGTTCCAGTTTGGTTTCATCAGACCATAGGACATTCTCCCAAAACTCCTCTGCATCATCCAAATGCTCTCTAGCAAACTTCAGACGGGCCCGGACATGTACTGGCTTAAGCAGTGGGACACGTCTGGCACTGCAGGATCTGAGTCCATGGTGGCGTAGTGTGTTACTTATGGTAGGCCTTGTTACATTGGTCCCAGCTCTCTGCAGTTCATTCACTAGGTCCCCCCGCGTGGTTCTTGTGATCATTCTGACCCCACGGGGTGGGATTTTGCGTGGAGCCCCAGATCGAGGGAGATTATCAGTGGTCTTGTATGTCTTCCATTTTCTAATTATACTCCCACTGTTGATTTCTTCACTCCAAGCTGGTTGGCTATTGCAGATTCAGTCTTCCCAGCCTGGTGCAGGGCTACAATTTTGTTTCTGGTGTCCTTTGACAGCTCTTTGGTCTTCACCATAGTGGAGTTTGGAGTCAGACTGTTTGAGGGTGTGCACAGGTGTCTTTTTATACTGATAACAAGTTTAAACAGGTGCCATTACTACAGGTAATGAGTGGAGGAAAGAGGAGACTCTTAAAGAAGAGCCAGAAATCTTGATTGTTTGTTTCTGACCAAATACTTATTTTCCACCATAATATGCAAATAAATTGTTAAAAAAACAGACAATGTGATTTTCTGGATTTTTTTTTCTGTTTGTCTCCCATAGTTGAGGTCTACCTATGATGTAAATTACAGACGCCTCTCATCTTTTTAAGTGGTGGAACTTGCACTATTGCTGACTGACTAAATACTTTTTTGCCCCACTTTATATATATATATATATATATATATATATATATATAAAGTTATATATATATATATATATATATATATATATATATATATATATATATATATATATATATATACATATATATATATATACACAGTACAGACCAAAGTTTGGAAATGCCTTCTCATTTACAGATTTTTCTGTATTTTCATGACTATGAAAATTGTACATTCACACTGAAGGCATCAAAACTATGAATTAACACAAGTGGAATTATATACTTAACAAAAAAGTGTGAATCAACTGAAATTATGTCTTATATTCTAGGTTCTTCAAAGTAGCCACCTTTTGCTTAGGATGACTGCTTTGCACACTCTTGGCATTCTCTTGATGAGCTTCAAGAGGTAGTCACCGGGAATGGTTTTCAATTCACAGGTGGGCCCTGTCAGGTTTAATAAGTGGGATTTCTTGCCTTATAAATGGTGTTGGGACCATCAGTTGTGTTGTGCAGAAGTCTGGTGGATACACAGCTGATAGTCCTACTGAATAGACTGTTAGAATCTGTATTATGGCAAGAAAAAAGCAGCTAAGTAAAGAAAAACGAGTGGCCATCATTACTTTAAGAAATGAAGGTCAGTCAGTTCAAAAAATTGGGCAAACTTTAAAAGTGTCCCCAAGTGCAGTGGCAAAAACCATCAAGCGCTACAAAGAAACTGGCTCACATGAGGACCGCCCCAGGAAAGGATGACCAAGAGTCACCTCTGCTTCTGAGGATAAGTGTATCCAAGTCACCAGCCTCAGAAATCACAGATTAACAGCAGCTAAGATTAGAGACCAGGTCAATGCCACACAGAGTTCTAGCAGCAGACACATCTCTACAACAACTGTTAAGAGGAGACTTTGTGCAGCAGGCCTTCATGGTAAAATAGCTGCTGGGAAACCACTGCTAAGAACAGGCAACAAGCAGAAGAGACTTGTTTGGGCTAAAGAACACAAGGAATGGACATTAGGCCAGTGGAAATCTGTGCTTTGGTCTGATGAGTCCAGATTTGGTTCCAACCACCGTGTCTTTGTGCGACGCAGAAAGGGTGAACTGATGGACTCTACATGCCTGGTTCCCACTGTGAAGCATGGAGGAGGAGGTGTGATGGTGTGGGGGTGCTTTGCTGGTGACACTGTTGGGGATTTATTCAAAATTGAAGGCATACTGAACCAGCATGGCTACCACAGCATCTTGCAGCGGCATGCTATTCCATCCGGTTTGCATTTAGTTGGACCATCATTTATTTTTCAACAGGACAATGACCCCAAACACACCTCCAGGCTGTGTAAGGGCTATTTGACCAAGAAGGAGAGTGATGGGGTGCTATGCCAGATGACCCGGCCTCCACAGTCACCAGACCTGAACCCAATCGAGATGGTTTGGGGTGAGCTGGACTGCAGAGTGAAGGCAAAAGGGCCAACAAGTGCTAAGTATCTCTGGGAATGCCTTCAAGATTGTTGGAAGACCATTCCCGGTGACTACTGTTATAACCTGGTGGTTAGGAGCACCCGGAATGACCTGATAGTTAAACCTCATACAGGATGAGCTCTGGGATGTGGGAGCTCTGCTGACCGCAAGCCCTAATCCTATCACACACACTAGAAATAGCCGTGGAGCGCTCCTGACCAGACCTAGGTGCCTCGTTACAGCCTAAGAACTATCTAGCCCTAGAGATAGAAAATAAAGCCTACCTTGCCTCAGAGAAATTCCCCAAAGGTAAAGGAAGCCCCCCACATATATTGACTGTGAGTAAAGATGAAAGTCACAAACGCAGAAATGAAACAGGTTTCAGCAAAGGGAGGCCAGACTTACTAAATAGACAGAGGATAGGAAAGGTAACTTTGCGATCAGCACAAAAACCTACAAAAGACCACGCAGAGTGTGCAAAAAAGACCTCCGCACCGACTCACGGTGCGGAGGGGCCACTCTGCATCCCAGAGCTTCCAGCTAGCAAGACAAAATCATGAAAACCAGCTGGACAAGAAAACAGTGAACAAATAATGACTATCAGGAACTTAGCTTCTACAGGAGAAGGCAGGTCACCAGAGAGATCCAGGAGCGAACTGAACCAATGCAAAAACATTGACAGCTGGCATGGAGTAACGATCTGAGAGGAGTTAAAAAGAGCAGTCAACCAAAGGATAAACCACGTCACCTGTGTAAGGAACCTCAGAAGCAGCAGCTTCACTCACAGCCACCAGAGGGAGCCCATAGACAGAACTCGCCGAAGTACCATTCACGACCACAGGAGGGAGTTCGACAACAGAATTCACAACAGTACCCCCCCCCTTGAGGAGGGGTCACCGAACCCTCACCAGAGCCCCCAGGCCAATCAGGATGAGCCAAATGAAAGGCACAAACAAGATTGGCAGCATGAACATCAGAGGCAAAAACCCAGGAATTATCTTCCTGACCATAACCCTTACACTTGACCAGGTACTGGAGTTTCCGTCTCGAAACACGAGAATCTAAAATCTTCTCCACCACATACTCCAACTCCCCCTCGACCAACACCGGGGTAGGAGGATCAACGGAGGGAACCATAGGCGCCACGTATCTCCGCAACAACGACCTATGGAACACATTATGGATGGCAAAAGAAGCTGGAAGATCCAAACAAAATGACACAGGATTAAGAACTTCAGAAATCTTATATGGTCCAATGAAACGAGGCTTAAACTTAGGAGAGGAAACCTTCATAGGAACGTGACGAGATGACAACCAAACCACATCCCCAACACGAAGTCGGGGACCAACACAACGCCGGCGGTTAGCGAAACGTTGAGCCTTCTCCTGGGACAATGTCAAATTGTCCACCACATGAGTCCAAATCCGCTGCAACCTGTCCACCACCGCATCCACACCAGGACAGTCCGAAGGCTCAACCTGCCCTGAAGAGAAACGAGGATGGAAACCAGAATTACAGAAAAAAGGAGAAACTAAAGTAGCCGAGCTGGCCCAATTATTAAGGGCGAACTCAGCCAAAGGGAAGAAAGACACCCAATCATCCTGATCAGCAGAAACAAAGCATCTCAGATATGTCTCCAAAGTCTGATTAGTTTGTTCGGTTTGGCCATTAGTCTGAGGATGGAAAGCCGAAGAAAAAGTCAAATCAATGCCCATCTTAGCGCAAAAGGACCGATAAAAACCTCGAAACGAACTGGGAACCTCTGTCCGAGACGATGTTCTCTGGAATGCCATGCAAACGAACCACATGCTGGAAAAACAATGGCACCAAATCAGAGGAGGAAGGCAGTTTAGATAAGGGTACCAAATGGACCATCTTAGAGAAGCGATCACAAACCACCCAAATGACCGACATCTTTTGAGAAACAGGGAGATCAGAAATAAAATCCATGGAAATATGCGTCCAGTGCTTCTTCGGGATCGGCAAGGGCAAAAGCAACCCACTGGCACGAGAACAGCAGGGCTTAGCCCGAGCACAAATCCCACAGGACTGCACAAAAGAACGCACATCCCGTGACAAAGAAGGCCACCAAAAGGATCTGGCCACCAAATCTCTGGTACCAAAGATTCCAAGATGACCAGCCAATACTGAACAATGAATCTCCGAGATAACTCTACTAGTCCATCTATCAGGGACAAACAGTTTCTCCGTAGGACAACGGTCAGGTCTATCAGCCTGAAACTTTTGCAGCACACGCCGCAAATCAGAGGAAATGGCAGACAAAATTACCCCTTCTTTAAGAATACCCGCCGACTCCGGAACACCCGGAGAGTCAGGCACAAAACTCCTTGACAGGGCGTCAGCCTTCACATTCTTAGATCCCGGAAGGTATGAAACCACAAAATCAAAATGGGAGAAAAAGAGCGACCATCGAGCCTGTCTAGGATTCAACCGTTTGGCAGACTCGAGATAAGTCAAATTCTTGTGATCCGTCAAGACCACCACGCGATGTTTAGCTCCTTCAAGCCAATGTCGCCACTCCTTGAATGCCCACTTCATGGCCAACAACTCCCGATTGCCCACATCATAATTGCGCTCAGCAGGCGAGAATTTTCTGGAAAAGAAGGCACAGGGTTTCATCACCGAGCCATCAGAACTTCTTTGCGACAAAACAGCCCCTGCTCCAATTTCAGAAGCATCAACCTCCACCTGAAAAGGGAGCGAAACATCTGGCTGGCACAACACAGGGGCAGAAGCAAAATGACGCTTCAACTCCTGAAAAGCCTCTACAGCCGCAGAGGACCAATTGACCACATCAGCACCTTTCTTGGTTAAATCAGTCAACGGCTTAGCAACACTGGAAAAGTTAGCGATGAAGCAACGATAAAAATTATCAAAGCCCAGGAACTTCTGCAAGCTCTTCACAGATGTCGGCTGAGTCCAATCGTAAATGGCCTGAACTTTAACAGGGTCCATCTCGATAGTAGAAGGGGAAAAATGAAACCCAAAAATGAAACCTTCTGAACTCCAAAGAGACACTTTGACCCCTTCACAAACAAGGAATTCGCACGAAGGACCTGAAACACCATTCTGACCTGCTTCACATGAGATTCCCAATCATCCGAAAAGACCAAAATGTCATCCAAATATACAATCATGAATCTATCCAGGTACTCTTGGAAGATATCATGCATAAAGGACTGAAACACAGATGGAGCATTAGAAAGCCCGAATAGCATAACCAGGTACTCAAAATGGCCCTCGGGCGTATTAAATGCCATCTTCCACTCATCACCCTGTTTAATTCGCACAAGATTTTACGCACCACAAAGATCTATCTTGGTGAACCAACTAGCCCCCTTAATCCGAGCAAATAAATCAGACAGCAGCGGCAAAGGATACTGAAATTTGACTGTGATCTTATTAAGAAGGCGGTAATCAATACAAGGTCTCAAAGAACCATCCTTCTTGGCCACAAAAAAGAACCCTGCTCCCAATGGTGATGACGACGGACGAATATGACCCTTCTCCAAGGATTCCTTTATATAACTCCGCATAGCGGCGTGCTCTGGCACAGATAAATTAAACAGACGGCCCTTAGGAAACTTACTACCAGGAATCAAATTAATAGCACAGTTGCAATCCCTATGAGGAGGTAGGGCACCAGATTTGGGCTCTTCAAATACATCCCGGTAATCTGATAAAAACTCAGGGACTTCAGAAGGAGTGGAAGGTGAAATTGAGAGCATTGGAACATCACCATGTACCCCCTGACAACCCCAGCTGGACACAGACATAGATTTCCAATCCAACACTGGATTATGGACCTGTAGCCATGGCAACCCCAAAACGACCACATCATGCAGATTATGCAACACCAAAAAGAGAATATCCTCCTGATGTGCAGGAGCCATGCACATGGTCAATTGACTCCAGTACTGAGGCTTATTCTTGGCCAAAGGCGTAGCATCAATTCCTCTCAATGGAATAGGATACTGCAAGGGCTCCAAGAAAAAACCACAGCGCCTGGCAAACTCCAAGTCCATCAAATTCAGGGTAGCGCCTGAATCCACAAATGCCATTACAGAATAGGACGACAGAGAGCAAATCAGAGTAACGGACAAAAGAAATTTAGACTGTACCGTACCAATGGTGGCAGACCTAGCGAACCGCTTAGTGCGCTTAGGACAATCGGAGATAGCATGAGTGGATTCACCACAGTAAAAACACAGCCCATTCCGATGTCTGTGTTCTTGCCGTTCAGCTCTGGTCAAAGTCCTATCACACTGCATAGGCTCAGGCCTATGCTCAGAGAATACCGCCAGATGGTGCACAGCTTTGCGCTTACGCATGCGCCGATCGATCTGAATGGCCAAAGACATAGACTCATTCAGAAAAGCAGGCGTGGGAAATCCCACCATGGCATCCTTAAGGGCTTCAGAAAGACCCTTTCTGAAAATTGCCGCCAGGGCACATTCATTCCACTGAGTAAGCACAGACCACTTTCTAAACTTCTGACAGTACACCTCAGCTTCATCCTGACCCTGACACAAAGCCAGCAAGATTTTCTCTGCCTGATCCACTGAATTTGGTTCATCATAAAGCAATCCAAGCGCCAGAAAAAACGCATCAACATCACGCAATGCCGGATCTCCTGGCGCAAGGGAAAATGCCCAGTCTTGAGGGTCACCACGCAACAAAGAAATAATGATTTTTACCTGTTGAACGGGGTCACCAGAGGAGCGGGGTTTCAAAGCTAGAAACAGTTTACAATTATTTTTGAAATTCAAGAACCTAGATCTATCCCCAGAAAATAAGTCAGGAATAGGAATTTTAGGCTCTAACAAAGGATTCTGAACCACAAAATCTTGAATGTTTTGTACCCTTGCAGAGAGATGATCCATACAAGAGGACAGACCTTGAATGTCCATATCTACACCTGTGTCCTGAACCACCCAAAGGTCTAGGGGAAAAGAAAGACAAAACACAGTGCAAAGAAAAAAAATGATCTCAGAAGTTCTCTTATCCCTCTATTGAGATGCATTAATACTTTGGGCTAGCTGTACTGTTATGACCTGGTGGTTAGGAGCACCTGGAATGACCTGATAGTTAAACCTCATACAGGACGAGCTCTGGGATGTGGGAGCTCTGCTGACCGCAAGCCCTAATCCTATCACACACACTAGAAATAGACGTGGAGCGCTCCTGACCAGACCTAGGCGCCTCGTCACAGCCTAAGAACTATCTAGCCCTAGAGATAGAAAATAAAGCCTACCTTGCCTCAGAGAAATTCCCCAAAGGTAAAGGAAGCCCCCCACATATATTGACTGTGAGTAAAGATGAAAGTCACAAACGCAGAAATGAAACAGGTTTCAGCAAAGGGAGGCCAGACTTACTAAATAGACAGAGGATAGGAAAGGTAACTTTGTGATCAGCACAAAAGCCTACAAAAGACCACGCAGAGTGTGCAAAAAAGACCTCCGCACCGACTCACGGTGCGGAGGGGCCACTCTGCATCCCAGAGCTTCCAGCTAGCAAGACAAAATCATGAAAACCAGCTGGACAAGAAAACAGTGAACAAATAATGACTATCAGGAACTTAGCTTCTGCAGGAGAAGGCAGGTCACCAGAGAGATCCAGGAGCGAACTGAACCAATGCAAAAACATTGACAGCTGGCATGGAGTAACGATCTGAGAGGAGTTAAATAGAGCAGTCAACCAAAGGATACTCGCCGAAGTACCATTCACGACCACAGGAGGGAGTTCGACAACAGAATTCACAACAGACTACCTCTTGAAGCTCATCAAGAGAATGCCAAGAGTGTGCAAAGCAGTCATCAAAGCAAAAGGTGGCTACTTTGAAGAACCTAGAATATAAGATATATTTTCAGTTGTTTCACACTTTTTTGATAAAGGGAACCTGTCACCCCCAAAATTGATGGTGAGGTAAGCTAACCGTCATCAGGGGCTTATCTACAGCATTCTGTAATGCTGTAGATAAGCCGCCAATGTTACCTGAAAGAGGAGCAAAAGAGGTTAGATTATACTCACCCAGGGGCGGTCCCGCTGCGGTCTGGTCAAATGGGTGTCTCAGGTCTGCTCCGGCACCTCCCATTTTCATTTGATGACATCCTCTTCTGGTCTTCACGCCGCGGCTCTGGCACAGGCGTACTTTGTCTGCCCTGTTGAGGGCAGAGGAAAGTACTGCAGTGCGCAGGCGCCGGAAAGGTCAGAGAGGCCCAGCGCCTGCGCACTGCAGTACTTTGCTTTGCCCTCAACAGGGCAGACAAAGTACGCCTGCGCCGCAGCCGTGGTGTGAAGACCAGAAGAGGACGTCATGGAATGAAGATGGGAGGCGCTGTACCGGACCTGAGACACCCATCAGAGCTGGACCGCCCCTGGGTGAGTATAATCTAACCTCTTTTTCTCCTCTATCAGGTTACATCGGGGGCTTATCTACAGCATTACAGAATGCTGTAGATAAGCCCCTGATGACGGTGAGCTTACCTCACCATCGATTTTGGGGGTGACAGGTTCCCTTTAAGTATATAATTCCACATGTGTTAATTCATAGTTTTGAAGCCTTCGTTGTGAATGTACAATTTTCATAGTCATAGTACCCTTGCAGAGAGATGATCCATACAAGAGGACAGACCTTGAATGTCCATATCTACACCTGTGTCCTGAACCACCCAAAGGTCTAGGGGAAAAGAAAGACAAAACACAGTGCAAAGAAAAAAAATGATCTCAGAAGTTCTCTTATCCCTCTATTGAGATGCATTAATACTTTGGGCTAGCTGTACTGTTATGACCTGGTGGTTAGGAGCACCTGGAATGACCTGATAGTTAAACCTCATACAGGACGAGCTCTGGGATGTGGGAGCTCTGCTGACCGCAAGCCCTAATCCTATCACACACACTAGAAATAGCCGTGGAGCGCTCCTGACCAGACCTAGGCGCCTCGTCACAGCCTAAGAACTATCTAGCCCTAGAGATAGAAAATAAAGCCTACCTTGCCTCAGAGAAATTCCCCAAAGGTAAAGGAAGCCCCCCACATATATTGACTGTGAGTAAAGATGAAAGTCACAAACGCAGAAATGAAACAGGTTTCAGCAAAGGGAGGCCAGACTTACTAAATAGACAGAGGATAGGAAAGGTAACTTTGTGATCAGCACAAAAGCCTACAAAAGACCACGCAGAGTGTGCAAAAAAGACCTCCGCACCGACTCACGGTGCGGAGGGGCCACTCTGCATCCCAGAGCTTCCAGCTAGCAAGACAAAATCATGAAAACCAGCTGGACAAGAAAACAGTGAACAAATAATGACTATCAGGAACTTAGCTTCTGCAGGAGAAGGCAGGTCACCAGAGAGATCCAGGAGCGAACTGAACCAATGCAAAAACATTGACAGCTGGCATGGAGTAACGATCTGAGAGGAGTTAAATAGAGCAGTCAACCAAAGGATACTCGCCGAAGTACCATTCACGACCACAGGAGGGAGTTCGACAACAGAATTCACAACAGACTACCTCTTGAAGCTCATCAAGAGAATGCCAAGAGTGTGCAAAGCAGTCATCAAAGCAAAAGGTGGCTACTTTGAAGAACCTAGAATATAAGATATATTTTCAGTTGTTTCACACTTTTTTGATAAAGGGAACCTGTCACCCCCAAAATTGATGGTGAGGTAAGCTAACCGTCATCAGGGGCTTATCTACAGCATTCTGTAATGCTGTAGATAAGCCGCCAATGTTACCTGAAAGAGGAGCAAAAGAGGTTAGATTATACTCACCCAGGGGCGGTCCCGCTGCGGTCTGGTCAAATGGGTGTCTCAGGTCTGCTCCGGCACCTCCCATCTTCATTTGATGACATCCTCTTCTGGTCTTCACGCCGCGGCTCTGGCACAGGCGTACTTTGTCTGCCCTGTTGAGGGCAGAGGAAAGTACTGCAGTGCGCAGGCGCCGGAAAGGTCAGAGAGGCCCAGCGCCTGCGCACTGCAGTACTTTGCTTTGCCCTCAACAGGGCAGACAAAGTACGCCTGCGCCGCAGCCGTGGTGTGAAGACCAGAAGAGGACGTCATGGAATGAAGATGGGAGGCGCTGTACCGGACCTGAGACACCCATCAGAGCTGGACCGCCCCTGGGTGAGTATAATCTAACCTCTTTTTCTCCTCTATCAGGTTACATCGGGGGCTTATCTACAGCATTACAGAATGCTGTAGATAAGCCCCTGATGACGGTGAGCTTACCTCACCATCGATTTTGGGGGTGACAGGTTCCCTTTAAGTATATAATTCCACATGTGTTAATTCATAGTTTTGAAGCCTTCGTTGTGAATGTACAATTTTCATAGTCATGAAAATACAGAAAAATCTTTAAATAAGAAGGTATATATATATATACTAGATTGTGGCCCGATTCTAACGCATCGGGTATTCTAGAATATGCATGTCCCTGTAGTATATGGACAATGATGATTCCAGAATTCGAGGCAGACTGTGCCCGTCGCTGATTGGTCGAGGCAACCTTTATGACATCATCGTCGCCATGGCAACCATTATGACATCATCATCGCTGTGCCCGTCGCTGATTGGTCGAGGCCTGGCGACCTCGACCAATCAGAGACGCGGGATGTCTACGTCCTTTATGACATCATCGTCGCTGTGCCCGTTGCTGATTGGTCGAGGCCTGGCGGCCTCGACCAATCAGAGACGTGGGATTTCCAGGACAGACAGACAGACAGAAAGACAGACAGACAGACAGACGGAAAAACCCTTAGACAATTATATATATAGATGGTGGCCCAATTCTAACGCATCGGGTATTCTAGAATATGCATATCCACGTAGTATATTGCACAGCCCACGTAGTATATTGCCCAGCGACGTAGTATATTCCCCAGCTACGTAGTATATTGCCCAGCCATGTAGTATATTGCCCAGCCACATAGTATATTGCCCAGTGACGTAGTATATTGCCCAGTGACGTAATATATTGGCCAGCCACGTAGTATATTGCCCAGTGACGTAGTATATTGCCCAGCCACGTAGTATATTGCCCAGCCACGTAGTATATTGCCCAGTTACGTAGTATATTGCCTAGTGACGTAGTATATTGCGCCACCACGTAGTATATTGCCCAGCCACATAGTATATTGCCCAGTCACGTAGTATATTGCCCAGCCACGTAGTATATTACCCAGTGACGTATTATATTGCCCAGTGATGTAATATATTGGCCAGCCACGTAGTATATTGCCCAGTGACGTAGTATATTGCCCAGCCACGTAGTATATTGTCCAGTTACGTAGTATATTGCCGAGCTGCGTAGTATATTACACAGCCCACGTAGTATATTGCCCAGTGACGTAATATATTGGCCAGCCACGTAGTATATTGCCTAGTGGCGTAGTATATTGCCCAGCCACGTAGTATATTGCTCAGTTACGTAGTATATTGCCTAGTGACGTAGTGTAGAAGGAGGATCTAAAGTGATCCTTCACGGTTAACTCGGTGATTTCCAAATTAATCTACAGGGCGTTGCCGGCAACTGAAAATGACCAGACGGAGACGAATGTCTCTGTTTGGGGGGGATCAAGCAGATCTCTGGGCCCCCGTTTATTGTCTGACTTTTCATAGTCATAGAAATTATACTTCATCCAATCAGCATAAGAACACGTTCACAGTTCTTAACCTATAAGAATGCAGGAACAGTCTGTACGTCAAAGTCGTAGAACAATGCACCCTCAGTCTCATGTCCTGGCAGATTGCAACAATCAAGGTCTCATCAAGGTCTCATAACAGCTGTAAACTTTAGCCTACTAACAAAATTTTTATCAAAACAACAAAATGGAGTCGAAAAGCACAAAATGGAGAATCCTTCTTAACATGTTCCTTCACATTCCCCCCTAGATAAATTTTGTTAATTAATGTCCAGCATCAGAGGTACTATCCCAAGCTATAAGCTCGAGGGGTACTGGTCTTCACATGACTGGTGCCATGTTACCAGCCATGGCTGTTGCGGTGTACCCGTCCCCCCTGTATACTAGAATTTACGAATAACAATTATTGATAACAGTGGTGGGGATCTTTTGAAGATAGCCATGCGCTTGGCTTCAACATCTTCATCAGGTAACTTTGTGAAATCGGTGTAGAGAAGAGCAGGGGTGGCAACGCTTTTGGTTTCATCATTAGTTGTCTTAGTGCAGAATTTCCTAATACATACAGAAATACACCAAAGAACAAGTTTTAGTATTACATACATGACAAGGATAAAGGCAGCGATATGTAAAAAACTTTGCAAGATTCCAGCTATCCAGCCCCCAAGTCCCTCAAACCAATTGGCTGGATTAAAAAGGAGAAGGTGTCTGCCCACCAACTGTCCCTATTACGGTCATTGTCTTTATCATATTGATCTCTGAGTCTTTGAATATCTTCTAACTTTAACTTTAGAGCACTATTGGGATCTATATAATAACAGCATGTGGGTCTAATAACCTGACACATACCACCCTGTGCTGCTGTTAAGTAGTCCAGTACTACAATGTGTTGATTAATGACTATGATAAGTTGGTTTTGGACAGCAACAGTAATATTAAGTATATCCAATATATCCCAAATTTGATCTTCTAGATATCTGTGGCCCTAACCAATTTATCCCATATTTGTGTAATCATAGGGTAAATAAAAATAGAACTGACAATTTTATTGGCTATATCCATCTGTACTACTAATCTTTCATGATATTGTACAAACTTATTATTCAAGGATATTGGAGAATTTAGGCTGTCCCATGCGGTTATCAATATTATTATATGGAAATACGAAAAACCAAAACATTATGTCCCATTATTTGCTACTAGTCTGTTTGACCAGCTTGCACTGCGATACGTGGATCCATGTCGGCCTTCCTTCCAGCTTTACTGACATAGGAATAATGAGGAGGACTTGGTAGGGACCGTCATACAAGGGTTCTAGTCCGTATTTTCTGACATAGCTTTTTCATAACCACAAAACCACCAGACTTCAAGTTGTGACAAGTGTCGGTTTCTGCTTAATCTGGAAATGAAGAAAAAAACTAAAACATGGGTGTTAGCAACATTTTTACTAAGCTGAATAACATATTGAACAGTACGGTCAGTTTCTTCTGACAACTACTGAGACTGGAAATTTGCAACTGAGGACTAGCACCAAACAATATCTCACCAAACAGGCCATGTTTTGCAATAGGGGTAGTACGAATGTGGTACAGTACAATGGGTAGGAGCTCTGGCCATGGAGCCGTAGTTTCCTGCATCATTTTGGTCAATTGTCCCTTCAGTGTGCCATTCAGCCTCTCAACTTTCCCACTGGATTGTGGATGGTACGGAGTATGGAGGGCTACAGTGGATCCAAGCATTGTCAGAACCTCCTGATACACATGAGAAGAGAAGGCCGGACCTTGGTCACTTTCAACAACTTCTGGAACCCCATATCTGCATATAACTTCCATCACCAGTTTCTTTGCTGTGGTCTTTGCAGTCATGTTGGTAACGGGGAATGCTTCTGGCCAATTGGAGAACATGTTGACAACCACCAGACAATATTCATACCTTCCAGACTTAGGCAACGTGATGTGGTCCACCTGGAGCCTTTGGAAAGGATAGTCAGGCTTAGCAAGATGCTTCGGGGGTACACGTTGAAGTTGACCGGGATTGCAGACAGATATTACATGCACGGTTGAGTGCTGTCAGGACTGTAGAAACTTCTGGAGTCCAGTAGAATTTTTGTACCAGGGCTAGGGCCTGTTTTTTCCTCGATGTGTGGGCCCATGTGCCCATGTGGCAATAGCAGGGTACATCCGCTTAGGGAGACACACAAGTTGGTCCTTTTTCCAGAGACCATTGTCCATACATGCTCCATCAGCCTTTCACTGCTTCACTTCTTCCTTTGGGGACATTCTCTGCATCATTAAGCGGTCTCGCGGGGTCCGGCAGAAGACCTGAGTCTGTCGTGGATCATCAGGTTCCTGTAGAGTCAGTGTTTCTTGTAACTGTTTACGCTGAGAGCGTATGGTCACCATAGCTGGTATGGTCTTTTCAATGGGTAGGAGAGCAGCAGCTTTTGCTTGCATATCTGAAGAGGCGTTACCAACAGTCTGTGGACTGTTCCTAGGACAGTGCTCCTTAACTTTGATAATGGCCACCTGGGTAGGTAATTTTTTTTTTTTTAAATTCGTTTATTAATTGCAGAATAAATCACATAATACACACATTTGCATTCATGTCCATCATTATTCACTATAACATAAAGTACAAATAATCACAATGCATCGTCACTTCAGGAGTATTACAAAAATAACAAATGGTGTATGTCAATCATTAACATCCTATAAATCTCCTATTATGTAACCTTAACTACATTAACTACTAACAGTACGCCGCCTTAAAAGAGAATTCCGCATAAATTTCACTCTGTAAGTGATGCCCCCAAAACCAAGAACCCTACTTCTTACATAGATATTAAATTAGTGTAGACTATAAAGTGTGATGAGAGGAATTCCATCTACCCCATATTTTCTCAAATTTATTTGGACATCCTCTATTCTGATATAATGTTCGTTCATATGGGATAATTGAATTTACCAAATCCACCCAAGCTCTAAGAGTTGGGCAAGAGCCACCCATCCATCGTAACGCCAACCTGGGTAGGTAATTTGATTGAGTCCATGAGGGTTTTAACAGCTTCAACATTCTTCACTGGAGTCCCGGCGGTAGTAATAAACCCTAGATTGGCCCATAGAGCTCCGAAATCATGAGCAATACCAAATGCATACTGTGAGTCCATGTATATACAGTATTAGCCCGCCTGTATTTGGCCAGAACACATGCATTAGACAGATCCTGAAGTTCTGCTTCTTGTCCTGACAGGGAGGGAGGGAGTGCAGCTGCGTGCACTACAGTGTCTTCCGTAGTAACAGCGTATCCAGTGTGGAATCTGCCAAACTCATCATACCTTGAACCGTCTTTCAGGGCTTTGTAGAGAGGTTGCATTATGCGGGATGTGTCCGGTATCCACTAACAACAATAAGTACATAGTCCAAAAAACCGCTGGAGTTCAGTCTCATCTTTTGGGAAAGGAAGGGAGCTGACGGCTATTTTTTCTTTCTTCTGTGAGGTGTCTGGCACCCTGAAGGAGACAGTTACCCAAAAATATCACTTGACCAAGGCAGAACCGAAGTTTCGAGGCCGAAACCCGACAGTTCAGATCTGCCAGATACTTGAGAAGGCTAACAGTAGCAACAATGGCTTCCTGCTCTGTCTGTGCACACAACAAAAGATTACCCACATACTGAAGCAGCGTGACATAGGGGTGATTTAACTGCCAGGGTAAAAGACACTCGCCCATATTTTTTGCAAACTGATTGGGACTGTTTTGGGCCCCTTGTGGCATAACTTTCCACGTCAATTGTCGTCCCTGATAAGTGAATGCAAACAGAAACTGGCAATCTGGGTGTAATGGAATGATGAAGAAGGCATTGGCGAGGTCGATGACTGTGACCCAAGCAGCATCCTGAGGTATCTGGGACAAGAGAGTATGTGGATTAGGCACTGGAGTTTCCAGAACAGTAGCTGCATTAACTGCCTGTAGATCTTGTGCCAGCCGGTACACAGGGGGTTGGCCGGGTGGGGTCTTTTTCTTAACGGGAAACAAAGGCGTGTGTTACATGGGGAAACACGGTACCATTATCGAGTAACGTTTGTATTTGACCTTTGAGGCTCCGCTCCTGATCATGTTTCAAAGGGTACTGATGGACTTTGGGCAAAGGGGCACCAGATTTGAGAAACACTTTTACTGGTTCTACAGGCATTATTGGGGGTGAATCTGGGCCTATCAGGGCCATCATAACCGTGGGAAGGGCGTGTAAGATACATATCTCATTATGTTCATCTGCATAGGGGTTATATAACGTAAGTACCATCTCACTATCATCTTGGAATTATATTCTGGAGCGGAACTGTGATAATAAATCTGCCCCCAGTAAATTTACCGGACATAAGGGAGAGATTACGAACTGAGCAGTAACTTCAGGGAAAGGGTCCCACAGGGATGGGTTTTGTGAGAGTATATTTATTGGGTCTACCATCTACTCTAATTAAAACAAGCTCTTGATCTGAGAATTAACATGGCGAGGGAGATTCCCAGACAGGGTTAAAAAGGGATATTGGAGTATGGGACTGGATTTGTGTAAGGTGGGAGGAGGGCTGGAGCTGGAGTCTGGGCCACTGATAAGGAGCCAGCTGCGTCCTTGAAGCTGCGGTAGGGGCTAGAGAGCGAGCGACCTCTAATTTCCCTGCTGATGCAGAATGGGTTAAGTTCTTCTGAAAACTTTGTACTACTTTTTTCAATACATCGTCCAGAATGGAAATCTCAATATCGGGTCTGACTGACATTATTGCCTCTTTCAATTCAGATTTAAGGCCGGACATCAAAGCTGCCACAAAAAGGTGTGAATGGGCTTTATTATACAGGGAAAACCCCAAATCTTTAAATACTACCATAAGACGCCCATAGAACTTCTCGGCAGTCCAGGATATATTGGTGCCTTGGGGTTAAGGGGCATAGGGCTTACAGTCGGGAGTAGAAGCTTTATTTCCTGGGGAGGGACCATATTATCTAGCAGGGAGCCCCCCTGTCCCAAATTTTTAATTGTTTGCTTTCCCAACACATTAATCTCAGTCACTTTCTCAGTTCCTTCATGCACCACAAACATCCAGTTTTTTGTCATAGTAATAGACAACTTTCCTTTTTCAACGTAACAAAAACAAATCCGAATTCACGTCCTTTGTTAATCCTTAATTTGCTATATATCAACCACTCAACTTGAAGCAGGTGAATCTTTTACCAATCTTTCAATCACACTGATAACCAAACTATCACTTACAAGTTTCCTTCTAAAACAAGGCGCCATATTTTACTTTAAACTTACAATATTTCTTTCTAATTCAATACAATACTCCCAGCGCGTTCCACACAAAGGACATAAAATTCAGAGAGAATGCAGCGACGTGCCCCCTCCATACCAGAGACACAGAGATAAGAATTTACAACATTCCTCAACACAGAAAGAAGAAAGGCACAGCGCAGCTGTTTGACCTACCCCTCCCATCGGGTATTTTGGAAATCTACACACAGAAACAGAATACAGCAGTTCTCAGACTTAATTAATTTCTACAAAACCTTCATCACACAATTCACATGCCAGAACACCTTAGAAAAACCAATGATTCAGAATATTTTCCTGCATTCCTGACAGATTTCTTTCCCCGTCTTTGGGCTAACAATATCAGATTCATCACACACACGGAAACTGATTCTACTTTAGAGCTAAATATCCTTACTTTGTCGTGCACAATACCAGAGCGGCCGTTTTAGTTTGTTTCACTAGGTTTACCTGTCCCCCTCTGGGACAACCCAAAAACGCGGTACTCAGCGAAAGAAGGAGGGCGTCTCAAACTAACCCTCCGGATACCTCTAGAAATACACATATATCTATATATTCCTGAGTTACGCATCCTACCCATCTTCGATCACCTCACCGCGCCTGATTCTAACAGTGATCAGGAATTCAGGATATTTTGACTATAAAGAGAATTACATCACTGGTCAATCCGGGGTGTCCGTCCCTTATGATGTATGGTTCGAGCACTGGGCTCCCAACGGAACTACACCTCTATATGATTACACCCAAGAATCACCCACCCCACAAACCTCAGATCCTCTTTGCAGCACAAACACAGGAAAACCACACCAAACGGTCAGTAAGAACAGTATAACTGCCAACTTACCGTGGTTGTTGTGGGGGATGATCAGTCCCAATTTCCAGTGCCTGTGTCCGCTCCGAGGGTCCTTTGTCTTGTTGTCCTCCGGGGGGCAGAGGCGTTCCTGTTTGGGGCCCCACGTTTCAGGCGCCAACTGTCGAGGGAGGATCTAAAGTGATCCTTCACGGTTAACTCAGTGATTTCCAAATTAATCTACAGGGCGTTGCCGGCAACTGAAAATGACCAGACGGAGACGAATGTCTCTGTTTAGGGGGGATCAAGCAGATCTCTGGGACCCCGTTTATTGTCTGACTTTTCATAGTCATAGAAAATATACTTCAACCAATCAGCATAAGAGCACGTTCACAGTTCTTAACCTATAAGAATGCAGGAACAGTCTGTACGTCAAAGTCTCCTAGAACAATGCACCCTCAGTCTCATGTCCTGGCAGATTGCAACAATCAAGGTCTCATCAAGGTCTCATAACAGCTGTAAACTTTAGCCTACTAACAAAATTTATATCAAAACAACAAAATGGAGTCGAAAAGCACAAAATGGAGAATCCTTCTTAACATGTTCCTTCACAGTAGTATATTGCCCAGCAATGTAGTATATTGCCCAGTTACGTAGTATATTGCCTAGTGACGTAGTATATTGCCCAGTCACGTAGTATATTGCCCAGCCACATAGTATATTGCCCAGTTACGTAGCATATTGCCGAGCTACGTAGTATATTGCACAGCCCACATAGTATATTGCCCAGTGACGTAATATATTGGCCAGCCACGTAGTATATTGCCCAGTTACGTAGTATATTGCCCAGTTACGTAGTATATTGCCTAGTAATGTAGTATATTGTGCAGCCACGTAGTATATTGCCCAGTTACGTAGTATATTGCGCAGCCACATAGTATATTGCCCAGCCACGTAGTATATTGCCCAGTTACGTGGTATATTGCCTAGTTACGTAGTATATTGCGCAGCCACGTAGTATATTACCCAGCCACATAGTATATTGCCCAGTTACGTAGTATATTGCCCAGCCACATAGTATATTGCCCAGCCACGTAGTATATTGGTCAGCCACGTAGTATATTGCCCAGTTACGTAGTATATTGCCTAGTGACGTAGTATATTGCGCAGCCACGTAGTATATTGCCCAGCCACATAGTATATTGCCCAGTTGCATAGTATATTGCGCAGCCACGTAGTATATTGCCCAGTGACGTAGTATACAGCACAGAGCCACGTAGTATATTGCCCAGTCACGTAGTATATTGCACAGCGAAGTAGTATACAGCACAGAGCCACGTAGTATATTGCACAGCGAAGTAGTATACAGCACAGAGCCACGTAGTATATTGCACAGCGAAGTAGTATATTGCCCAGCCACGTAGTATATTGCCCAGCCACGTAGTATATTGCCCATTGACGTAGTATATTGCCCAGTGACGTAATATATTGGCCAGCCACGTAGTATATTGCCCAGTGACGTAGTATATTGCCCAGCCACATAGTATATTGCCCAGTTACGTAGTATATTGCCTAGTGACGTAGTATATTGCGCCACCACGTAGTATATTGCCCAGCCACGTAGTATATTGCCCAGCCACGTAGTATATTGTCCAGTGACGTAGTATATTGCCCAGTGATGTAATATATTGGCCAGCCACGTAGTATATTGCCCAGTGATGTAGTATATTGCCCAGCCACGTAGTATATTGCCCAGTTATGTAGTATATTGCCGAGCTGCGTAGTATATTGCACAGCCCACGTAGTATATTGCCCAGTGACATAATATATTGGCCAGCCACGTAGTATATTGCCTAGTGGCATAGTATATTGCCCAGCCACGTAGTATATTGCCCAGTTACGTAGTATATTGCCTAGTGACGTAGTATATTGCCCAGCCACGTAGTATATTGCCCTGTTACGTAGTATATTGCCTAGTGACGTATATTGCCCAGTCACGTAGTATATTGCCCAGCCACATAGTATATTGCCCAGTTACGTAGTACATTGCCGAGCTACGTAGTATATTGCACAGCCCACACAGTATATTGCCCAGTGACATAATATATTGCCCAGTTACGTAGTATATTGCCTAGTGACGTAGTATATTGCGCAGCCACGTAGTATATTGCCCAGTTACGTAGTATATTGCGCAGCCACGTAGTATATTGCCCAGCCACGTAGTATATTGTCCAGTTACGTAGGATATTGCCTAGTGATGTAGTATATTGCGCAGCCACGTAGTATATTGCCCAGCCACATAATATATTGCCCAGTTACGTAGTATATTGCCCAGCCACGTAGTATATTGCCCAGCCACGTAGTATATTGCCCAGCCAAATAGTATATTGGTCAGCCACGTAGTATATTGCCTAGTGACGTAGTATATTGCGCAGCCACGTAGTATATTGCCCAGCCACATAGTATATTGCCCAGTTACGTAGTATATTGCGCAGCCACGTAGTATATTACCCAGCGATGTAGTATACAGCACAGAGCCACGCAGTATAATGCCCGGTCACGTAGTATATTGCCAAGCCACGTAGTATATTGCACAGCGAAGTAGTATACAGCACAGAGCCACGTAGTATATTGCACAGCGAAGTAGTATATTGCCCAGCCAGGTTTGTCACAGGTGAAAAAATAAAAAAATAAACATATACTCACCTTTCCGAGGGAGCCCTTGTAGTCCATGGCAGGTTCCGGTCCCAGGGTTGGTATTGGAGCAGGACCTGTGATGACGTCGCGGTCACATGACCGTGACGTCATGGCAGGTCTTTGTAGCGCAGGCGCGCAGGGCCTGTGATGACATCGCGGTCACATGACCGTGACGTCATGGCAGGTCCTTGTCGCGCAGGGCCTGTGATGACGTCGCGGTCACATGACCGTGACGTCATGGCAGGTCCTTCTGCCACCGGAACCTGCAACGGAAGATGGCGGCCGGCGCGAGCTGCAACGGAGGGTGAGTATAGCAGGTTTTTTTTTAATTATTATTTTTAACATTACATTTTTTACTATTGATGCCGCATAGGCAGCGTCAATAGTAAAAAGTTGGGGATACACACGGTTAATAGCGGCGGTGACCGGAGTGGAGTATGCGGGCGACAGGCACTGACTGCGGGGAGTAAGGAGTGGCCATTTTCTTCCGGACTGTGCCCGTCGCTGATTGGTCGCGGCAGCCATGACAGGCAGCTGGCGAGACCAATCAGCGAATGAATAACCATGACAGAAGAACAGACAGACAGACAGACAGACGGAAGTGACCCTTAGACAATTATATAGCAGCTATATATATATATATATATATATATATATACATATATATATAAAATTAGGGGTTTTTTTCCATGTTTTTTGTTGTGAGGATGTTGTTTTACTTTGGCACACTACGGTGACAAAGATGACAGGCAGAACCGATCTGGGTCTGCTAGGACCCAGCAGCTATGCTTTGATGGCAGATGCCAGATGAACGTGTGATTGTCAGGTCCTACAGAAACATTGGCAGTGCTAATGCCTCTCTACACTACATTTCAGTCTTTCAGTGCTTTATAGTCAGCTAAAGAGAGGACAGAAGGGGTTTACTACCGTTTCTGTCTTTTAAAGATACCAGCTGTTTCTGGTAGCAATTTGCTTTAGTCTCGTGCCATAAATTTACAATAGGACAGTGTTAAATGTATGGCACTAGGTTGTTATGAGGTTAGATAACGCATAGAACTTTGGGGAAAACCCAACATGAGGTTTAAAAAATAGTTTATCTTTACTTGATTTTCTGCAATAAAATCCTTTGATTTTCATTTAAAGAAAAATTCATAGAGCCATAAATCTTTGTTTTGCTGTAGACAGAGTACTGACTGGAATGCTGCTGTGTGAACTTGGGCTGAAGGCCACGTTCACATGTTCAGTATTTTATCAGTATTTTACCTCAGTATATGTAAGCCAAAACCAGGAATGGGTGATAAATACAGAAGTGGTAACGTGTTTCTATTATACTTGTCCTCTGATTGTTCGAAACCTTACAAATGCTGGTGTAAAAGACTGAATTATACTGAATGTGTGAACATGACTTTGCAGCCAAATCCCCACCATGTACTAACTATACAGTTGGAAATATTGTTATTAGAGATTCCAGGCCTGAGAGGAATGCAATACAAGATTATTCTACTCAGTGGAAAGAATGTCTTGGGCACTGGCCGTGTCATATTATAATGAGCTCATGCTTATATAATACCTTCTGAATTTTCTCCTATTTTTAGACACGATTGGCACATTGGTTTTAGCTAGTATTTCGTTAATGGCTTGTTAGCATGTAATATTTTTTACTATCTTATTTGAAATCATGAATAATATGCGAATACATGATGTTTAAACATTAATTTATTAATGTACATTATTAACGACTATTTTATGAAGATATAATTAGCTTAAAAAGTTAATGTTGTAAATACGTTGCTGACTTGCACTGATCTTGAGCAAGTCTTACGGCCCTACAGCTTTGTCAAAGCAAAAAAACAAGACGTATAAAAAACAAAGCAGCTTTATTTAAAGCATGACACACCAATAAGAGACAAAAAAACGTAATAAAATCGCAAGCTAAAAAAATGCACACAAAAACACAAGTAACCTAATTTAAATGACGTGTAGAAATGGTGCAGAAAATTCTGCAACATCAAAAACACACTAAATTCTCATAGTGGGAACGTAGCCTGGTGCTTCGCCTTTACCTCTGCCTGTTTTATGTATTTTCAGGGATGCTGCCAGGAATTTCAGGGCACCATACTGGCCCCCTTGAGACTCCCCCCAGGCTCCACCTCCACCCCCCGAACCTTCCACAGTCCCACCAACCACTCTTGGAAAAACTCCACTTCTGCACCACGTCCTCACCAATCACACATTACCAGTTGTTAGGGCTAGCAGAACGCACCGAGTAATGAGAGATAGATACAAGGTGCGTTCGCAGCCCGGGTTCCACCGTGCAGAGATACCTGCTGCTAAGTAATGGCGAATGGACACTGTGCTCACACGTGGGTTAACCTTACCTCATGTGAAATGTAAGGGACCTCTGTTGCTTCACAGAGTCGCGCTGTACACAGAAAGCTATTACCCTAACTAGGGTTGTGCTTGCTCTGGAACTCTTCTGTGCTAACCGCACACATGAAGAAACCAGATGCTAAGCCAAGGCTAATTGCCCCCACCGACACTAGCTGCCTGCCTGAGTGTACAGCCCCAGAGCTAAACAGACTCTCCACATAAGACTGAGTGGTAGAGTATCCACTGGCAACAGCCAAACACAATTGATACTAGCACATGGCCGTGTGGCCATGCAAATTTTTTATAGTTGTAGCTTTTTCAGGACCTTCCTAGTGGACCAATAGGAGCTGCTACAGGACCTGAGCATGTGACCCCCGACCTCCAATGAGAGGTCTTCCCTTGGGCATGCTCAGAAGGGGAAAAGCAAGACTTAGTCCCAGAAGCGTCTGCTCGCCCCTGACCAGTACTGGCTACAATGGCTCAGCCGGGAAGGGCAGCAGAAACCAAGCGCACAGTATCTGCCTGAGCCAGACGCTGGGACCGACGTCTCCGCTGTGCAGGCATCGGGGCGATGTAGAATGGGAGAGCTAGCAAAGTGGGACTTCATAGAGAGGAAGGCCTTAGAGACCTCCTCCAACCACAATTTGGGATTTGCTCCCTTTTTGGTGAGGGCAACCAAGGGAGCTACCAAAGTTGAGAAGTGGGGAATGAATTGGCAATAGTAATTAATGAACCCCATAAAGCGCTGCACCGCTTTGAAAGAATGGGGTTCCTGCCAGTCCATCACAGCCTGTAGCTTGGCAGGATCCATAGCCAATTCCTGGGCAGAGATGATATAGCCAAGGAAAGGCAAGAACTCCTGCTCAAACACACACTTTTCCAACTTGGCTTAGAGGGAGTTTGCCTGTAGGAGGTCGAAGACTTTGCAAACATCTCTCCGGTGGGAGTCTATATCTGGAGAGTAGATGAGAATATCATCCAGATAGACTACAACTCAGGTGGAGAGCATATCCCGGAAAATATCATTCACAAAGTCTTGGAAAACGGCAGGCGCATTACAGAGCCCAAAGGGCATCACCAGGTATTCATAGTACCCGTCTCTGGTGTTAAATGCCGTCTTCCATTCGTCCCCCTCACGGTTGTGAATCAGGTTGTAAGCACCCCGCAGATCTAGTTTAGCAAATACCCTTGCTCCCCGAAGTCAATCAAAGAGCTCAGATATCAGGGGCAGTGGGTACATGTTCTTAACGGTGATGGCGTTAAGACCCCTGTAATCTATGCATGAACGTAATTCTCCGTTCTTCTTCTACACGAAGAAGAACCCAGCCCCTGCATGTGACACTGACTTCCTAATGAAACCTCTTGCCAGATTCCCCTGGATGTACTGAGACATTGCCTCTGTCTCCGGGAGAGATAACGGATAGACTCGACCCCGAGGAGGCTCAGCACCAGGCAAGAGGTCAATAGGATAGTCATAGGGGAGGTGAGGTGGAAGGGCCTCCACAGCCCTTTTGGAAAACACGTCCGCATAGGGCCAATAATGCTTGGAGACAGAGGAAAGATCTGCAGGTACCTCAGTAGTAGCAACCTGAACGCACTCCCTCTGACATCTACCCTCATAGGATTCACTCCATCCCAAAATTCTGCCTGTGGACCACTCTATATGAGGGGAGTGGTACCGTAACCAAGGTATCCCTAACAGGACCTCATCCATTCCCTCAGGAATGACGAGTAAGGAAATAATCTCCTGATGAGATGGCGATATAGATAGAGTAAATGGGATGGTCTGGTGTGTTATCTGTGAGGGCAGTGTCGACCCATTCACCACTCGTACGGTCACAGGTTTGGTGAGCATCACCAGGGGTATTGCGTGTCGTTGGGCGAAGGCAGATGACATAAAATTGCCCTATGCCCCGTAATCCACGCAAAGCTCTATCTAATGAGTGGATGGGCCTATGGTAATTGTCCCCTTAAAGGACAGTTTGGAGGAAACCGTCGCCGTGTCTAGTTTACCTCCTCCTGCAACCACTAGACGCTGATGTTTTCCCGACCGCTGGGAACATATGGAGGCAAGATGTCCTGACTGCCGGCTGACATGACAGACCTTGAGTGCACGAGCGGTCCGGGACTTAGATCCCACTCGTGACACCTCCATGGCCTCATGTGACTCGGGCACCTGGACTGGAGATTCCCAAGGTTTGGCGAAGGTGGGAGCCAGCCGAAACCTCTGCCTACACTGGGCTCGCTCCAACCTTCGCTTGTTAAAACGAAGGTCTATGCGAGTTGATACTGCTATTAGTTCCTCCAGTGTGGCGGGAATCTCCCTAGTGGCTAAAGCGTCCTTCACATGGTCAGCCAGCCCCCTCCAAAATACAGGGATGAGGGCTTTATCCGACCACTCCAGCTCCGATGCTAAGGTGCAGAAGCGGACAGCAAATTGGCTGACCAAGGACGAGCTCTGAGTCAATGCCAACAGTTGGAGCTCCATGTCATGGGTGACTCGAAGTCCTAAAAAGACCTGTTTCAGAGTGCTCAGGAACAGCAGAGCACTCTGCACCACATGATCTCCATGCTCCCACAGCGGCATAGCTGTTATGATCAGGTGACCTTGGAGCAGCATGAAAACTTTCACTGGAGTAGGTGGTAACTATACTGATCGCAAACCCTGATCTTATCACCGCAACTAGAAGTAGCCGTGGGGTGTGCCTAACAAAACCTAGACACCTCGACACAGCCGGAGGACTAAATACCCCTATAGATGGAAATAGGAATTTCTACCTTGCCTCAGAGCAGAACCCCAAAGGATAGGCAGCCCCCCACAAATATTGACTGTGAGTAGTAGAGGAAAACACACAGAAACAAAAACCAGACACTTATCTTTGCTGAATTGACAGCTGAGCAGGAGAAGCCAGAAAGTGATCCAACACTTCAGAAGAAACATTGACAACTGGCAAGGACTAATGAATTCTGCACACCTAAATATCCCAGTCAGAACTGCAATCAGCAGATACACCTGGCCAGGACTGTGACTCAGAGACAACTGCATTCCCACCTACAACCACTGGAGGGAACCCAAGAGCAGAATTCACAACACATAGCCCACTCCAACGCCCTGTCTGAAAGGAGAGACATAATGAATCCCACCTTTACCTACTCTAGGGGGAAATGTGCAGTCAGGAGCTCAAGGTGTATAAAGCACTTGCTCACGAAACCCCTACAAGATTTGCTATCACCAGAGTATTTATCTGGCAGCGGGAGGCGAGATAAGATCGGAACAGGGGTGGCAGTGGACAAAGTTGCTGCAGCCACGCTAGCAGCCTGAACAGCTACTGCGGTAACATCCACAGCTGAGGTTGTGCGCTCGAGAGCTGCCAAACTGCCCTCCAGCTGCTGGATGTACTGCAAGGGTTGCTGTCCTTCTGCCATTACTAGCCAGACCCTGGCGCTAGTATACTGTTAGGGCTAGCGGAACGCACCGAGTAATGAGAGATAGATACGAGGTGCGTTCGCAGCCTCGGGTCCACCGTGCAGAGATACCTGCTGCTAAGTAATGGCAGATGGACAGTGAGCTCACATGTGGGTTAACCTCAACCCATGTGAAATGTAAGCAACCTCTGTTGCTTCACAGAGTCGTGCTGTACACAGAAAACTATTACACTAACTAGGGTTGTGCTTGCTCTGGAACTCTTCTGTGCTAACCGCACACATGAAGGAACCAGATGCTAAGCCAAGGCTAATTGCCCCCACTGACGCTAGCTGCCTGCCTGAGTGTACAGCCCCAGAGCTAAACAGACTCTCCACATAAGACTGAGTGGTAGAGTATCCACTGGCAACAAGTTTGCTAGAGAGCATTTGGATTATCCAGAAGAGTATTGGGAGAATGTCATATGGTCTGATGAAACCAAAGTAAAACTGTTTGGTAGAAACAAAACTCATCGTGTTTGGATTAGACAGAATGCTGAGTTCAAAGAACACCATCATGACGTCAGTAGAAGCATTTTTTTACTGCTATGGGGTTGTTATATGATGTTCCTGATCGGGTCACAGCAGCTGAGGCATAGCTCAGATGGCTTAAACAGGGTTCTAGTGATGCTGAGAGGTATTGCACCCTGCTCAGACGATGGTCCGCAGAGGTCAGTTGGAATGACCCAGCGCTCAAGAGTCAGTTTTTAGCAAGTTTGAGTGAAAGGGTTAAAGATTTACTCATTGCATATCATGCACCTGATACTTTGGAAACTGCTATGCAGTTAGCTATCAGTGTGGATAAAAGATTGAGAGACAGACAGAATGAAGAGAAGGCTCCTACTATGCTGGACCCAGCTCCTCAGGATACCCCCGTGGACAGCGGGGAACCGATGCAACTTGGGGCGATGTCCTCTCGATCCCAGGAGACGGAGAGGAGGTTCTTTGAGAGTCTATGCTTGTATTGTGGTAAGGCTGCCAATTTTATTAAGCAATGTGAGGGTCGCATAAGGAAGGAAAAAGAAAAAAAGGTCAGCAGGAGCAACACTCCCATTCGTATTGCATTTTTACGGTCCGCAGGAGTTTGTTTTTCTTGTAATACCACCTATCGTGGTCATCCTATTGATTTTCAGGTAATGGTGGATTGTAGTTCTGCACTTAATTTGATTGATCAGCAATTTCTAGACAAATATAAGTTTGATTCTGAACCATTGTCATCTCCCTTTCTGGTTGTGGCGATTGATAACACTCCCCTGGAGCATGAATGCGTTTCTCAAAAGGTCACCGGGTTTCCACTTATTGTGAATATGGGACATCATGAGTGTATAGACTTGTTTGTCCTTGCTAAATTGCCTTTCCCAGTCATCCTGGGTTTACCCTGGTTAAAGACGCACAATCCTTTGCTGGACTGGTCATCTAGTACTATAAGGTCCTGGGGTCAGGGGTGTTATGGTAAATGTTGTAATGTTCATGTTGCTGCTATTGTGAAGAGGGAGCTACCTGAAGCCATTCAGGATTTCTGGAGGGTATTTTCGAAAGTTGAGTCACAAGCTCTACCACCCCATAGAGATTACGATTGTACTATTGAGTTCATTCCAGGTGCTACACTCCCTAAGAGTCATTTATTTAATCTGACCATTCCCGAGAGGCAGGCCTTAAAGGAGTACCTACAGACTAGTTTAGCTGCAGGTCATATAAGACCCTCTAAGTCCCCTGTGGCCGTAGGATTGTTTTTTTGTCAAAAAAAAGATGGGGGTCTTAGGCCTTGTCTGAATTTTACGGAGATTAATAAGATCACTGTGTGCAATCCTTACCCGTTGCCGCTAATTCCGGATTTGATTAGCCAACTAGCCGGAGCAAATTGGTTCTTTAAAATCGACCTTCGTGGGGCATATAATATGCTGCGGGTGGAGGGCGATGAATGGAAGACAGTCATTTTGAGTGTCTAGTGATTCCTTTTGGCCTTACGAAGGCACCGGCGTTTTTTCAAAATTTCATTGATGACATTCTGAGGCTGTTGATCGGTAGAAGTGTTATTGTTTATTTGGATGATATTTTGATTTACTCACCTGATCTGGAGTCGCATTGGTAGAGAGTCTGCGAAGTTCAACAGATTTTGAGCGAAAACACACACTTTTGCTAAATTTGAGAAATGCGAGTTTGTGGTACAGAAAATTTGTTTTTTTGGGTACTTTGTCTCCAGTGATGGGTTTGAGTTGGACACGGTGAAGGTTCAGGCAGTTTTGGAGTGGCCTAGGCCTGAATGGTTAATGTCGGTTCAAAGATTTTTAGGGTTTGCTACGTATTATAGAAAATTCATAAAGAATTTTTCTGTTATCGCTAAACCTACAACTGACCTCACAAAGAAGGGTTCTAATACTGTCTAATGTTCTACTGAGGCTGTTAAGGCTTTTGAGCATCTCAAGGAGAGGTTTAGCTCTGCTCCTGTTTTGATCCAGACTAGAGTTGAGCGACTTTGACTTTTTTGGATCGAGTCTGATTTCACGAAACCCGACTTTGTCAAAAGTCGGGTCGGGTGAAATCGTCCGATTATTGCGAAAAGTCGGGGACCGACTGAAACACGAAACCCAATGCAAGTCAATGGGGAATCAAAGTCGGCAGTGAGTGGAGGCCAGGAAAACACCTACAGTGCCCATTTTAATGCCAAAAACATCAATTCTTATTACTTAAGCTTGTCAATCTTAATTTACTTTTTAATAATAGTTAGGCATTGAAAACTGGGGGTCATTTGGCTAAAGTTGTGGGGGGGGTAGAGCTGGCTCAAGATTTTTGTGGGCCCAGGAAACGTGGAATACGTCACGGCGGTGGAGCAGCGAGAGGTAAGTATTTCAACTTTGCAAGTGCTGTGATCCTGAGCAAGCGGGGGGGGGGGCACTCGTTTGCACTGGCACAGGGCCCCTCATAGTACGGCGGTGTGTTTGACGGCGGGTGGCGCCTCCCACTGGCAGAGATACTTTTGCGTACTATGAGGGGCCCTGTGCCAGTGACGTCGCCAACGAGTATGCCCCCCCCCACATGAAGAAGGAACCTGCACTTTCATCTGCATCTTCCTCTTTGTCCCAGTGTAAGGTGGTATAGTGTGCGGGAAGGGGAACCTGACTTTCGGCAGGGTCAGATTATGGCTGTGTAGAGTGCAAGGGGAATGTAGTGGTCTGGGTCAATGTACCAGCAGACTCATCTAGCAGTGGCTGGGCAATGGGCAGGATGAGGAGGAAACACAGATATAGGCCCAAATAATAAAGTAGGCTAAATGCAGTTCAAAATTGGTAACAGGACTAAACAGGCGGCATTGCTTTGTTCAGTGGAGGACAACTGTAATGAGTGGCAGACACAGTTAGTAGGCCCAAATATTAAAGTAGGCTAAACGCAGTTCAAAATTGGTAACAGGACTAAACAGGCGGCATTGCTTTGTTCAGTGGAGGACAACTGTAATGAGTGGCAGACACAGTTAGTAGGCCCAAATACTAAAGTAGGCTAAATGCAGTTCAAAATTGTTAACAGGCCTAAATGGGCGGCATTGCTTTGTTCAGTGGAGGACAACTGTAATGAGTGGCAGACAGTTAGTAGGCCCAAATATTAAAGTAGGCTAAATGCAGTTCAAAATTGGTAACAGGACTAAACAGGCAGCATTGCTTTGTTCAGTGGAGGACAACTGTAATGAGTGGCAGACACAGTTAGTAGGCCCAAATACTAAAGTAGGCTAAATGCAGTTCAAAATTGTTAACAGGACTAAACGGGCGGCATTGCTTTGTTCAGTGGAGGACAACTGTAATGAGTGGCAGACACAGATAGTAGGCCCAAATATTAAAGTAGGCTAAACGCAGTTCAAAATTGGTAACAGGACTAAACAGGCGGCATTGCTTTGTTCAGTGGAGGACAACTGTAATGAGTGGCAGACACAGTTAGTAGGCCCCAATATTAAAGTAGGCTAAATGCAGTTCAAAATTGTTAACAGGACTAAACGGACGGCATTGCTTTGTTCAGTGGAGAACAACTGTAATGAGTGGCAGACAGAGTTAGTAGGCCCAAATATTAAAGTAGGCTAAATGCAGTTCAAAATTGTTAACAGGACTAAACAGGCGGCATTGCTTTGTTCAGTGGAGGACAACTGTAATGAGTGGCAGACACAGTTAGTAGGCCCAAATATTAAAGTAGGCTAAATGCAGTTCAAAATTGTTAACAGGACTAAACGGGTGGCATTGCTTTGTTCAGTGGAGGACAACTGTAATGAGTGGCAGACACAGTTAGTAGGCCCAAATACTAAAGTAGGCTAAATGCAGTTCAAAATTGTTAACAGGACTAAACGGGCGGCATTGCTTTGTTCAGTGGAGGACAACTGTAATTAGTGGCAGACAGTTAGTAGGCCCAAATATTAAAGTAGGCTAAATACAGTTCAAAATTGTTAACAGGCCTAAATGGGCAGCATTGCTTTGTTCAGTGGAGGACAACTGTAATGAGTGGCAGACAGTTAGTAGGCCCAAATATTAAAGTAGGCTAAATACAGTTCAAAATTGGCAACAGGACTAAACAGGCGGCATTGCTTTGTTCAGTGGAGGACAACTGTAATGAGTGGCAGACACAGTTAGTAGGCCCAAATATTAAAGTAGGCTAAATGCAGTTCAAAATTGGTAACAGGACTAAACAGGCGGCATTGCTTTGTTCAGTGGAGGACAACTGTAATGAGTGGCAGACACAGTTAGTAGGCCCAAATATTAAAGTAGGCTAAATGCAGTTCAAAATTGGTAACAGGACTAAACAGGCGGCATTGCTTTGTTCAGTGGAGGGAAACTGTAATGAGTGGCAGACACAGTTAGTAGGCCCAAATATTAAAGTAGGCTAAATGCAGTTCAAAATTGGTAACAGGACTAAACAGGCGGCATTGCTTTGTTCAGTGGAGGACAACTGTAATGAGTGGCAGACACAGTAAGTAGGCCCAAATATTAAAGTAGGCTAAATGCAGTTCAAAATTGGTAACAGGACTAAACAGGCGGCATTGCTTTGTTCAGTGGAGGAAAACTGTAATGAGTGGCAGACACAGTTAGTAGGCCCAAATATTAAAGTAGGCTAAATGCAGTTCAAAATTGGTAACAGGACTAAACGGGCGGCATAGCTAGGTACAGGGGTGGGCTCCTATGCTGAGTAGCAGACAGTGGTAGTAGGCGCAAAGTATTAACTGGTCTAAATGGAGGCCAGGGCCCCTGTATATTTTAACTATCATCTATCATTTCAACAAATTTGTATTGGCAGTGCCATTGAAGGATTTAATAGCACAGACTACACAGTGGTGGAGCAGGGAGAGGTAAGTATTGCAAGTGGTAGAGCACTGTTCGAGCTGGGGGGAAACACTCTCTCGTGGGCGGCGGTACTGGCACAGGGCCCCACATATTACGACGGTGTGTCTGATGTTGGTTGTGCACCACCACCGTCAGAGACACTTCATTGTACTATGAGGGACCCTGTGCCAGTGCTGTTGCCCAAGAGTGGGCCCACCCACCTGTCCAGGCAAACAGCACTCACAAGGGTGCTTGCGCCAGGTGGTGACCACGGCCCTGTGGGGGGAGTCAGCCCATTTAGGGAGGTATAAAAATGGCCTATGGTGGACATTCAGCCACTGCAAATGGAGGAATTGGAGAAGTCAGTAAGAGGAGGCCAAAGCAAGACATTTTTCCGGCAAGCTACGTGTCAGCAGGGGAAGGTGGGGCAAAATAATTTGAAATCCATGATTGGTTCATTTTAATGAAGGTTAGATCATCAACATTCTGGGTAGCCAGATGTGTCATTTTTTCGGTCAGTATTGAACCAGCAGCACTGAAGACTCTTTCTGATAGCACACTAGAAGCCCAGTAATCAAAGGGGAATGACCTATGAGGGAGAACATCGATAAGGGAGGAAAAGTAGTTCATAACCATACTGGACAAATGCTGTCTACTGTCACTTTGAATGGTGCAGCAGTACCTGTCGTGTCAGCGGTCATTGCAAAATCACTCCACAACCTGGTTATAAAACCCCTCTGTCCAACGCCACTTCGTATTTGTGCACCTCTAACACCTCTGCCATGTTGCCCCCTACGGCTCGTGTGAGAACCATCACCGCCGCTGTGTGCTGGGAATGCCTGAACCAAATGGTCTACAAGAGTTGCTTGTTTGATAGCCAATATTTGCTCAAGGTTCTCATGTGGCATGATATTTTGTAATTTTCCTTTATATCAGAAAAAAAAAAAAATGGCCGACGGGAGCGCTCACTGTGTGACGTCACAAAAAGTGTGGAGCAACACTGGGACCAAGCAGACAACGGACGCGTTTCAAAGGAACGCAGTCCTTCTTCATCAGGGACCCGGGGATGAAGAAGGGATCAGGGATGAAGAAGGACTGTGTTCCTTCGAAATGCGTCAGTTGTCTGCTTGGTCCCAGTGTTGCTCCACACTTTTTGTGACGTCACACAGTGAGCGCTCCCGTCGGCCATTTTTTTTTCTCTGTTTTGCTTTACTGTCTCCAGGGACGCCACCGGCCGGGGCGTTCCTGGTTTCCACGCCGACTCACCGCCTTCCTGTTTGGCTGCTGCCACCTGGCGCTGGCTTCCTCGCCCGGTACCTGTTCCTCAGGAGCAGCGTCTCATGTGCTGGACTCACGTTCCAGGCGCTCGGATCCTTGGTACCTCTGGCACTACGTCTATCATCAGACCTCGGTGAGCCAGACTCGTATTGTTTAGTGCCAACACCTTTGGTACCACGTTGTGCTCAGCATAGTATTTATCACAGTGCACTTATCCTTCCACTTTTTTCCCATCACATGTAGCAGGGACTCAGCGGGGAGTTTATTCATAGGGGCAACTTTTGTATACTCCACCTATTGGTATATAGATTCCTCAGCACAGACATTTCCCTTTAGCGCGGTATCATCCTGTTTTACTAATATTGTTTACTTTCATTGACAGCCCTGGCATCTGGCTGTTTTGATACCAGCAGCAAAGGGTATCTTTTTTATTGGTAGCGCTGGTGTTTTCCTTTGTTGTATACACTTGGTCCATGCATCTGTTGTGAGGTGCACCTTTCTACTGACTGATTGCCTCAGTGCATGGACAATGCGGTCTTTGACATGCTGGTGGAGGGCTGGGATTGCTTTTCTCGCAAAGAAGTGCCAACTGGGTAGGTCATAGCGTGGTACTGCGTAGGCCATCATGGCTTTGAAAGCTTCGCTTTCAACCAACCAGTAGGGCATCATCTCTAAGAGATTAGTCTAGCAATGTGGGCGTTCAAACCCTGTGTACGCGGATGAGAGGATGAGTACTTTCTTTTCCTAACGAGAGTCTCTTGTAGGGTGAGCTGGACTGGAGAGGTGCATATGGTGGAACTAGCAGTGGTGGTGGTGGTGGACATGGCGGATTGAGAGAGGGTTCGTGATGGTATTTTCGATGTTGGCCTAGATAGTGTTTCCTACCAATGACCTTGTGATTCCCTGACTGCTTTGGCCTTGCGACGATACCTCCACATTTGCTGCTGGTGGTGTCCTAACCGGTGGCCTTACAGTGAGGGGAGCAATGTAGCGTTGCTGACTACCTTCATTCTGAGCAGGTGCACCAACGGTACGGGACGTTTGGTACTTAGTCCAGGCTTGCAAGTGCATGCTGGTTAAATGTCTAAGCATGCATGTTGTATTTAAATTTTGAAGATTCTTCCCTCTGCTAAAGGTCTTTGAGCATTTCTTACAGATAACTTTTGACTGATCATTCGGGTCTTGGTTAAAAAATTGCCACACTACACTCTTCCTACTATGGAATACCTTTTCAGGCATTGCACGCTGTGCTACTTTCACCGGATGGCCACGCTGTCCTAAAACTGTTTTTGTTTTTGACAAACGTTTTTGGCCTGATACGGGCCTGCCAGATGACAGCTGTTGCGATGTAGATGGCTGCTGCGGATCATCCTCCTCCGCTTCTGAGCTACTGGCAGCGGCACCCTCTTCCCCCAATGGCTGCCAATCTGGGTCAACAACTGGATTATCTATCACCTCCTCTTCAATGTTATGTGCACCTTCCTCTGTGTCACCGTGTAAGGTGCTATAGCGTTCGAGACGGGGCACCATAGTCTCAGCAGGGTCAGATTCTGGCTCAGTACACTGCGAGGGCAATGTGGTGATCTGAGTCAATGGAACAGCATAATAATCTAGCTGTGGCTGTGCATCAGTGCACTCCATGTCCAATTCATCTTGTAATGGGCAGTTAACAATTTCCCTTTCTAACCCAGGCACGGTATGTGTAAAGAGCTCCATGGAGTAACCTGTAGTGTCGCCTGACACATCCTTCACTTTTGGTTTGGGTGAAGGACACAAGGAAACGTCTTGTTCCTGACCGGGAGCATCCACTGACGACTCGCTGCTTTTATATTTGGAACTTTCTGAAGAGGAGGCGAAAGAGCTAGAGGCTGAGTCAGCAAGGAAAGCCAAAACTTTTTCCTGCTGCTCCGGCTTTAAAAGCTGTTTTCCTACTCCCAGATAAGGGAGCCTTCGAGGCCTTGTGTAGCCAGACGATGACGCTGGCTCAACACCTCCAGCTTTAGGTGCTATTGTGCTTTTGCCACTACCACCAGATGCACCACCACCATCAGTACCAGCTGGCAACCACTGCCCACGGGCTCTTCCACCAGACTTCCTCATTTTTTGGAAAATCTAACCAAAATAACAACCGTTATATGGTACTGTAAAACAAGGTAGAAAGTGTATATAAACTTGTTGAGAATTTAAATCTCACTTTTTGTGGGAGGGGGGGGACTGAATCAAACCTCAGGCCCTGTGCATAAAACAACACAAGTATTTTTCCGACCATAAGACGCACTTTTTTCCCTCCAAATTTGGGAGGAAAGTGTGGGTGTGTCTTATGGTACGGATGTAGCATGTGGGGAGGGGGGCAGCAGTGAGTGGGATTGCACTGTTATCCCACTTCAGGATGTCCCCGCTGCCCAGAATCGGTGCTGGGGAAACCATATGGTCCCGATGATTAAGTGCAGTGAATATTCATTAGTGACTCCCCGCCCACCTATCAGCTGAGCGGTGAGCCGGGAGCAGCAAATGAATACTGCACTTAAGCAGGGACACACATGGCTTCTCCAGCGCTGATTCCTGCAGCAGCTGGGGAGGTCTGTGTGTCCGGGGGAGAGGAGGCAGCAGCAGGGGCCAGAGGAGAGAGGAGATCGCTGCATACCTGCCTGCCATGCCTGGGCTGGACGCCAAGTGCTGTGCACAAACAGGACCTGTTTGATGTCATGAGTGGGTGGGCTGGAGCATCACATGGCAGCTCAGAGCCCTCCCTCTTCTTGACATCATCACAGGTCCTTCAGGCTCTCCACTAGAATCTGCAGCTTCCTCATAACCTGTGCTTTGGAAAGGAAACGAGGGAGGGCTCTGTGTGCAGTCATGGGATGCTTTTACCTCACCACAGTGTGGCTGGCTGCCACATTTAAGAGGTTAGTCTTTACAAAACACAATAAAGCACTCTGCCACTCCTTTGGTGAACTATTACTCCCAGCATGTCATAGGATCTGCAGGACATGCTGGGAGTTATAGTTCTCCCATGGGATTTTAAAGCAGCACTCCAGTGTTATTTTGCAGTGCTGGAGTGGTGCTTTCAATATAAGCCCTGTGCCCCCATTCTTATACTCACCCTCCAGCATCTTCATATAGTACTGTACAGACACCACACTGGTCCCGCAGCTTCCAACATAATAACATACTATTATATATAATAACACCACATATAATAGTATGTTATTTATGTTATTAAATATTTTACCACATTTTTTTGCTTCAATTATTTTTTGTTTCCCTATTTTCTACCTCTACAACCTGGGTGCGCCTTATAGTCCGGTGCGTCTTATAGTCCGAAAAATACGGTAAGTGGCAGAAAGTGGCTGGCTGATATGCTACGAATTAACAGGACTGAAATATATCCACTTTGTGATAATTTGAATATCACTTATTGTTTGGGGAAACTGAACCAAACCTCTGACCCTGTGCATAAAACAACACAATGTAAGTGGCAAAATGTGGCTGGCTGACATACCACTAACTAACAGGACTGCAGTATATCCACTTTGTGAGAATTTGAATCTCACTTTTTTGGGGGGGAGACTGAACCAAAACTCAGGCCCAGTGTATATAACAACGCAATCTAAGTGGCAGAAAGTGGCTGGCTGACATACCACAAACTAACAGGACTGCAGTATATCCACTTTGTGAGAATTTGAATCTCACTTTTTTTGGGGGGAGACTGAACCAAAACTCAGGCCCAGTGCATAAAACAACACAATGTAAGTGGCAGAAAGTGGCTGGAAGATATATGAAAAAATACAAGGACTGTAGTACAATTTCAATCTCCCTACAATGATCTCAGGACAAGTATGGCAGCAATAAAAAGGACTGCTGCACACAAAAGTGTGGACAAATAAACAAGATAACTGTGCAGAAAGGAGCAACAGGATTTTTGCTTTTAAAAAAGCAATTGGATTGCACAGCAGCAATGCAGCTATCAGGGAGCCTTAGAATGCAGCCTAAGAAGCTACAGAGCTGATGCACAAAAATATAGCCTCCACTGTCCCTGCAAAAAAATGGTGGTGTTGGACAGTGGAAATCGCTACAGCACAAGCGGTTTGGGGGTTAATCTTCCCTCCCTAACTATATCCCTTCTTCTGATGAAGCTGCAGCAACCTCTCCCTATGCTAACATTGGCAGAAGTAAGATGGCGGCCGGCGTGCATGCCCCTTTATAGCCCCGGTGACGCCGCAGAAAGCAAGCCAATCACTGTCATGCCCTTCTCTAAGATGGTGGGGACCAAGACCTATGTCATCACGCTGCCCACACTCTGCGTCCTCCTTCATTGGCTGAAAAATGGCGCTGAAAGCGTCATACAAAATGCGACTTTTGCGCGCAGATCGCCGACCTCATGGCCGATCCCACACTAGGATCGGTTTGGGTTTCATGAAACCCGACTTTGCCGAAAGTTGGCGATTTTTTAATTTGTCTGATCCGTTTTGCTCAACCCTAATCCAGACTGATGAGACTAAGCCATTTCTGGTAGAGGTGGATCCTCATCGGTAGGGGTGGGAGGAGTTCTGTCCCAGGAGGGAGAGGATGGGGTGCATCCCTGTGCTTTCTTTTCTAAAAAAAATTCAGAGACTGAGCTCAACTATGACGTTGGTAACCGAGAGTTGCTGGCTATTAAACTCGCGTTTCAGCATTGACAACATTTTTTGGAGGGGGCTAGACATCTGATACAGGTTTTTACTGATCATAAGAATCTGATATATTTGGATGCTGCTAAACATATGAATGCCCGTCGAGCTAGGTGGGCACTGTTTTTTTTCCCGCTTCCATTTCTCTGTAACTTATATCCCTGGGACAAAGAATGCCAAAGCAGATGCTTTGTCTCGTAGTTTCTCTCCAGCTGTTAATACTGAGAAGGAGGAATGTATTTTGCAGAGAGGGGTGGTGGTGGTGGAAGCATTGGATTCTGAGTTGGAGAAGAGCATCTTAGAAGCCCAGAATGCTGCACCAACAAACACTCTGTATGGTAAATTATTTGTGCTTAGAGCCTTGAGGAGAGCTTTGTTTGCTGAATGTCATGAGTCTCGTTTGGGGGGTCATCCAGGGATTTCAGAAACTAGAAAGTTGATCAGTCGAAGTTTCTGATGGCCAGGGTGGCAAAGAGAAATCATCAAGTGGGTGTGTCAGTGTACCGTGTGCGCTAGGTCTAAGGCCTCACATGCCCCGGCTGCAGGGTTGCTTTGCCCTTTGGAGGTTCCTAGTTCACCATGGATACATCTTGCTATGGATTTTATCACCGATTTGCCGGTGTCTGAGGGTTTTTCTGTCATCTTGGTTGTTGTGGATCGGTTTAGTAAGATGTGTAATTTGGTTGCGTTCAATAATTTACCCTGCGCCAAGACTCTAGCTAAGGCATTTGTGAAAGAGATTGTCAGGCTCCATGGTGTTCCCACGGACATTGTTTCCGATAGGGGACCACAGTTTGTGGCTTGATTTTGGCATGCTTTTTGTGACAGATTAAAGGTTCATTTCTCATTTTCGTCAGGTTATCATCTGGAGTCCAATGCACAGACCGAAAGGAAGAACCAGGATGTCGAACAGTTTTTGAAATGTTTTGTAGCAGACAATCAGGATATGTGGTCGGACTATCTACCACTAGCTGAGTTTGCTCTTAATAATCATACGTCTTCCTCGGCTGAGTGTTCTCCTTTTTTTTTGCAGTACAGGGAGACATCCATCTTTCCGTCTGTTTTCTAAGATTGGGACAGCGGTGCCTGAGGAGGGAAGTTTTTCTGGAAATTTGGAAAGGGTTTGGACCAGGGTGGATTTAATTTAAATCTAACTGATTTAAATCACGATTTAAATCACGATTTAAATCACTAGTCAGTAAGGCTTGATTTAAATCAGTGATTTAAATCAAAGTTTCTACCTAAACTAGTTCTTGCTACTTTAACATGCAAGTAGATGAAGATTTTTAGAATCACTTTTTATATTACTTTTTTCTCCCCAGTTTAATGGGTTAATCATTCATATTTGGACACCACTGTTCTGTTGTACTTGGGAAGGAGAAAAATAATCCTGACCTTAATAACAATTTAAATAGATTTATTCAAGTGAAACAATAACAACATTACAGCATAAGTTATTTGCTTAAACAAACATCCATGTTTGTTAACTAATTTGGCTAAACAAAAAATATATATATTATAAGAAACTTAGACTGTCAGCCCAGCCGACACATGAAAAACTTAAATACTACTGTCCCTGTTGTCCTCTGTAGCTCACTTGTCGTCATCTTCATCATCATCTTCTTCTTTGTTCCTATTCATAATCTGGAAAAGAAAAACAAGCTTTCCTGCTTTATTGGGTCCCAACCGATTTCTCAATTTAGAATGAATGAGTCCAAAGGAAGAGAATATTCTTTCAACGCCTGCAGAAGAAGCTGCAGATGAATTCCCCTAAACAAAAAAAGTCAATGCTGTTATTTTATTGTTTATACAATTTCTGCTTATTGTACACAACACATCACTGCCCCTGCCCCAAAAGGAATATTTGTTTTTCTTCATAACTGTACCAAATGACAGTAACATGCAGTAATAATAAGAAATATAATTTTTCTCACACATGACAGTTCAGTCTTTAGAAATAGGATTCAATAAAAATGTTTACCAACCTGAAGATCCTGCCTGTTCAGAAGTGTTTCTTTGGTCATCTTCATCACCGCACTTCTCATGATGTTGCCTCATTCGCGCCACCAGGCCTTGCATCTCTTTGTTGCATCGTTTGCATTTTGCACGCATGCCTGCCTTACCGATAGGCGAAGGAGCTTCATTAAAATATTCCCAAACTGGGTCTCTTTTACGGCCTGCTGCCATTATAAGGAAAGAATGTAACAAACCTCAGATCTCATCGTACACACAAACAGATCCAGACTTGTCTGTGGCTATGCTGCAGTATTGTGCTCAAAGTTTCACTTTCATTTTCTTGTCTGCTTGCCCTTCCTCCTCCTCACACTTAGATTCACATTCTTCTTGTGTTGTGCAGATCTATTCCACTCCAAACAATCAGAAACATATTGTCTAACTTCTTGGACTTGGCACTGAAGGGGTTGATTCTGTATTCATAGGTTTGTAGAACAATAGGATTAAGGTCTTTTTCTCAACTCTGTTCATGTTGTAACATTTTTGCCGTGAAGAAGAGGCTGGGACCTCTGCGGAGTCAAATTCAGTTTTGAGAACTGCGTAAGTAAAGCGAGCGTCTGTGATAATATAGGAGAGAAACTGCCCACTAATCCTACAGAAACCTCTGGAAGAGCATGGCATTGTGAATGTTACACATATAGAGCCTTTATTCTACTGAGTTAAACAACTCAGCTTTATCTCATGATGGAAGAACCTTTGGATGGTAAAATATTTTCCTCAAAAAGCAGTTTATTGAAAAAAATCCGATTTAAATTAAAAATATCCGATTTTTTTGATTTTTAAAAAAAAAAACCATTGATTTTTATCCACCCTGGTTTGGACCAGTGTACACCATAATTTGAAAGAGGCGAATAGGGGGTCAAAGAAATATTTTGACAAGAAAAGAAGGGAGGCGTTGTTGCAGTTGGGGACATGGTCTGGTTGTCCTCTAGGAATCTGCGTTTGAAGATCCCTTTTAAAAAACTGGGGCCCACGTTTGTAGGACCCTTCAAAGTGGTTCAAGTTGTCAACTCGGCAGCGGTGAGATTGGACATCCCCTTGACCTGGAGAATTAATTCAGTTTTTCACGTATCTTTATTGAAGAAAGTTGACACGCCAGAATGTCATGCAGCTGCAGTGCAGTACAGCACAACCTCCACAAGGGGGAGCTTGATAGGGAAGCGAGACTGCACACACTGAGCAGCAGGACAGATGTCACCAAGTGGCGAGAGAGTGGTCAGAAAAGCCGAGTCAGAGCACGAGATAGCATGACAGTACAAAAGGATTTAGATAGAATGGATAGTCAGGACATAGCAAGAGATCAGTAAACCAGGATGGGCAAAATAAGGGTACAATAGGGACAAAACAAAACGGAGTCAATAGCGAAGCCAGGAGGTCAGAACCGGAGAATCAAGCAGATCAACAGACAAACAGAGAAACACTGGGAAAGGGCATACAGAAGAAGATAACAGACACAGGACAAGTCAGGGTTCACAGCAGGACAAATCAAGGGCTTCCAGAGTCAGGTTCACACGCCGAAGGCAGAACTATAGCGGACACCACCCTCAGGATACCTGGGAGCTAAATAGCAAACCTGAGCCCAGAATGAGGCAGAGCAAAGTTAATCCTTGACATGATCCGCCCGTAGAAAGAGCAGACAGGACTGAACTCTGGAATGGATCATGACAGAGACGATGCCGATTGCTCCTCCAATTGATGAGGACGGCGAGTTTGAGATTTCACCCATTATAGATTCCAGGTGGCACAGAGGAAGGTTGCAGTATCTTGTGTGCTGGAAGAGTTTCGGTCCCGAGGATAACTCCTGGGTGAAAGCTGAGGATGTCTCATCCTCAAGGCTGATTAAGGCTTTTCACAGGAGAGTTCAGAACAAGGCTCAGCCAAGAGGATCCGGAGGATCCTCGTAAAAGGGGAGCTACTGTTAGAATCTATTTAGTTTTGACCATCCATCATCTTGTAGTGGTTTTCAGGCTGCTGGTCTTTTTCCTCTAGTGCTGGGTTTGTCCTAGGTCAGGTGATTGCATCACCCTTTATTACCCAGCACATGCCTCCTAGTCCATGCTGGAAAACAGTGTTAATCTGCTAGTATTCTGGCTTGGTGCCTTGTTAGCTTTCTGTGTTTAATATTGTGCAGTTCTGGGATCTCTAGTTCTGCCAGTTTTCTTTTTGGTTTTCCTTTCGTTTCTGCGGCTGCCTCTATTTTCCTACTAGGAGGTTAATTGTTTTGTGTTCCCAGTCCCTAGATCTTTCAGGGACTCCCTTCTCCCCTTCCTGTAGGTCTTCATTTGAGTCTAGCCTAGGAAACGTCGGTGGGTCTATTCACAAGGAATAGGTCGCCCACTCCATCGTAGGTTTTCAGCCTAGTCCATGTACAGGGTCCGCTTTTCCCCTTCTACCCTAGTCCCGAGATGCAGATCCGTAACAGGGCATTGAAGATGAAACGTGGATGGGTCTTTCAGCATGATAATGATCCCATGCACACTGCCAGGGAAACGAAAGAGTGGCTTCGTAAGAAGCATATGAAGGTCCTGGAGAGGCCTAGCCAGTCTCCAGATCTCAACCCCATAGAAAACCTTTGGAGGGAGTTGAAAGTCCGTGTTGCCCAGCGACAGGCCCAACACATCACAGCTCTAGAAGAGATCTGTATGGAGGAAAGGCCCAACATACCACCAACAGTGTGTGTAAACCTTATGAAGACTTACAGAAAACATTTGAACTCTGTCATTACCAACACAGGATATATAACAAAATATTGAGATGAACTTTTGTTAATGACCAAATACTTATTTTCCACCTTTTTTTTTTTGCAAACTAAATCTTGCCAAATCAGACAAGGTGATTTTCTGGATATGTTTTCTCATTTTGACTCTCATAGTTGTGGTCTAACCTATGATGTCAATTACAGGCCTCTCATCTTTTTAAGTGGGAGAACTTGCACAATTGGAGGCTGACTAAATACATTTTTTTCTCCACTATACGTGCAATGCACAGCTATGCATTCCGCTTAAACCAACATACACACGTGGTCAAAATTGTTGGTACCCCTCGTTTAATGACAGAAAAACCCACAATGCTCACAAAAATAACTTGCATCTGACAAAAGTAATAATAAATAAAAAAAAACTATGAAAATGAACAAATGAAAGTCAGACATTGCTTTTCAACCATGCTTCCACAGAATTAAAAAAATAACTCATGAAATAGGCCTGGACAGAAATGATGGTACCCCTGAAAATAATGTGACAAAAGGGACATGTTAAATCAAGGTGTGTCCACTAACTAGGATCACAGGTGTCTACAATTTTGGAATCAGTGAGTGGGCAACAGCAGTGCCTGACTATGGCTATGCTACAGAGGAACGCACAAAATGAACTATATGATGAAGGAAGCACAGGTGCAAAATACTAATAAACATACACATGGGTCATTTATGAGGGGCTGGATAATTAGTAGATTAATTGCACACAAATAAGACTTTTATAAGGTGACAGACACAGTTATGTGTAGTGCAATGTGCTAGCTATCAGCCTATTAGAGGGGCTTTCGAGCATTTCTGTAAGTACACCCCTTTTCCTTCCATGGACCATTTCCCACCAACATTAGAGGGTTGGGCTGCAAGTTGAAAACATGGATATTTGTTGATATTTGGGCCATCCCAGTTGATATCAAGGTTTGGCACTGAAAACCAACTCAAAACCACAGCAGATGATGAGGGATGACAATAGTCCAGAAATTTCTGGACAGTCGGTAAATTGTTTCAGTGCCCATCAAAAAAAATGTAGTGTAAAGAGGGTATACGGTACTCATGGTTATAAGATGAGGTCTCCAAGTAGGGTTCCAACCCATAAATCATATAGTAGAGAAATTTGACACTCAGGAAGTAGCAGTGAAAAAAACAATTTTTTCAATGATACATGAATTATATACAAAATATATACAATATACATATACACATGTACCCAAACTTGTCCAATTTCACATTCTTATTTGCACTACATAATACGGTGGAAATCCGTATATCTTAAACTCTTGTTAAGGTAAAATAGATAACAGTAAATCTTGTGAGTCGGTGCTTGATTTGAGAACATATAGGACAAAGTAAGACTAAGGCTGGGTTATCATTACGTTACTGGCGTCCGTTAGATGGACTACGTTACACCGCGGCATAACGCAGTGTAACGCAGTCCGTTAATGCTGCCATTGAGTCCAATGTCGGACGCATCACTAGTGCACGCCCACAATGGGCGTGCGCTAGCGATGTGCCGTCATTGAGTGACGGACCCTGGGACGCGGGCTGCAGCGTTTCCGGGTCTGTCACTGCTAGCGCAGATAGAGCATCTGCTAGCTCTATCTGCACTAGTGCGCTGACATATCGTCCCTTGCGTTAACAGCAGCCCGTTAACGCATGTGTTGAACGGGCGGCTGTTAACGCAATGTGAACCTGGCCTTAGAAGGATATTTGAAAGGATATGCCGGTGATGTAGTTGTGAACTCAACTGAGCTTCCAGGTTCTGTCACTAGGTGGTAGCCTGTCCAAAAGGGAGAAAAGGTAGTGCAGTCTTGTAGAAGTGCAAGTATAGGAATTTCTCAATCCCAGTTATAAAATTAGGAAATACGTATAATAGACCAAAAGAAGAAAGCGTACGACAAGTTGTTCCTTGGGGAGGTGAACAATTTGTGATTTGGTACATCGTACATAAAGATCAGTCAAGGGAAAGGATTACAGTAGGCTAGAGTAAGGACAGAAATGGCCATAAAAATGAAATAGTACAGTAGGTACAGTATGAAGGACTCATATTTGGGTAAAGTTATAAGGGCACATGATTGCCTCTGAGTAATGAAAATGTCAGTCCACATGTAGCAGCGCGCGGTAACCCAGATGCACTAATCAAAACCTGCAGAGCTAGGATCTAACTCAAGCCTACCTGGCATTGCTACAGTATAAATAGAAAGTAGGGTTTTTTAAAATTAATATAAAGAGTCTTTTTTATTGGCTTTCTAGGCAGTTTTTGGACTGGACCCACTCCAAAAGACTCCTCATAATACTTCAATGCCCATATTCCCTAAGGCTACATGCACACGTTGCGGAAAGTCCTGCGGATTTTTCCAGACTGATTTAGTTTTTTTTGCGGTTATTGTGCAGATTCCACCTGCGGTTTTACACCTGCGGATTCCTATAATGGAGCAGGTGTAAACCGCTGCGGAATCCGCACAAAGAATGAACATGCTGCGGAATAAACAACACAGCGTTTCCGCACGTTTTTTTCCGCAGCATGTGCACTGCGGATTTTGTTTTCCATAGGTTTACATGTTACTGTAAACGCATGGAAAACAGCTGCGAATCTGCAGCAAAATCTGCAACGTGTGCACATACCCTAAGGTGTTAAAATGCAAGCTCACTGCATTTTCATTTGAGTGCAAGTTTCCAAGTTTAGGCTTTTTATGCAGTTTTTGAAGCTAGAGCAAAGCAGAACCACTCAAAAAGAAATAATTCTGTGCATGCAACATTTTTTCAGGTGGGTCCGATCTGCACCTCACCGGTAAAAGAGCTAAATAAACTCTAAGAAGAATGAAAATATTCATTTATGTTTAAGGGGGTTATCCAGGACTTTGCTTATTTTTCTTTAAGGCCTAAGAACTTACACGCAAATAGTTACTACCTATCTGTTCTGCCCCACACCATTCTCTGCTGACATAGCACATTCAAGGGCCACTCCTGCTGGCAATTCTGCGACTTTTGGTAATGTCACAGTTCAGCTTCTTCTTTTTCACTCTGCTCTTTTGAAGGGGCATGACCGCCAATGTCTTGCTGATTTGTAATAGAAAAACGGGGCACTACTGTGTTAGGTGCTCAAGTAGGGTCCCAAATCATAGTGTATAAGTAGAATTAACCTGTCACTCAAAGACAGATTATCAGAAGATAGTTTTAATGCAGTCCACACATAGTACAAAATACATACGTTTCGGACATTTAAACGTCACACTTCTCACTTTTCTCAGCTTGAGAAAGGACACTTTGCGTTCGAAACGTGTAGCCATTTATCATGTCACATCATGTCTGTCATCATCTTCTTTTTTAATTTTGATAAATAAAATTGAATTTTATTAGAAGCTGGAACAACACCTATTTTTTGATCACTGTATGTGGGACTAGGCCTTGGTCCCGGACGAACTTTGCGTAGACCAAATTAAACCCCAACCCACTGTCCAGGAAGGCGGAAACGTTCACCTTATTTCCACTCACGAGTAATGTAGCTGGTAAAATAAAATTAGTCTTACCCACCGAGGTAACAAGTACACCCGGGTTGCAAACCTCCCCGCAACCAGGGCCCACTTGTTTTACGGTGGTTGTTTATAGTGAAGTCGGGAAGGACATGTGCTCACAAAATGACCCTTCTTGCCACAACAGAAACACACACCTCCCCTATGCCGGACAACTGTCGATTTGCCAGGTTGAGACGCCGCCCTCACCTGCATGGGTTCCACCGTTGGCTCAGTAAAGATCAGACGACTCGGATTTTCAGAGAGAAGCAAGGGAGCTCACAAATTGCTTCAGGAATCGGCATTATCCTCATAGAAGCATTTCCAGGGCATACCAGCGAGCCAAGGCTCAGACGCAAGACTCTCTTCTGGAACCAAGAGCTAAGGTATGTGACAATAGGCCCAGATTCATCACGGCCTACAATAAGAGTTGGGACAGCCTGGGTGCCATCCTACGGAGACACTGGGGCATTCTAGCTACTGACCTTAGCACATCCAGAATAGTGGGGGAATGTCCTTTACTCACGGCCAGGAGAGCCCCAAATTTCTGGGACCTCCTAACCAGAAGCCACTACGTGAGACAATCGACTAGGACAAACCAGGGGATTAGGCTTTGTGGCTCCTTCGCATGTGGGAGTTGTAATGTCTGTGCCCATGTGGGGGCAACTAGGGATTTTTTTATTAACCCCCTGGGTGGCAGTCAACACAGTCTACGGTCCTACATTAACTGTAAGACTACCTGCGTCATTTATGCGCTGGTTTGCCCCTGCCGGCTGGTATATGTGGGCCAGACCTCGCAGGAGTTGCGACGTAGAGTGCAGAAGCACTTTTCTACGATTAGCTTGGCCGCGGCTGATGAGGCCAAGGGTAGGACTCTCACTCCTGTGGCGGCCCACTTTTTGGCCCATCATTCGGGTCGAGTATCCACTACACAAGTGGTGGGGCTGGAGAGGATCTATTGTTCCAACAGGGGTGGTCCTATCAAGCCCCGGCTCCTTAGATCTGAGGCCCAATGGATATTTGATTTGGGTCCGGTGGCCCCGGCGGGACTCAATGAGGAGTTGCTGTTCACAGGCTTCCTGGGTTAACTACCTCTGTCTTTTTTCCGCTTTTTAGGTTATATGCCAGATCCTTCTTGGGATCCCTTTGGAATCTACTATGGTGGACCTTACTGGTGTCGTTCTGGAATTGAAACGGTCTAATGGAAATTCAATATCGGTGGTCTTCTGATCATCCTTTGGCACACTCATGGATTTTGTCTATACCCATTTCTCCTTGGACTTTGAATATACGTGTTTTTTGTTATCTGTTTTCCTTCTATACTTTGTATACGTTTCTCTGTACTATGGTGGATTTGAATTACAGATACGCCGTCCCCATCTGCATATGTTTGGGTACATTGGGCATTTCTGCATGTTTTGTGTATGGGGTCTATCTAGTGGTCTTTGGTTGGGTAGACCAGAGGTCCCCAACTCCAGTCCTCAAAGCCCACCAACAGGTCATGTTTTCAGGATTTCCTTTGCATTGCACAGGTGATGCAATTATTACCTGGGCAAGACTAAGGAAATCCTGAAAACATGACATGTTGGTGGGCCTTGAGGACTGGAGTTGGGGACCCCTGGGGTAGACTTCTCAGTATCACCTGATCTTGATACTATTCTTATACCTGGCTCATGGGGCTTTTCTTTGCCCGATTGTTAAAAATTTGGTGGGATACTGGGCGCCCTACTTTACATTGTTAGGCATGGTTATTATTTATTATTATTTTTGGCTCATACCCCTTTCTCTCAACAACATTATCCTGTGGCAGGGCGTGGACAGGGGACTCGTATGTTCCTGGCACGGGAGTTTTCTACCTTTGGGCGCTCAATCGGCCACGGAACTATCTTTTGGGCTCAAGTAGGGGGATACTTAAATATATATTTTTTAGGCCGTATTATGGGTCATGTGCATTTATAGAATTTTATATTAAAGTGTAGTCTAATATTTATATGTCTTTGATATTGTGATATTTAATAAAACTGTTATTACACAAGGACTTATTTGGGTCTTTGCAGGTTGTATGGTTTTATTTGTCTTTACGTATGGTTCGAGTGAATTATGCATGCTGTATGTGTTGTATACCCTCGGGGGCTGTATGTGGCCTGTATGATCATGAACCAATTTTCGGTATATTACTTGGGCTTCTCTGGTGTGTGGGTGTATATTTGGGAGGAGTGACAATTTGTCGATTTCTCCAGTTTTCATATACACATTGTTTAGCCCTGTCTATATATATATATATATATTCCTATTAATGGGGGGATTGCCCTCACGGTTTGGGTATTATCGATATCATATGGTGTGTGCCCCATTTATGGGCTGCTTGTATTTATGCATACATATAGTGTTTTTTGTTTTATTATATACAGTGGGGCAAAAAAGTATTTAGTCAGTCAGCAATAGTGCAAGTTCCACCACTTAAAAAGATGAGAGGCGTCTGTAATTTACATCATAGGTAGACCTCAACTATGGGAGACAAACTGAGAAAAAAAAATCCAGAAAATCACATTGTCTGTTTTTTTTATCATTTTTTTTGCATATTATGGTGGAAAATAAGTATTTGGTCAGAAACAAACAATTAAGATTTCTGGCTCTCACAGACCTGTAACTTCTTCTTTAAGAGTCTCCTCTTTCCTCCACTCATTACCTGTAGTAATGGCACCTGTTTAAACTTGTTATCAGTATAAAAAGACACCTGTGCACACCCTCAAACAGTCTGACTCCAAACTCCACTATGGTGAAGACCAAAGAGCTGTCAAAGGACACCAGAAACAAAATTGTAGCCCTGCACCAGGCTGGGAAGACTGAATCTGCAATAGCCAACCAGCTTGGAGTGAAGAAATCAACAGTGGGAGCAATAATTAGAAAATGGAAGACATACAAGACCACTGATAATCTCCCTCGATCTGGGGCTCCACGCAAAATCCCACCCGTGGGGTCAGAATGATCACAAGAACGGTGAGCAAAAATCCTAGAACCACGCGGGGGGGACCTAGTGAATGAACTGCAGAGAGCTGGGACCAATGTAACAAGGCCTACCATAAGTAACACACTACGCCACCATGGACTCAGATCCTGCAGTGCCAGACGTGTCCCACTGCTTAAGCCAGTACATGTCCGGGCCCGTCTGAAGTTTGCTAGAGAGCATTTGGATGATCCAGAGGAGTTTTGGGAGAATGTCCTATGGTCTGATGAAACCAAACTGGTACTGTTTGGTAGAAACACAACTTGTCGTGTTTGGAGGAAAAAGAATACTGAGTTGCATCCATCAAACACCATACCTACTGTAAAGCATGGTGGTGGAAACATCATGCTTTGGGGCTGTTTCTCTGCAAAGGGGCCAGGACGACTGATCCGGATCAGAAAGAAAGAATGGGGCCATGTATCGTGAGATTTTGAGTGCAAACCTCCTTCCATCAGCAAGGGCATTGAAGATGAAACGTGGCTGGGTCTTTCAACATGACAATGATCCAAAGCACACCGCCAGGGCAACGAAGGAGTGGCTTCGTAAGAAGCATTTCAAGGTCCTGGAGTGGCCTAGCCAGTCTCCAGATCTCAACCCCTATAGAAAACCTTTGGAGGGAGTTGAAAGTCCGTGTTGCCAAGCAAAATGCCAAAAACTTCACTGCTCTAGAGGAGATCTGCATGGAGGAATGGGCCAACATACCAACAACAGTGTGTGGCAACCTTGTGAAGACTTACAGAAAACGTTTGACCTCTGTCATTGCCAACAAAGGATATATTACAAAGTATTGAGATGAAATTTTGTTTCTGACCAAATACTTATTTTCCACCATAATATGCAAAAAAAATGTTAAAAAAACAGACAATGTGATTTTCTGGATTTTTTTTTCTCAGTTTGTCTCCCATAGTTGAGGTCTACCTATGATGTAAATAACAGACGCCTCTCATCTTTTTAAGTGGTGGAACTTGCACTATTGCTGACTGACTAAATACTTTTTTGCCCCACTGTATATATATATATATTTTTTTCTTTGAATAGTATCCCCTATTGCGCCCTCTAAGGGGCTACGCATGCACGCTTAGGTCCCGGGGCCTTGTCTGCTCCCTTAACTGGGGGGCAGATTAATTGCTTTTGAGTCCGTGCCCGCATGCGCATTCAGTGTTATTTTTTTATTACTGCCCACTTTTCTGCTTATTGGTGCTTTGGACCGTACTGTGCCTGCGCATCGATGTCTTCCTGATATCCCATTGCGGAGGCCATTCCCGCATGCGCACTTAGCATTATGTTCCATCACGGCCCACGCTTGGTTCATTGGCGCTTCATATTGTGCCGCGCCTGCGCATTTCCTTTTCCAGGTCTCCCTTCTGCGCCGGCAGGGAAGTACGTCATATCTGGGCTTCCCATGTTCCGCATGCGCAGTAGAGGCAGTGACACTCTTCCGTCCGGTCCATGCTCCTGTCCACCTGACTTCTATCAGGTTCGTTATGATAATAATGGTTGTTACATAAACGGGATATCATGTGTAAACCACATCTTCCCCTGACGAAGCCCTATTTGGAGGGCGATACGCGTGGGGTCACGTTAGCCTTGGTCCCTGCCTGCCTGCCTATGGGGAGTTTTTCCCCTATCACGTGTTCAGGTAATATTGCCTTCCTTGGCTCAATCATGGGTCATTTGACTCGTTAACTACATATGCTTTTGGCGCTGTCTGGGCTGCCCATTCATTTAGGGGAGTTTGTTTTTCCCCGTATACTTGGCATCGGTGGTCTTTTATGGGTCACACCATTCTAGCCAGGCACCCATTTCGCTCATTGTGTACACATTTCCCACCAGTTGGGTGGTTTGGGGCGGTCAATGTTGGTCGCCAGGACATGGTATGTTCTTAATTCTGTCCCATGAGCCAGGAGATAGTTGTTCTCTTCATGTGTTTTGCAGGCATATGACTGTATATTGAATTATTATATTGTACATTTATATATGGACCAAGTGGTGTATTTGTATTGTTTTTAATTATGTTTTAACATTTTGTGTGGATTACTAATTAAATTCCTGTTTTTGTATATGATTTATTGTTGTCTCATATATCCGTGGTGTGCATACATATAGTGGCTTCCTTTTGTCTTTCTTTTGGCTCAGTAAAGATCACTCTCAACCCTGGACCTCCCGCCCCCCAGAGGTGACTCCGTATGTCTCTGGCGAAGACGGCGATCTACCCGGATCTCCAGAGACTTGGCTGCCTCAAGGGAGTCAGAAGTCTCACAGAGTGCTAAAGCATCTCTTACTGTCCTTGAGATGCCCTTACAGAACTGACTATGGAGGGCCGAGTCATTCCACCTAGTGTCTGTGTCCCACCTCTGAAATTTGGCGCAATATTCCTCCGCCAGATGGTCTCCTTGCTGGTGTTGGCATAGACAGGACTCAGCCAGGGTGACACGAATGGGGTCATCATACACTAGGCCCAGAGCATGAAAAAATCCCTCTACTGTCAGAAGTGATTGTGAGTCAGACGGGAGAGAAAAAGCCCATGCTTGAGGGTCCCCCTGGAGGAGCGAGATTACAATCCCCACCTGTTGCTTCTCTGTACCTGAGGATACTAGATGCACCCTGAAATAAAGTTTGCAGGCCTCACGGAACACCACAAACTTGTCACGCCTCTCAGAGAACCTGTCCAGTAACGTGACCTTGGGCTCCACAAAGGTTTGCCTAGAGAGTGAGATCCTCACACCAGATGTAGTAGGGTGCTGTGAAACCACCGTGTGCAAATCCGCCACTGACCTCCTGCAACTGCCCTGTCAGAGCCACAATAGGATACATCATGGATCAGAAATATTGATTGCAGTCAGTGTTAATGTCACAATTCGACTGACCAGTGACCTGGGACCAGAGGGCACCTTTCCTGGCCCTAACACTAGGGGGCGCCCTAGCTCACCCTGTTCCCCGGGATACTTCAGATGGCGAAGATGCCAGGGCCTGCGCCCTTGCCTTATCTCCAAGAACAGCCCTACATCTGTCCCTTCCCCTACCGGGGGAAGAGAGGCGCTACTGTGTACCACAGTACACAAAGCCGACAGACAGGGTGACGAAGACAAGGGTAAACTGAAAACTCCACACACACAAAATATACACTCACATGTAATAGAAGTATTCACTAGGGTGTGTAGGGAGGGGGAAGAAAATAAAGCAGGGAATGATAAGGGATTTCCAAGCGTACAAACCAGCCAACAGTCGCTAATAAACTCCTTCAGCTCTCCTTCACAACACCAGCTTCTCCCACTCCAAGATCATGCAGCAAATTGCGAACACTGACAATGACTAGGTAAACGAGCCCAGATTTTATAGGGAAAAGGAGTGGCTAACTGAGCACAGCTGAATGTAGGAGTTTTCCAATATGACCAATTAAACCCTGTTCTGCTGGAAGAAATAAACACGTTTAATACACTGGAGAAGTGCTTTTTCTCAGCATAGTAGGAGCGACCAGACTCTGCAGTCTTCTGGCTCCACTCTGTTGCAGCAACCCCGTACCAGTTTATTTTTGCTAATGATGATTATGGCTTACAGCCAATGAAAACCCAAATGTCATTATCTCAGTAAATTAGAATACTTTATTACACCAGCTTAAAAAATTATTTTAAAATCCGAAATGTTGGCCTACTGAAATGTGTGTTCAGTAAATGCATTCAATACTTGGTTGGGCTCCTTTTGCACAATAACTGCATCAATGCGGAGTGGCATGGAGGCAATCAGCCTGTGGCCCTGCTGAGGTGTTATGGAAGACCAGGTTGCTTTGATAGCAGCCTTCAGCTTGGCTGCATTGTTGGGTCTGGTGTCTCTCATCTTCCTCTTGACAATTGAAGAACTGAAATAAATTAACTTTTTGATGATATTCTAATTTAGTGAGAAGCACTTGTATATTACTAGAGTCAGCGATCTTATGTTAGTGACACCACTCCAGCACCGAAATAAAAAAAAACACTGGAGTGGAGCTTTACCGAACTTAGCACATTGTTCACCTGCTTTATTCAACAACAAGAAACATACACCAGTCGGTAACTAGCGTACATTGCTATTGTAATTTGGGTGTGTGCTAGGCTACACCTCCTGCCAGGCCGTGGTTCGCTTACTTGTCAAAAAGATTGAAATGGCATAAAAACGCTTATTCTAAAAGGCCCCTGAGACCACGCCTTCTATCTGCTATTTTAACCCCATAGCGACTGGTCCATTTTCTTTTTACGTGTTGATTTTTCCTCTCTCTCTTCCAAGAACCTTATTTTTTTATTTTTTTATTTTAACACTAGATGGCAGCCCGATTCTAAAGAATCGGGAGTCTAGAATCCATATATACTTTATTTATTCAAATGTAAGAATAATACAATTAATAAATAATAGTAAGAAAGAACAAAAATAATAGGCAGTACATGGAGAAAACACCAAACAAAAGTTCAAAATTGGTGTGAAAATGTCACTGAACCACTTCACAACTAAATATATATAGTTTTGGTAAATGGTATTATCATTTTTTTGACGAAATTCGGCAGGAGCTTGAAGAGCAACGTCACTGGGCCCGCCTCCACGCAGTAGAAACTTGCTGTGAGGTAAAAATTCAAAAATCACACCAAAATGGCGGGCGGAGTGTGTCACAGTACGGCACGTTTCTGATTGGTCGCTCGCAGCAGGCGGCAACCAATCAGACACTGGACACTGTTGACGTCACTTATCTCCGGACATTAGCTCCGGACATTAGCTCCGGACATTAGCTCTGGACATTAGCTCCGGACAAAGCCACGGAAGTTGGCACAAATTGCAGGAAGTAGTATTCTAGGCAATTATATATTAGATAGACATAAGAGAGCTTGTTTTTTGTAGGACAAGTTCATCAAAGCTTTGACGCTAACATTCTGATGTAAAAGCTTTGAAAAGTTGCAAAATTGTGTCACAACTGAGCCAAAATGTTACAAATTTTGGCATTTTTAAGACAGTTTCTCCCAGCTCAGCCAAAATGGGCAGAGAGGCACAGAGGGCATAGCTTTCAGATGTAGGGAATGCCACAGTTCATCATGAATTAGGATCTACTGGAATAAGATTTGTGGCGTGGCGCACGAAGGCGCACGTCACTTGTCAGACAATCCTTATTCGTGAGGATTCATGAGGAGATGTGGACCTTTTCATGAATCTGGAGGATCTGACTCTTGCACGCCCCGTCATGAAGACCTGCATGAACAATGCCAGTCTCGATGAATTGTAGTAGATGCAGCTTGAGTTTTTGCATAGTTAGCTGACTTTTTTATTGGTACCATTTGGGGGTAAATTTGACATTTTTATTAGTAATGAGCGAATATACTCGTTACTCGAGATTTCCCGAGCACGCTCGGGGGTCCTCCGAATATTTTTTAGTGCTTGGAGATTTAGTTTTCATTGCCACAGCTGAATGATTTACATCTGTTAGCCAGCATAAGTACATGTGTGGGTTGCCTGGTTGCTAGGAAATCCCCACAAGTAATCAAGCTGGCTAAGAGATGTAAATCATTCAGCTGAGGTGAGGAAAACTAAATCTCCGAGCACTAAAAAATACTCGGAGAACACCTGAGCGTGCTCGGGAAATCTCAAGTAACGAGTATATTTGCTCATCACTAATTTTTATTGCTTTTTATGGCATTTTTTCGGGGTGGTGTGGCAAGCAAAACAGAAATTTTGGCATTTCAAATCGTTTTGTTTTATGGATGTTACCTAATGGGTTAATTAATTTTCATATGCTGATTGATCAGACTTTTATGAATGTGGTGAAACAAATTGGATTTTATTTTTTATTTCTCTAAACTTAAAATGGGATAAATGGGGGGGGGGGGGGGTATTAGAATTTTTTTATATATTTTTAAAACTGTTTTCAACTTTATATTTTAGCGCTCCTGCGAGAACTAGAATTTGTGATTGTCTGGTCACTTGTTCTATATAATACAACACCTAAGTATTACTGTATAAAGCTAAAATTGCCGTTTCCTGTGAAGTCCTGCCTGTGCCTTGGCTTCACAGGAGTACAGACATGGCAGTCATGAGGGCCTTCAGAGGGAAGGGGCGATAGGCATGAAGCAATTTCAGCAGCAATTAAAGGGTTAATGGCAGTGATCACAACTTTAGCTCTGATTTCTGCTGTTACAAGCAAATTCGTCTGCCGGAGTACCCCCAACCCTGTGACTACACAAGCAGCTGACATAGGATGTACTTGTATATCCTATGTTGGAAAGAGCTTATTAACACTATTAACCTGCAGATGTAGGTTACGCCTCCATGATTGAACGCTGGTGAGTCACCCGCCAGGGCCTAGGGGATACTCGGTATCGGGCCCGGTACTTAAAGGGGGATGTCACGGTGGCAGTGACCCGGTCCGTGGCCCTGGGTGCCCATGTTAAAGAGAATGTCTTTAACCCCTTCATGACCTTGGAATTTTCCATTTTTCCGTTTTCGTTTTTCGCTCCCCTCCTTCCCAGAGCCATAACTTTTTTATTTCTCCGTCAATATGGCCATGTGAGGGCTTATTTTTTGCTAAAGTTGTACTTTTGAACGCCATCATTGGTTTTAGCATGTCGTGTACTAGAAAAAGGGAAAAAAATTCCAAGTGCGGTGAAATTGCAAAAAAAAGTGCAGTCCCACACTTCCGTTTTTTGTTTGTCTTTTTTGCTAGGTTCACTAAATGCTAAACTGACCTGCCATTATAATTCTTCAGATCATTACGAGTTCATAGACACCTAACATGACTAGGTTATTTTTTATCTAAATGGTGAAAAAAAATTCCAAATTTTGCCAAAAAAAAAAAAAAATGTTTTGCCATTTTCCGATACCTGTGACGTCTCCATTTTTCATGATCTGGGGTCGGTTGAGGGCTTATTTTTTACATGCTGAGCTGGCGTTTTTAATGATACCATTTTGGTGCAGATACGTTCTTTTGATCACCCGTTATTGCATTTTAATACAATGTCACGGCGACCAAAAAATCGTAATTCTGGTGTTTCGAATTTTTTTCACGCTACGCTGTTTAGCGATCAGGTTAATGCTTTTTTTATTGATAGATCGGGCGATTCTGAACGCGGCGATACCAAATATGTGTAGGTTTGATTTTTTTATTGATTTATTTTGAATTGGGTGAAAAGGATTTAAACTTTTATAATTTTTTTATTTTTTTCATATTTTTTTTAACTTTTGCCATGCTTCAATAGCCTCCATAGGAGGCTAGAAGCTGGCACAACTCGATCGCCTCTCCTACATAGCAGCGATCATTAGAACGCTGCTATGCAGCAGAAATGCAGGTGTGCTATGAGCGCCGACCACAGGGTGGCGCTCACAGCTACCGGGGATCAGTAACCATAGAGGTCTCAAGGACCTCTATGGTTACAATGCAGAAGCATCGCTGACCCCCGATCATGTGACGGGGGTCAGCGATGCGCTCATTTCCGGCCGCCCGGCCGGAAGCGCCGGTTAAATGCCGCTGACAGCGGCATTTAACTAGTTAATAGCAGCGGGTGAATCGCGAATTCACCCGCCGCTATTGCGGGCACATGTCAGCTGTTCAAAACAGCTGACATGTCCCGGCTTTGATGCGGGCTCACCGCCTGAGCCCTGCATCAAAGTGCGGTATCTGACCTTGGACGTACTATCCCGTCCGAGGTCAGAAAGGGGTTAAAGGGGTTTGAAAAAAGTTTGTGTTTGTGACGCCACCTGTGGTATTCGGTCAGTGGCAACCGACACTGCTTAAAGGGGTCCTCTGGGGTGATGTTATGACAGCTAAGATGGTATAACTTCCCACAGGTGAAGTTGGTCCCTAGGGCTCCCGCTGTGTAGATGAGGATGGTGAGTGGTGCAGTAAAGAACTGAGGATACAGGTTTGCAGTCTCTACCTGGTTTACCGGAGACTTCAGAAATCCACAGTCCAGGGCACCAGATCACAGGTACAGGCAGGGTCCAGCCAGCTTGGAAGCGAGTTCAGAGTCCCCTTTACCAGGTGGAGATGAAAGCCTTCCTACCAGCACTTTGGTGTAGTCCCTTGCTGCCTGTGGCTTCTATCAATGTCCTCACAGTTCTCTCTGTCCTCCATAAAGGTGGGACACTAACCCGTTTGACAGGTGGCTCGAGCCTTTTTTCAGGGTTTCTATCACGACCCGGGCTCTATGCGCCACTGTGTCTCCTGGGTATTAGGGCGGACAGGTGACGTGTAGTCCAGCTGTCCTGCTGGTTTCTGCTGTGCCTCCTAGAGTCCGACACAACTTTGGTCTTCTGGCTACCAGAATCTGCGCTCCGCAGGAAGGTAGCCCAGTCACAGATATCCCACCCAGTTGTCACTCTCCTGTGCTTCGCTCTCCTGCACGCTCTCTACAAATCTGTTCTTCCTTCTGTATTCTCTCAATCCTGGAGCTGCACGGCCCTTCACATGTCTCTCTTCCTCAAACTGCTCCAGTCTGCTGTATGGCACAAACTAACTGACTTTCCCTTTAGACCAGAATATATATATATATATATACAGTTAGGTCCATATATATTTGGACAGAGACAACATTTTTCTAATTTTGGTTATTGACATTACCACAATGAATTTTAAACAAAAAAATTCAGATGCAGCTGAAGTTCCGACTTTCAGCTTTAATTTGAGGGTATCCACATTAAAATTGGATGAAGGGTTTAGAAGTTTCAGCTCCTTAACATGTGCCACCCTGTTTTTAAAGGGACCAAAAGTAATTGGACAGATTAAATAATTTTAAATAAAATGTTCATTTTTAGTACTTGGTTGAAAACCCTTTGTTGGCAATGACTGCCTAAAGTCTTGAACTAATGGACATCACCAGACGCTGTGTTTCCTCCTTTTTGATGCTCTGCCAGGCCTTCACTGCTGTGGTTTTCAGTTGCAGTTTGTTTGTGGGCCTTTCTGTCAGAAGTTTAGTCTTTAACAAGTGAAATGCTGCTCAATTGGGTTGAGATCAAGTGACTGACTTGGCCATTCAAGAATACTCCACTTCTTTGCTTTAATAAACTCCTGGGTTGCTTTGGCTTTATGTTTTGGGTCATTGTCCATCTGTAGTATGAAATGACGACCAATCAGTTTGGCTGCATTTGGCTGGATCTGAGCACACAGTATGTCTCTGAATACCTCAGAATTCATTTGGCTGCTTCTGTCCTGTGTCACATCATCAATAAACACTAGTGACCCAGTGCCACTGGCAGCCATGCATGCCCAAGCCATCACACTGCCTCTGCCGTGTTTTACAGATGATGTGGTATGCTTTGGATCATGAGCTGTACCTCGCCTTCGCCATACTTTTCTCTTTCCATCATTCTGGCAGAGGTTGATCTTGGTTTCATCTGTCCAAAGAATGTTCTTCCAGAAATGTGCTGGCTTTTTTAGATGTTTTTTAGCAAAGTCCAGTCTAGCCTTTTTATTCTTGATGCTTATGAGTGGCTTGCACCGTGCAGTGAACCCTCTGTATTTACTTTCATGCAGTCTTCTCTTTATTGTAGATTAGAATACTGATACGCCGACCTCCTGGAGAGTGTTGTTCACTTGGTTGGCTGTTGTGAAGGGGTTTCTCTTCACCATGGAGATTATTCTGCCATCATCCACCACTGTTGTCTTCCGTGGGCGCCCAGGTCTTTTTGCATTGATGAGTTCACCAGTGCTTTCTTTCTTTCTCAGGATGTACCAAACTGTAGATTTTGCCATAATTGCTAATATTGTAGTAATTTCTTGGATGGGTTTTTCTGTTTTTGCAGCTTAAGGATGGTTTGTTTCACCTGCATGGAGAGCTCCTTTGACCGCATGTTTACTTCACAGCAAAACCTTTCAAATACAAGCACCACACCTCAAATCAACTCCAGGCCTTTTATCTGCTTAATTGAGAATGACATAGCGAAGGGATTGCCCACATCTGTCCATGAAATAGCCTTGGAGTCAGTTGTCCAATTACTTTTGGTCCCTTTAAAAACAGTGTGGCACATGTTAAGGAGCTGAAACTCCTAAACCCTTCATCCAATTATAATGTAGATACCCTCAAATGAAAGCTGAAAGTCTGAATTTCAACTGCATCTGAATTGTTTTGTTTAAAATTCATTGTGGTAATGTCTATAACAAAAATTAGAAAAATTTTGTCTTTGTCCAAATATATATGGACCTAACTGTATACATATATATATAGGGAAGTTACCATGAAAACCAGGTTTAGAACTCCCCCTTCTGGCCTGGAGTGTGAACATGTTGTGCATGTTTGTGTAGAGAAGATCCTCGCTCGCTTCCAAGCGTGACATCACTCTCCCCGTGAGGAAAGCAATACCACTGTGACAACCAGGACCCTGGGGTGTTACACTGGTGGCTCCCAGAAGAAATAAAGTTAATTTTTGCTCAGTGTGCCACACCTTCATAACGCTATTAACCTATTAAAACATGACAGGTTTCCTTTAACCATGTACTGCTAAGCTCCGATCGCTAGTGTTACAGGCAGATGTCGGTCGGTCGTGTAACACAGCTGACATGTCCTGAATATGGCACAGGCTCAGCTACTGAGCCAGGTCAATACACAAGGCACCTGAGACGAGACGTCCAAGTACATCCTTTGTTGACAAGGGGCTAACTGGTTACTGGTACAGCTTTTTTTCAGTGATATTTTGTGGTTTTGATTTCATTTCAGGGACTACGCAGTAAAAATCAGCATAAATAAGGCAGCTTGGTAATCAGGTGGTGTCTCTGCCACAAAGGGGTCAGAGGCAACTCAAGGAAATATGTGAGCGTATGAAAATCCAGACTATGAGGCCACATGCACATATTGAGTATCTGGTGAGGTTTTTACCTCAGTATGTGTAAGCCAAAGCCAGGAGTGGGTGATAAATACAGAAGTGGTGACGTGTTTCTATTAGGCTATGTGCACACATCAGGATTTTATGCGAAAATTTCCTGAGTAAAACCGGAGATTTTCCGCATAAAATCCGCACGCGTTTTTCTCGCGGTTTTGACGCGTTTTTGCGTGGATTTTTCACATTTGTTTCCGGAGCTTCCCAATTCAATCACATAGTGGGAAATCTGCAAAAAATCCGCAAAATTAATGAACATGTGTCACGCTCACGCCCTGACTGGTGGGCGTGAGCCAGGGGGTTTGTGGCCCCACTGTGCCACGAACCAGACTACCCTGGAAGGGGCGTGACTATGACAGCTGCCTTGGTCTTCTCTGGAGCCTCTGATGGTGAGGTCAGACTTGAGCGGCAGGCAGCTGCCAGTAGCTACTCCAGGATGGTGTCTGGCTGTGGCTGCTGATCCCACTTGGAGATCAGGAACACTAGGACAGGTGCGGGCATCAGGCAGGACTAGCAGATGAGCATGGATGAAACTCAGACGAGTAGGCTGGCACGGCTGAGACACAGGGCGGGCAGAGACACAGGGCTGGCAGGAACGGCAGAGACACATGGCTGGCAGGAACGGCAGAGACACAGGGCTGGCAGGAATGGCAGAGACACAGGGCAGGTTGGTGTGGTGTATAAAGGAACAGGTAGGGACCTGTTCACACAGGAGGTGCAGGTACGGATATGAAGTATGAAGGAGACAGGGCTGGCAGGAACGGCAGAGACACAGGGCTGGCAGGAACACAGGGCTGGCAGGAACGGCAGAGACACAGGGCTGGCAGGAACACAGGGCTGGCAGGAACGGCAGAGACAGGGCTGGCAGGAACGGCAGAGACACAGGGCTGGCAGGAACGGCAGAGACACGGCTGGCAGGAACGGCAGAGACACAGGGCTGGCAGGAACGGCAGAGACACAGGGCTGGCAGGAACGGCAGATACAGGGCTGGCAGGAACGGCAGAGACAGGGCTGGCAGGAACGGCAGAGACATAGGGCAGGTTGGTGTGATGTATGAAGGAACAGGTAGGGACCTGTTCACACAGGAGGCGTAGGTACGGATATGAAGTATGAAGGAACAGGTTGGGACCTGTTCACACAGGAGTTGCAGGTACAGAAACAAGCCGGAAGGAAAGGAGTATGAAGGAACAGATTGGGACCTGTCCACACAGGAAGAGAACCGCAAGGCTGTAGATAGGGGCGGTAGAGCAGCAAGAGAGAGCAGCAACAGAAGCTAAACAGAGCGGAACCGCAAAGAATGCGGAGAGGAGCTGTAGCAAAAGATTCCTGCAGCAACAGGAGCAGAGCAGAGTAGAACGGATCATATCATATGTCCATAAATAGTGTAAAGCACACCTCCAGTAATTCATCTCTAAACCAATTTCCCATCACTTCATATGATAGGAATTAAGAGGCAAATGACAAAATACATAGAATAAAAAATATTATTTATTAACAATAATTAAAAATATTCAATAGCAGAAAAATTCTAACATAAAAACAAACGCTAGGAACAACACACAGCAGAATCATAACGTATGCAAATGAGGCATAATACGAGATGGCCTTATATTGCCATATATGCATATGTGAAATGGAAGAAAAAACCTATGCTCTAAATGGGAAAACAGCAGGAACTGCTAAATATAATCCCCATAGAGACTAAAAAGTACTTTACTCCCAAATTAGTAACAACAGCAACTAAGCTCTAAGAAAATAACTAACACAGCTGAATGTCCCCTAGATAATAGGCTAAATAACCTCCCAAATACTGGGGAATACTAGATATAACAGCTGTCTGCTAAATGCAAAGTGCTGCACCTGTGACAATGAAAATACAATGACAGGCTCGTAGTGCCAAATGATGTAGCTGTAAACTTACAAAGTCAAATGATCCAGCTGAGTGTGTTCCACAGCGACCCCGACAGCGCCGTTTCGCCTACCGGCTTCCTCAACAAGGGGGGCGTATTATGCCTCATTTGCATACGTTATGATTCTGCTGTGTGTTGTTCCTAGCGTTTGTTTTTATGTTAGAATTTTTCTGCTATTGAATATTTTTAATTATTGTTAATAAATAATATTTTTTATTCTATGTATTTTGTCATTTGCCTCTTAATTCCTATCATATGAAGTGATGGGAAATCAGAGTAGAACGGAGCAGAACCGCAGGAGTGCGGAACAGAGGTAAAGCTGGAAGAGAGCAGAGCACAGGCAAAGTCACAAGAGCCGCAATACTGTGGAGCATAAGCAAACAGAGAGGACACAAGGAAAGACACAGCAGGGAAAGAAGCCACAGACAGGGAGACAGAAGTAGGACAAAGTTCAGACAAGGTACAAGAACAAAGACACAGGAACCAGGATATTCTGCCTCCTGCAGGGCAGACAACAAGATCAAGGTAAGGCTAGAACAGAAACACTGAGACCAGTATATACAGCCTCCTGGAGGGCAGATTGACAAGATCAAGGCAAAGCTAGGAGTAGAACCTCCTGAGAAGGAGGAACACAGAGCAAGGTCTGGCAACTCAGAAGCAAAAGACTAACTGAGTTAACACATTGCACAGGCACAGTCCACAGGGTGGAGCTGCCCTAAATACTGGAGGCCTCTTGGTAATTGGTCAGGAACAGATTAGACAGGTGCACCTTGATTCCATAAGAACCAGAGAGTTCAGGCGCCGGCCCTCTATACACACAGCCAGGAAGCAATCAGAGAGCAGAGGCACAGAATATGGAGCTTTCAACAGACAGAACACAACATGATATGGAGCAGTGAGTAAGATGGTGTGGGAGGGATGGAAGGCCATGTAGTGATGCCAGCAGAGTTGTTACAACATGCTGCGTATTTTTCCGCATGTGTTTTTTTTTGCGGAAAAATCTGCAACATGCACAAAAATTGCGGAATGCACTGGAAATGATGGGATGCATAATGTATGCGTTTTTCATGCATTTTTGCCGTGGAATACCGCCGAAAAAACACAAAAAATCCGCGAATAATCCAGAACGTGTGCACATACCCTTAGGCTATGTGCACACGTTCAGGATTTCTTGCAGAAATTTCCTGAGCAAAACCGGACATTTTCTGCAAGAAATCCACATGCGTTTTTGACGCGTTTCTTTCAGGAGCTTCCCAATGCATTAAATAGCGGGAAAAACGCTAAAAATCCGCAAAATTAATGAACATGCTGCGTTTTTTACCGCGATGCGGTTTTTTTTTCGCGGAAAGAAAATGCATCATGTGGACAAAAATTTGCATAATGCATTCTAAATGATGGGATGCATAATGTATGCGTTTTTTTTAGCGACGCAACGTGTGCACACGGCCTTATACGTTTCCTGTGGTTGTTCCTCTCCTGGCTTTGGCTTCGAACTCCTGAGGTAAAAAGCGCACCAAACACTGATCGTGACCAGTGGGGTCTGGACAGCACAAGTCCATATTTCACTCCTCTTACGGTCTGAATTATTTGGGGGTCTGGTCTGGGGTATATTTGTGCTGCTCCAGAGGTTGTGACGAGTCCGAATAAGAAACCAACTTCAGCCTCGTTGTGTACAGGAGGAATGGCCGGGCTGGGAATGTGACGACTTAAAAATGTTGTCTGTCAAGCAGTTGTAAATAAAGTTTTTATAAGAACAAAAAACCCCTTCTGTTTGTGTAGCGTGTTCGCTCCACCCCTTTCACATGACCTGTGACCTCAGTCTCTGCGCTCCTCCATCCGACTTCCCGTTCCAAACCACGTGTGCTGCTGTGGCTGCTGCACCTCGTCCAGGCGGAGGCGGCATGGCGGCTGAGGGGCACTGCCTGCGCTTCGAGGGCTGCAACTTCTTCAGGCAGCGGCTGGTGCTGTCCACCCTGAGCGGGAGGCCGGTGAGAATCCAGGGCATCCGGGTGAAGGACGAGAGCCCGGGAATAAGGGGTAAGGTGCCGCCTGGGTCTGGTCCCCCGCTAATAGGTTACACCGCAAGCCTCATCCCTTTAAGACATGCCTGGTATCTGTTGTTCCCTGGTATCAGCCATGTGATGCTGACGAGATGGGGATTCCTCTGCCATATGAGTACCCGCCATAACTAGAGTTGTGGATCAGCCTGCAGTTTACAGCTGCCATCTGCTGTTCTCTGGTATCAGCCATGTGTGGCTAGGCACAGGCTGACTGTGGGAATGCTGTAGTAAAGTCTATAGCTAGAGGTGTTCTCACCCTGTAGTGTCTGGTTGTTGTTCTCTGGTATCAGCCATGTGTGGCTAGGCACAGGCTGACTGTGGGAATGCTGTAGTAAAGTCTATAGCTAGAGGTGTTCTCACCCTGTAGTGTCTGGCTGTTGTTCTCTGGTATCAGCCATGTGTGGCTAGGCACAAGCTGTGGGAATGCTGTAGTAAAGTCTATAGCTAGAGGTGTTCTCACCCTGTAGTGTCTGGTTGTTGTTCTCTGGTATCAGCCATGTGAGGCTAGGCACAGGCTGACTGTGGGAATGCTGTAGTAAAGTCTATAGCTGGAGGTGTTCTCACCCTGTAGTGTCTGGCTGCTGTTCTCTGGTATCAGCCATGTGTGGCTAGGCACAAGCTGTGGGAATGCTGTAGTAAAGTCTATAGCTAGAGGTGTTCTCACCCTGTAGTGTCTGGTTGTTGTTCTCTGGTATCAGCCATGTGTGGCTAGGCACAAGCTGTGGGAATGCTGTAGTAAAGTCTATAGCTAGAGGTGTTCTCACCCTGTAGTGTCTGGTTGTTGTTCTCTGGTATCAGCCATGTGTGGCTAGGCACAGGCTGTGGGAATGCTGTAGTAAAGTCTATAGCTAGAGGTGTTCTCACCCTGTAGTGTCTGGCTGCTGTTCTCTGGTATCAGCCATGTGTGGCTAGGCACAAGCTGTGGGAATGCTGTAGTAAAGTCTATAGCTAGAGGTGTTCTCACCCTGTAGTGTCTGGTTGTTGTTCTCTGGTATCAGCCATGTGTGGCTAGGCACAGGCTGTGGGAATGCTGTAGTAAAGTCTATAGCTAGAGGTGTTCTCACCCTGTAGTGTCTGGCTGCTGTTCTCTGGTATCAGCCATGTGTGGCTAGGCACAAGCTGTGGGAATGCTGTAGTAAAGTCTATAGCTAGAGGTGTTCTCACCCTGTAGTGTCTGGTTGTTGTTCTCTGGTATCAGCCATGTGTGGCTAGGCACAGGCTGTGGGAATGCTGTAGTAAAGTCTATAGCTAGAGGTGTTCTCACCCTGTAGTGTCTGGTTGTTGTTCTCTGGTATCAGCCATGTGAGGCTAGGCACAGGCTGACTGTGGGAATGCTGTAGTAAAGTCTATAGCTAGAGGTGTTCTCACCCTGTAGTGTCTGGCTGCTGTTCTCTGGTATCAGCCATGTGTGGCTAGGCACAAGCTGTGGGAATGCTGTAGTAAAGTCTATAGCTAGAGGTGTTCTCACCCTGTAGTGTCTGGCTGCTGTTCTTTGGTATCAGCCATGTGTGGCTAGGCACAGGCTGTGGGAATGCTGTAGTAAAGTCTATAGCTAGAGGTGTTCTCACCCTGTAGTGTCTGGTTGTTGTTCTCTGGTATCAGCCATGTGTGGCTAGGCACAAGCTGTGGGAATGCTGTAGTAAAGTCTATAGCTAGAGGTGTTCTCACCCTGTAGTGTCTGGTTGTTGTTCTCTGGTATCAGCCATGTGTGGCTAGGCACAGGCTGTGGGAATGCTGTAGTAAAGTCTATAGCTAGAGGTGTTCTCACCCTGTAGTGTCTGGCTGCTGTTCTCTGGTATCAGCCATGTGTGGCTAGGCACAAGCTGTGGGAATGCTGTAGTAAAGTCTATAGCTAGAGGTGTTCTCACCCTGTAGTGTCTGGTTGTTGTTCTCTGGTATCAGCCATGTGTGGCTAGGCACAGGCTGTGGGAATGCTGTAGTAAAGTCTATAGCTAGAGGTGTTCTCACCCTGTAGTGTCTGGCTGCTGTTCTCTGGTATCAGCCATGTGTGGCTAGGCACAAGCTGTGGGAATGCTGTAGTAAAGTCTATAGCTAGAGGTGTTCTCACCCTGTAGTGTCTGGTTGTTGTTCTCTGGTATCAGCCATGTGTGGCTAGGCACAGGCTGTGGGAATGCTGTAGTAAAGTCTATAGCTAGAGGTGTTCTCACCCTGTAGTGTCTGGTTGTTGTTCTCTGGTATCAGCCATGTGAGGCTAGGCACAGGCTGACTGTGGGAATGCTGTAGTAAAGTCTATAGCTAGAGGTGTTCTCACCCTGTAGTGTCTGGCTGCTGTTCTCTGGTATCAGCCATGTGTGGCTAGGCACAAGCTGTGGGAATGCTGTAGTAAAGTCTATAGCTAGAGGTGTTCTCACCCTGTAGTGTCTGGCTGCTGTTCTTTGGTATCAGCCATGTGTGGCTAGGCACAGGCTGTGGGAATGCTGTAGTAAAGTCTATAGCTAGAGGTGTTCTCACCCTGTAGTGTCTGGTTGTTGTTCTCTGGTATCAGCCATGTGTGGCTAGGCACAAGCTGACTGGGAATGCTGTAGTAAAGTCTATAGCTAGAGGTGTTCTCACCCTGTAGTGTCTGGCTGCTGTTCTCTGGTATCAGCCATGTGTGGCTAGGCACAGGCTGTGGGAATGCTGTAGTAAAGTCTATAGCTAGAGGTGTTCTCACCCTGTAGTGTCTGGTTGTTGTTCTCTGGTATCAGCCATGTGTGGCTAGGCACAAGCTGTGGGAATGCTGTAGTAAAGTCTATAGCTAGAGGTGTTCTCACCCTGTAGTGTCTGGTTGTTGTTCTCTGGTATCAGCCATGTGTGGCTAGGCACAAGCTGTGGGAATGCTGTAGTAAAGTCTATAGCTAGAGGTGTTCTCACCCTGTAGTGTCTGGTTGTTGTTCTCTGGTATCAGCCATGTGTGGCTAGGCACAAGCTGACTGTGGGAATGCTGTAGTAAAGTCTATAGCTAGAGGTGTTCTCACCCTGTAGTGTCTGGTTGTTGTTCTCTGGTATCAGCCATGTGTGGCTAGGCACAAGCTGTGGGAATGCTGTAGTAAAGTCTATAGCTAGAGGTGTTCTCACCCTGTAGTGTCTGGCTGCTGTTCTCTGGTATCAGCCATGTGTGGCTAGGCACAGGCTGTGGGAATGCTGTAGTAAAGTCTATAGCTAGAGGTGTTCTCACCCTGTAGTGTCTGGTTGTTGTTCTCTGGTATCAGCCATGTGAGGCTAGGCACAAGCTGACTGGGAATGCTGTAGTAAAGTCTATAGCTAGAGGTGTTCTCACCCTGTAGTGTCTGGTTGTTGTTCTCTGGTATCAGCCATGTGTGGCTAGGCACAGGCTGTGGGAATGCTGTAGTAAAGTCTATAGCTAGAGGTGTTCTCACCCTGTAGTGTCTGGTTGTTGTTCTCTGGTATCAGCCATGTGTGGCTAGGCACAAGCTGACTGGGAATGCTGTAGTAAAGTCTATAGCTAGAGGTGTTCTCACCCTGTAGTATCTGGTTGTTGTTCTCTGGTATCAGCCATGTGTGGCTAGGCACAGGCTGTGGGAATGCTGTAGTAAAGTCTATAGCTAGAGGTGTTCTCACCCTGTAGTGTCTGGTTGTTGTTCTCTGGTATCAGCCATGTGAGGCTAGGCACAAGCTGACTGGGAATGCTGTAGTAAAGTCTATAGCTAGAGGTGTTCTCACCCTGTAGTGTCTGGTTGTTGTTCTCTGGTATCAGCCATGTGTGGCTAGGCACAGGCTGTGGGAATGCTGTAGTAAAGTCTATAGCTAGAGGTGTTCTCACCCTGTAGTGTCTGGTTGTTGTTCTCTGGTATCAGCCATGTGTGGCTAGGCACAAGCTGACTGGGAATGCTGTAGTAAAGTCTATAGCTAGAGGTGTTCTCACCCTGTAGTATCTGGTTGTTGTTCTCTGGTATCAGCCATGTGTGGCTAGGCACAAGCTGACTGGGAATGCTGTAGTAAAGTCTATAGCTAGAGGTGTTCTCACCCTGTAGTGTCTGGTTGTTGTTCTCTGGTATCAGCCATGTGTGGCTAGACACAGGCTGTGGGAATGCTGTAGTAAAGTCTATAGCTAGAGGTGTTCTCACCCTGTAGTGTCTGGTTGTTGTTCTCTGGTATCAGCCATGTGTGGCTAGGCACAGGCTGTGGGAATGCTGTAGTAAAGTCTATAGCTAGAGGTGTTCTCACCCTGTAGTGTCTGGTTGTTGTTCTCTGGTATCAGCCATGTGTGGCTAGGCACAAGCTGACTGTGGGAATGCTGTAGTAAAGTCTATAGCTAGAGGTGTTCTCACCCTGTAGTGTCTGGTTGTTGTTCTCTGGTATCAGCCATGTGTGGCTAGGCACAGGCTGTGGGAATGCTGTAGTAAAGTCTATAGCTAGAGGTGTTCTCACCCTGTAGTATCTGGTTGTTGTTCTCTGGTATCAGCCATGTGTGGCTAGGCACAAGCTGACTGGGAATGCTGTAGTAAAGTCTATAGCTAGAGGTGTTCTCACCCTGTAGTGTCTGGTTGTTGTTCTCTGGTATCAGCCATGTGTGGCTAGGCACAGGCTGTGGGAATGCTGTAGTAAAGTCTATAGCTAGAGGTGTTCTCACCCTGTAGTATCTGGTTGTTGTTCTCTGGTATCAGCCATGTGTGGCTAGGCACAAGCTGACTGGGAATGCTGTAGTAAAGTCTATAGCTAGAGGTGTTCTCACCCTGTAGTGTCTGGTTGCTGTTCTCTGGTATCAGCCATGTGTGGCTAGGCACAAGCTGACTGGGAATGCTGTAGTAAAGTCTATAGCTAGAGGTGTTCTCACCCTGTAGTGTCTGGTTGTTGTTCTCTGGTATCAGCCATGTGTGGCTAGGCACAGGCTGTGGGAATGCTGTAGTAAAGTCTATAGCTAGAGGTGTTCTCACCCTGTAGTGTCTGGTTGTTGTTCTCTGGTATCAGCCATGTGTGGCTAGGCACAGGCTGTGGGAATGCTGTAGTAAAGTCTATAGCTAGAGGTGTTCTCACCCTGTAGTGTCTGGTTGTTGTTCTCTGGTATCAGCCATGTGTGGCTAGGCACAAGCTGACTGTGGGAATGCTGTAGTAAAGTCTATAGCTAGAGGTGTTCTCACCCTGTAGTGTCTGGTTGTTGTTCTCTGGTATCAGCCATGTGTGGCTAGGCACAGGCTGTGGGAATGCTGTAGTAAAGTCTATAGCTAGAGGTGTTCTCACCCTGTAGTGTCTGGTTGTTGTTCTCTGGTATCAGCCATGTGTGGCTAGGCACAGGCTGTGGGAATGCTGTAGTAAAGTCTATAGCTAGAGGTGTTCTCACCCTGTAGTGTCTGGCTGCTGTTCTCTGGTATCAGCCATGTGTGGCTAGGCACAAGCTGTGGGAATGCTGTAGTAAAGTCTATAGCTAGAGGTGTTCTCACCCTGTAGTGTCTGGCTGCTGTTCTCTGGTATCAGCCATGTGTGGCTAGGCACAAGCTGTGGGAATGCTGTAGTAAAGTCTATAGCTAGAGGTGTTCTCACCCTGTAGTGTCTGGTTGTTGTTCTCTGGTATCAGCCATGTGTGGCTAGGCACAGGCTGTGGGAATGCTGTAGTAAAGTCTATAGCTAGAGGTGTTCTCACCCTGTAGTGTCTGGTTGTTGTTCTCTGGTATCAGCCATGTGTGGCTAGGCACAGGCTGACTGTGGGAATGCTGTAGTAAAGTCTATAGCTAGAGGTGTTCTCACCCTGTAGTGTCTGGTTGTTGTTCTCTGGTATCAGCCATGTGTGGCTAGGCACAAGCTGTGGGAATGCTGTAGTAAAGTCTATAGCTAGAGGTGTTCTCACCCTGTAGTGTCTGGTTGTTGTTCTCTGGTATCAGCCATGTGTGGCTAGGCACAGGCTGTGGGAATGCTGTAGTAAAGTCTATAGCTAGAGGTGTTCTCACCCTGTAGTGTCTGGCTGCTGTTCTCTGGTATCAGCCATGTGTGGCTAGGCACAAGCTGTGGGAATGCTGTAGTAAAGTCTATAGCTAGAGGTGTTCTCACCCTGTAGTGTCTGGTTGTTGTTCTCTGGTATCAGCCATGTGTGGCTAGGCACAGGCTGTGGGAATGCTGTAGTAAAGTCTATAGCTAGAGGTGTTCTCACCCTGTAGTGTCTGGCTGCTGTTCTCTGGTATCAGCCATGTGTGGCTAGGCACAAGCTGTGGGAATGCTGTAGTAAAGTCTATAGCTAGAGGTGTTCTCACCCTGTAGTGTCTGGTTGTTGTTCTCTGGTATCAGCCATGTGTGGCTAGGCACAGGCTGTGGGAATGCTGTAGTAAAGTCTATAGCTAGAGGTGTTCTCGCCCTGTAGTGTCTGGTTGTTGTTCTCTGGTATCAGCCATGTGAGGCTAGGCACAGGCTGACTGTGGGAATGCTGTAGTAAAGTCTATAGCTAGAGGTGTTCTCACCCTGTAGTGTCTGGCTGCTGTTCTCTGGTATCAGCCATGTGTGGCTAGGCACAAGCTGTGGGAATGCTGTAGTAAAGTCTATAGCTAGAGGTGTTCTCACCCTGTAGTGTCTGGCTGCTGTTCTTTGGTATCAGCCATGTGTGGCTAGGCACAGGCTGTGGGAATGCTGTAGTAAAGTCTATAGCTAGAGGTGTTCTCACCCTGTAGTGTCTGGTTGTTGTTCTCTGGTATCAGCCATGTGTGGCTAGGCACAAGCTGACTGGGAATGCTGTAGTAAAGTCTATAGCTAGAGGTGTTCTCACCCTGTAGTGTCTGGCTGCTGTTCTCTGGTATCAGCCATGTGTGGCTAGGCACAGGCTGACTGTGGGAATGCTGTAGTAAAGTCTATAGCTAGAGGTGTTCTCACCCTGTAGTGTCTGGTTGTTGTTCTCTGGTATCAGCCATGTGAGGCTAGGCACAAGCTGACTGGGAATGCTGTAGTAAAGTCTATAGCTAGAGGTGTTCTCACCCTGTAGTGTCTGGCTGCTGTTCTCTGGTATCAGCCATGTGAGGCTAGGCACAGGCTGTGGGAATGCTGTAGTAAAGTCTATAGCTAGAGGTGTTCTCTCCCTGTAGTGTCTGGCTGCTGTTCTCTGGTATCAGCCATGTGTGGCTAGGCACAGGCTGACTGTGGGAATGCTGTAGTAAAGTCTATAGCTAGAGGTGTTCTCACTCTGTAGTGTCTGGCTGCTGTTCTCTGGTATCAGCCATGTGTGGCTAGGCACAGGCTGTGGGAATGCTGTAGTAAAGTCTATAGCTAGAGGTGTTCTCACCCTGTAGTGTCTGGCTGCTGTTCTCTGGTATCAGCCATGTGTGGCTAGGCACAAGCTGACTGGGAATGCTGTAGTAAAGTCTATAGCTAGAGGTGTTCTCACCCTGTAGTGTCTGGCTGCTGTTCTCTGGTATCAGCCATGTGAGGCTAGGCACAGGCTGTGGGAATGCTGTAGTAAAGTCTATAGCTAGAGGTGTTCTCACCCTGTAGTGTCTGGTTGTTGTTCTCTGGTATCAGCCATGTGAGGCTAGGCACAGGCTGTGGGAATGCTGTAGTAAAGTCTATAGCTAGAGGTGTTCTCTCCCTGTAGTGTCTGGCTGCTGTTCTCTGGTATCAGCCATGTGTGGCTAGGCACATGCTGACTGTGGGAATGCTGTAGTAAAGTCTATAGCTAGAGGTGTTCTCACCCTGTAGTGTCTGGCTGCTGTTCTCTGGTATCAGCCATGTGTGGCTAGGCACAGGCTGTGGGAATGCTGTAGTAAAGTCTATAGCTAGAGGTGTTCTCACCCTGTAGTGTCTGGCTGCTGTTCTCTGGTATCAGCCATGTGTGGCTAGGCACAGGCTGTGGGAATGCTGTAGTAAAGTCTATAGCTAGAGGTGTTCTCACCCTGTAGTGTCTGGTTGTTGTTCTCTGGTATCAGCCATGTGTGGCTAGGCACAGGCAGACTGGGAATGCTGTAGTAAAGTCTATAGCTAGAGGTGTTCTCACCCTGTAGTGTCTGGCTGCTGTTCTCTGGTATCAGCCATGTGTGGCTAGGCACAGGCTGACTGTGGGAATGCTGTAGTAAAGTCTGTTATGATCCGGTGACCTAGGAACTGCATGAGAACTTTCACTGGAGAAAGTGGCCACTGTACTGACCGCAATCCTGAACTTAACACCGCAACTAGAAGTAGCCGTGAAGTGTACCTAACACATCTAGACACCTCGTCACAGCCGGAGAACTAAATACCCCTAAAGATGGAAATAGGAATACTATCTTGCCTCAGAGAAAATCCCCAAAGGATAGACAGCCCCCCACAAATATTGGCGGTGAGTCGGAGAGGAAAAAACATACACAGGCAGAAAAACAGGATTAGCACAGGAGGCCACTCTAGCTAGATAGGACAGGATAGGACAGAGTTCTGTGCGGTCAGTAAAACACCCTTCAAAACATCCACAGCAGAATATACCAAAACTTCCTGCATCTACTAAAAGATGCAGGAGCGTATATCTGCAACTCCAGTGAATCCTACAATCAGAGCAGGAATAAAACTGAAACAAGCACACCGGCAGTGTGCCACAGAAACAAAAACCAAACACTTATCTTTGCTGAAATGGCAGCGAGCAGGAGAAGCCAGAAAGTGATCCAACACTTCACAAGAAACATTGACAACTGGCAGGGACTAAAGAGTCCAGCAAATCTAAATACCCCAGTCAGCCTTGCAATTAGCAGATACACCTGTCCAATCCTGCAGTCCAGGCACAACTGCATTACCATCTACAACCACAGGAGGGAGCCCAAAAGCAGAATTCACAACAAAAGTCTATAGCTAGAGGTTTTCTCACCCTGTAGTGTCTGGTTGTTGTTCTCTGGTATCAGCCATGTGTGGCTAGGCACAGGCTGACTGTGGGAATGCTGTAGTAAAGTCTATAGCTAGAGGTTTTCTCACCCTGTAGCATCTGGCTGTTGTTCTCTGGCATCAGCCATGTGTGGCTAGGCACAAGCTGACCGTGGGAATGCTGTAGTAAAGTCTATAGCTTGAGGTGTTCTCACCCTGTAGTGTCTGGCTGCTGTTCTCTGGTATCAGCCATGTGTGGCTAGGCACAGGCTGACTGTGGGAATGCTGTAGTAAAGTCTATAGCTTGAGGTGTTCTCACCCTGTAGTGTCTGGCTGCTGTTCTCTGGTATCAGCCATGTGAGGCTAGGCACAGGCTGACTGTGTCCAGTCAGACTCTCCCTCGGTTGATAAGAAGGCGACAGACGCCAGCCGCACATTAGCGAGTGATCACTCCTGAGGTGTAGACCTGAGCTATAGAGTAGTGAGTCAGCACTGATCATGGAGGCAGCGATATCCCCTCGCATATCTCCAGCTCGGCTTGCTAGACGTTCTTCGCCTGTGATCCAGGCTTATATCTAGCATTTCTTAAGGTACCGTCACACTCAGCGACGCTGCAGCGATATAGACAACAAGCCGATCGCTGGAGCGTCGCTGTTTAGGTCGCTGTAGAGACGTCAAACACAGCAACTCCAGAACGATGCAGGAGCGATCCAGTGACGTAACGGCGACTCACTTCTCGTTGTAGCTGGTTGTTGGCTCCATGTAAAACATTGCTGGCATCGTTGCTTTTGCTGTCAAACACGACGATACACGCCGACCTGACGACCAAATAAAGTTCCGGACTTCTAGCTCGGACCAGCGATGGCACAGCGGGATCCTGATCGCTGCTGCGTGTCAAACACAACGAGATCGCTATCCAGGACGCTGCAACGTCACTGATCGTTGTCGTTCTCGTTGTAAAGTTGCTCAGTGTGAAGGTACCTTTACTAGTGCAGGCGAGAATGCCTGAATATCAATCATACTGTTATACCCGCTCAGTGACGGGAGACTCCGCTGTCATATCCGGTACATGTACATGGTGGATGAGACGACATTTGAGCCACAATCATGCCATTAGTGCCATTAGCAGTCAGTGACATTGCCTCATGGGGAAAGTCTATTACAGTAATATACTTAGTCACATCAAACGTTTGTCTGCCAATATCCACCTCCATCATTTTTAGGCCATGTTCACACTGCGTCATGGGGTCCTGTCTGAATCTTAAAAAGAGTCACGCAGAGCCCTTCACAGTGCTACATTATTTTGCCAGACATTGCCAGAAAAAAGCCCAAGTATTGTCCATCTGAACTCATTGCAGACTATCGCTCATTTGGGGTTTTGGTCAAATTCCATTTTCTGAGAATTCAGGCAAAACTCCTGGACATGTTGTATAAACGCAGTGTGAACAGTGCCTTAAGGTACCGTCACACATAGCGACGCTGCAGCGATACCGACAACGATCCGGATCGCTGCAGCGTCGCTGTTTGGTCGCTGGAGAGCTGTCACACAGACAGCTCTCCAGCGACCAACGATCCCGAGGTCCCCGGTAACCAGGGTAAACATCGGGTAACTAAGCGCAGGGCAGTAAAAAGTAAAAAAACAAACGCTACATACTTACCTACAGCCGTCTGTCCTCGGCGCTCTGCTTCTCTGGTCTGGCTGTGAGCGCCGGGCAGCCAGAAAGCAGAGCGGTGACGTCACCGCTCTGCATTCCGGCTGACCGACGCTCACAGCCAGTGCAGGAGGAGAGCAGAGCACAGCGCTGGAGGACAGACAGCGGTAGGTAAGTATGTAGTGTTTGTTTTTTTACTTTTAGGATGGTAACCAGGGTAAACATCGGGTTATTAAGCGCGGCCCTGCGCTTAGTTACCCGATGTTTACCCTGGTTACCAGCGAAGACATCGCTGAATCGGTGTCCAGCGACGAAATAAAGTTCTGGACTTTCTTCCCCGACCAGCGATCTCCCAGCAGGATCCTGATCGCTGCTGCCTGTCACACTGGACGATATCGCTAGCGAGGACGCTGCAACGTCACGGATCGCTAGCGATATCGTCTAGTGTGACAGTACCTTTACTTGGGCTTATTCCAACACCTTATCTTTTGCATTTCACAAGCTATTTTCCTGCATCTGGACCTTGAAGGGAACTGATCACATCATTTAGGTTTCATAAATCGCCCCTCAACCCACTGGCTGCTTTCCTAGGTTTAGATTTGTCAGGTTCCCTTTAAAAGGTTTGCTAGGTAGAATATGCAATCACTTTATGATCCCGGGGGATTCGCCATCTAGAGCCCATCCAAATCCTGAGAAATGAAAGGGATGCATTGTTGGTGTAGTAGATCGCTCGAAGCTGCTTCACACGCCTGTGATATTTCTCGAGTGTGAAAAATGAGCTGAGTTTCATCAATATTTTTGACCAAATTGATGAGAATTTCGTCAGTGTGTCAATTTTTCCCATCAGTTTTCTAGGGAAATAACTGATGTTTTTATTTTCATCAAGTCTTTATCAGTTCATTACATCTGAGCATTTTCATTTTTTTTTCTCATTCGAGGAAAATGTTTTATTTATTATAATTGTTTTCCGTAACACAAACCAGACATCTGAATGAGCCCTTAAAAAGTTTATCAATCAGTAGCCGCACTTTTAGGAGAGGTATCGCCTGTGTTCGGATTTGTGTGTATTACTGCGTTCCCTATGACTTATACACGTTTCCCTCTCATGGCCATTTTTCATGGTTGAGTAGTTTTGTTTTTGTTTCATTTTCTACTGTATATCTAACTAGCATTTTCCTTATTGCAGACTTTGAGGCAAGTTTCATCAGACTGATGGATAAAATAACCAATGGAGCGAGAATAGAGATCAATCAGACTGGTGAGTGTTGTGTAACGGTCCAGGATGCAGCAGACAAGTGCCGGAGAGCTGTGATGTGCGGTTATCAGTGACTTCACATGTTTGATCCCGCACTTTGTACTGTTGTTTGGTAATTTTTTTGTTATAATGCTGACTTTTCTACAATCTGATGATGACCGGGTACTCCAGTGAGATTCTGCAGCCGTCTCCACCCCGGTTTGTCCTTCCAAGTGGCTTAAGATGGTGCTAACCGCACCCAGAATTCCTCTCGCTGCGTGTTACGAAGCCAGTGGGAAAACCTTATGAACTCTTTGAATTTGGCTTAGTTATATGTGTTTCCTTTTAGTAATGGATGCCTGTGATTGAAGCTGGAAGCCAGCGCCGAGTAATATGATGCAGAGTATGGTATACAGTGCCTGGTGCAGTTGTGCCCTATATGACATCCGGAGAACATATTTGAGTTGCGCTGAAGGGAGTTTCTCAGTATAGTAGGATTTGGTGTATAGCTTGGATAGATCAGTGCCAGGCTGCTGGGACTGATTACAAGGTTGCAGCTCTTAACCTGGTGCTGTCTTAAAAGACTGTGAATGGGGCCAAGTTGATACATGCACAGCATTGGGGAAAAGTGTGACAGATGTCAGATGAACCCTGGGAGATAAATCGCTACCAGTATGTTGCCTCCCTGTCCCCATCGAAGTACACATAAGTGGGAGATCAGAGAAGATAGCTGTGAGCTGCAACGGTTGCAATATATGCGTGACTGTGACCTAATAGGGAAGTTGTATGAAAAAGCAGAAAAATGATTAAATTAGAGCAGAGAATATTAAAAATAGGAAGTATGTAAATAAAATGGTAGTTATGATACTTATAAACCTAAAACTAAATAGTAGCCTATGCTGCTCCCAACTGGGCTGGTGGGTTGAGCAGCAGATACGATATATTCACCGAATAGGACTGCCCACTGGACTCATGCATACGGTTATACAAGGGAGACTGGCATTCACTGAATAGGACTGCCCGCTGGACTCATGCATACAGTCATACAGGGAAGACTGGCATTCACCGAATAGGACTGCCTGCTGGACTCATGAATGCAGTCATACAGGGAAGACTGGCATTCACCGAATAGGACTGCCTGCTGGACTCATGCATGCAGTCATACAGGGAAGACTGGCATTCACCGAATAGGACTGCCTGCTGGACTCATGCATACAGTCATACAGGGAAGACTGGCATTCACCGAATAGGACTGCCCACAGGACTCGTATGCACACTTCAAGGGTTTCAATGAATAAAATGCACGTTTTAGTGAAACATTTCTGTACAAAAATTCATATAAATCTGGTCAGCTCCTCCCGCTCTGTAATATACTGCTGGTAGATCAGTTACCAGTTTCAACAAAGGTTCTCTATAAGGGTGTTTGTATTCCCTAACCAGGATTGCTACATATAGGTAAAAACTATAATTGAAAGATTGACACCTATGTCTTGGAGACACTCCTGGTTTTGGTACACGTGTGAATAAAGTAAGTGTTTATAGGTAGTTGTCGTTACATTGCGTTAAAGAGGTTGTCCGCTACTTTATCATTGATGACTAGTGATGAGTGAATGTGTGTGGAGAAGGTGTTATCGGAGCATGCTCGGGTGCTGAGTGACTTCGATGTGCTTAAATAATATGTTCAAGTCTCCGCACCTGCATGCCTCGTGGCTGTTAGACAGCTGCAACACATGCAGGGATTTCCTGTTAGGAGGAGACATGCAGCCGCGGGGACTGAAACATATTTTTCAAGCACGCCGAAGACACTCGGTTAGCACGCGAGCATGTTCAGATAACCTTATCCCCCCAGCACGTTTGCTCATCACTATTGTTGAGCTATCCTCCTAGGAACTGTTCTCAGGGTGGCCGCTTGGCGAAATTGCACAGCTTACAACCTACAAAGAGATTTCTGTGGCCAAAACGGAATTTAACCCCTTAGGCCAATCATGTGTACCGAAAGAGTGCTCAGCAAGAGCAAAACTAAATTTGGGTCCATGTAATAATTACACTATGCAGTAACAGTGCACGACACTATAAATATAAGAAATCTATACCAAGGATTCCCAAAGAAAGCAAAGAGGGGTTATTATAATGAAACAGCATACTTTTATTAAACATGTATCAAAAATGAGACAGGAATACAAAAAGGGGTATAAATTGGTAAAGTACAGCTAAAGGATTATTGACACCATAGAGATGACAGTATGTGGTGCCAAAAGGTGAAAAAATAACATTAACGTGTCTCAATGGGCACAGCCGCACATAGTATCCAGGATATTAGACCAAATAGTAATCTCCAATTGGAAACATGCCATTATATAATTAGATTAACACCATCAGCTGGGGTAAAAAGAGCTGAAATCCAGATGTTATCCCACTGTGAAGGATCTCTAGTGTCTTAATAATGACCCAATGTAATACAGCAATAACGATAGTTATAAACTGGCAGTCATTTCTGTCTAAAGTTCTAGAGCAAGGCAACGGACCATAATAGCATACCTTGGGACATGGTGTTCCTTATGTGCTACTGTGTCCGTGAGACGCGCTGGCCTCGACGCGCGTTTCACCGCCTATGGCTTCGTCAGGAGGCGTGGTTAAAATGTAGGGGTCAGGGGTATATGTAAGGGAAAGTGAGGGCCAATCGGCGCACAATTGTGTGTGAAGTCCCGCCCCGTGAGGAGGTGGCTCGGCGCGCGACGCGAATGATGGGAAGGAGGACATACGTCATCACCCCCCCCCCCCCATCCCCAAGGCGACGCGTCCCGGCTCGCTCCAACATCGGGTCAGTAGAGCGCACGCGCGAAGGGCGTCTGTACCTGAATGTTTATTAGAAGGCGGCGAATCAGCGCGCTGTCGTGTGTGATGCCCCTCCCCATGAGGAGGCGGCCCGGCGCATGACGCGAATGATGGTGAGGAGGACTTACGTCATCACTCCCCGTCATCACTCCCCATCACCACGTCAATGCGTCCAGGATCACCCCGACACTAGGCCGATGCAGCGCACGCGCCTTAATCTATGTTGTTATACCTGAAAGGGTAAAGGAGTTCCTGAATATACAACAAGAGTAATGTGTCTTTGAAGTTGTCATGGCAACTGACTAATATGACAGACAATAAGTTAATATACCTGTCAGTCATGAATATTTCAAAAGATATAATATGATATACAGTTAAACCGAAGCTATATATTCTATGAAGGGGAGATTACATCAAACAATCATTACAGAAAATATATCCAAATATGAAAAGTTGCCTAGAAAATGAGTTTAACAAAATACTTATATACGTTCCACAGTAACACAAAAAAGAATAAATGTAATGCATTATGGCGAATCAATCCACCCATGGCACTAGAATCTCGGCATAATTGCCAAAAATAAATATCGAATAATCTAATTAGTGATCCCGATATCGTGGAGATCAGACATATATAAAAGGTATTCCATGCATGCCCTTAACCCCTTCATGACCCAGCCTATTTTGACCTTAAAGACCTTGCCGTTTTTTGCAATTCTGACCAGTGTCCCTTTATGAGGTAATAACTCAGGAACGCTTCAACGGATCCTAGCGGTTCTGAGATTGTTTTTTCGTGACATATTGGGCTTCATGTTAGTGGTAAATTTAGGTCAATAAATTCTGCGTTTATTTGTGATAAAAACGGAAATTTGGCGAAAATTTTGAAAATTTCGCAATTTTCACATTTTTAATTTTTATTCTGTTAAACCAGAGAGTTATGTGACACAAAATAGTTAATAAATAACATTTCCCACATGTATACTTTACATCAGAACACTTTTGGAAACAACATTTTTTTTTGCTAGGAAGTTATAAGGGTTAAAATTTGACCAGCGATTTCTCATTTTTACAACGAAATTTACAAAACCATTTTTTTTAGGGACCACCTCACATTTGAAGTCAGTTTGAGGGGTCTATATGGCTGAAAATACCCAAAAGTGACACCATTCTAAAAACTGCACCCCTCAAGGTACTCAAAACCACATTCAAGAAGTTTATGAACCCTTCAGGTACTTCACAGCAGCAGAAGCAACATGGAAGGAAAAAATGAACATTTAACTTTTTAGTCACAAAAATTATCTTTTAGCAACAATTTTTTTATTTTCCCAATGGTAAAAGGAGAAACTGAACAACGAAAGTTGTTGTCCAATTTGTCCTGAGTACACTGAAACCTCATATGTGGGGGTAAACCACTGTTTGGGCGCACGGCAGGGCTTGGAAGGGAAGGAGCGCCATTTGACTTTTTGAATGAAAAATTGGCTCTACTTTTTAGCGGACACCGTGTCACGTTTGGAGAGCCCCCGTGTGCCTAAAAATTGGAGCTCCCCCACAAGTGACCCCATTTTGGAAACTAGACGCCCCAAGGAACGTATCTAGATGCAGAGTGAGCACTTTGAACCCCCAGGTGCTTCACAAATTGATCTGTAAAAATGAAAAAGTACTTTTTTTTCACAAAAAAAATTCTTTTAGCCTCAATTTTTTCATTTTCACATGGACAACAGGATAAAATGGATCCTAAAATTTGTTGGGCAATTTCTCCTGAGTACACCAATACCTCACATGTGGGGGTAAACCACTGTTTGGGCACATGGTAAGGCTCGGAAGGGAAGGAGCGCCATTTGACTTTTTGAATGAAAAATTATTTCCATCGTTAGCGGACACCATGTCGCGTTTGGAGAGCCCCTGTGTGCCTAAACATTGGAGCTCCCCCACAAGTGACCCCATTTTGGAAACCAGACCCCCCAAGGAACTTATCTAGATGCATAGTGAGCACTTTAAACCCTCAGGTGCTTCACAAATTGATCTGTAAAAATGAAAAAGTACTTTTTTTTCACAAAAAAATTATTTTTGCCTCAATTTTTTCATTTTCACATGGGCAATAGGATAAAATGGATCATAAAAAATTTGTTGGGTAATTTCTCCCGAGTACGCCGATACCTCATATGTGGGGGTAAACCACTGTTTGGGCACACTGCAGGGCTCGGAAGGGAAGGCGTGCCATTTGACTTTTTGAATGGAAAATTAGCTCCAATTGTTAGTGGACACCATGTCGCGTTTCAAGAGCCCCTGTGTGCCTAAACATTGGAGCTCCCCCACAAGTGACCCCATTTTGGAAACTAGACCCCCCAAGGAACTTATCTAGATGCATATTGAGCACTTTAAACCCCCAGGTGCTTCACAGAAGTTTATAACGCAGAGCCATGAAAATAAAAAATAATTTTTCTTTCCTCAAAAATGATTTTTTAGCCTGGAATTTCCTATTTTGCCAAGGGTAATAGGAGAAATTGGACCCCAAATGTTGCAGTCCAGTTTGTCCTGAGTACGCTGATACCCCATATGTGGGGGTAAACCACTGTTTGGGCGCACGGCAGGGCTCGGAAGGGAAGGCACGCCATTTGGCTTTTTAAATGGAAAATTAGCTCCAATCATTAGCGGACACCATGTCACGTTTGGAGTGCCCCTGTATGCCTAAACATTGGAGATCCCCCACAAATGACCCCATTTTGGAAACTAGACCCCCAAAGGAACTAATCTATATGTGTGGTGAGGACTTTGAACCCCCAAGTGCTTCACAGAAGTTTATAACGCAGAGCCATGAAAATAAAAATAAAAAATTATTTTCTCAAAAATGATCTTGTAGCCTGCAATTTTTTATTTTCCCAAGGGTAACAGGAGAAATTTTACCCCAAAAGTTGTTGTCCAGTTTCTCCTGAGTACGCTGATACCCCATATGTGGGGGTAAACTACTGTTTGGGCACATGCCGGGGCTCGGAAGTGAAGTAGTGATGTTTTGAAATGCAGACTTTGATGGAATGCTCTGCGGGCGTCACGTTGGGTTTGCAGAGCCCCTGATGTGGCTAAACAGTAGAAACCCCCCACAAGTGACCCCATTTTGGAAACTAGACCCCGAAAGGAACTTATCTAGATGTGTGGTGAGGACTTTGAACCCCCAAGTGCTTCACAGAAGTTTATAATGCAGAGCCGTGAAAATAATAAATATGTTATCTTTCCTCAAAAATAATTATTTAGCCCAGAATTTTTTATTTTCCCAAGGGTTACAGGAGAAATTGGACCACAAAAGTTGTTGTCCAGTTTCTCCTGAGTAAGCTGATACCCCATGTGTGGGGGTAAACCACTGTTTGGGCACACGTCGGGGCTCAGAAGGGAAGTAGTGACTTTTGAAATGCAGACTTTGATGGAATGGTCTGCGGACGTCACGTTGCGTTTGCAGAGCCCCTGGTGTGCCTAAACAGTAGAAACCCCCAAGTGACCCCATTTTAGAAACTAGACCCCCCAAGGAACTTATCTAGATGTGTGGTGAGCACTTTGAACCCCCAAGTGCTTCACAGACGTTTACAACGCAGAGCCGTGAAAATAAAAAATAATTTTTCTTTCCTCAAAAATGATGTTTAAGCAAGCATTTTTTTATTTTCACAAGGGTAACAGGAGAAATTGGACCCCAGTAATTGTTGCGCAGTTTGTACTGAGTATGCTGGTACCCCATATGTGGGGGTAAACCACTGTTTGGGCACACATCGGGGCTCGGAAGTGAGGGAGCACCATTTGACTTTATGAATACAAGATTGGCTGGAATCAATGGTGGCGCCATGTTGCGTTTGGAGACCCCTGATGTGCCTAAACAGTGGTAACCCCTCAATTCTAACTCCAACACTAATCCCCCACACCCCTAACCCTAATCCCAACTGTAGCCATAACCCTAATCACAACCCTAATTCCAACCCTAACCCTAAGGCTATGTGCCCACGTTGCGGATTCGTGTGAGATTTTTCAGCATCATTTTTGAAAAATCCGCGGGTAAAGGGCACTGCGTTTTACCTGCGGATTTACCGTGGATTTCCAGTGTTTTTTGTGCGGATTTCACCTGTGGATTCCTATTGAGGAACAGGTGTAAAACGCTGCGGAATCCGCACAAAAAATTGACATGCTGCAGAAAATACAACGCAGCATTTCCGCGTGGTATTTTCCGCACCATGGGCACAGCGGATTTGGTTTTCCATAGGTTTACATGGTACTGTAAACCTGATGGAACACTGCTGCGGATCCGCAACGGCCAATCCGCTGCGGATCCGCAACCAAATCCGCACCGTGTGCACATAGCCTAATTCTAAAGGTATGTTCACACGCTGCGGAAAATGCTGCGGATCCGCAGCAGTTTCCCATGAGTTTACAGTTCAATGTAAACCTATGGGAAACAAAAATCGCTGTACACATGCTGCGGAAAAACTGCACGGAAACGCAGCGGTTTACATTCCACAGCATGTCACTTCTTTCTGCGGATTCCGCAGCGGTTTTACAACTGCTCCAATAGTAAACTGCAGTTGTAAAACCGCAGCGAAATGCGCAGAAAAACCGCGGTAAATCCGCGATAAATCCACAGCGGTTTAGCACTGCGGATTTATCAAATCCGCAGCGGAAAAATCCGCAGAGGAACAGAATACGTGTGCACATACCGAAACCCTACCCCTAACCCTACCCCTAACCCTACCCCTAACCCTACCCCTAACCCTACCCCTAACCCTACCCCTACCCTTACCCCTAACCCTACCCCTAACCCTAGTTCTTACCCCAACCTTAGTGGAAAAAAAAAAATATTATTTTTTTTTATTGTCCCTACCTATGGGGGTGACAAAGGGGGGGGGGGCATTTACTATTTTTTTTATTTTGATCACTGAGATAGGTTATATCTCAGTGATCAAAACTCACTCTGGAACGAATCTGCCGGCCGGCAGATTCGTCGGGCGCACTGCACATGCGCCCGCCATTTTGGAAGATGGCGGCGCCCAGGAAAGAAGACGAACGGATCCCGGGAGGCCAGGTAAGTATAAGGGGGGGGAGATCAGGGCACGGGGGGGTGAATCGGAGCATGGGGGGTGGATCGGAACACGGGGGGGTGGATTGGAGCACGGGGTGGGGGATCGCTGTGCAGGGGGGTGGATCGGAGCATGGGGGGGGATCGCTGTGCGGGGGGGATCGCTGTGCGGGGGGTTTGACTAGAGCACGGGGGTGTGATTGGAGCACGGGGGGAGCGGACAGGAGGACGGGGGAGCGGAGCACAGGACGGAGGGGAGCGGAACACATAAGTGTTTCCAGCCATGGCCGATGATATTGCAGCATCGGCCATGGCTGGATTGTAATATTTCACCAGTTTTTTAGGTGAAATATTACAAATCGCTCTGATTGGCAGTTTCACTTTCAACAGCCAATCAGAGCGATCGTAGCCACGGGGGGGGGGGGGGGGGTGAAGCCACCCCCCCTGGGCTAAACTACCACTCCCCCTGTCCCTGCAGGCCGGGTGAAATTGGAGTTAACCCTTTCACCTGGCCTGCAGGGACGCGATCTTTCTGTGACACAGCATATGCGTCACAGGTCGGATTGGCACCGACTTTCATGACGCATACGCTGTCACAGGTCGGGAAGGGGTTAAAATGGATAGACCATAGTTTGTTCTCCTGGGCAACTTGTCCATGAGATCTGAATAAATTATTTATATCATAACTATGGCCATATTTAGAGGGAATGCATGATAAGATTACATATAGATGGAGACAGAATACATACATGAACCATACTCTAACAGTATTACAATACGGGATTCAGGTCCATAATATTTGTCGCGATTCGTCCTTAGTCCATAAGGTTATTAAATCTTGAACCGTCTTCTCAATGTTTTCACATATAGTGTTAAATGCGACTGGTCCTCGTGAAGATATAATATGATTAATAGTGACGTATCAAGAGAATATCTAGAAATTTAAAATAAAAAGTAAATGTCTAATAGAAAGGGAAAAACAACAACCAAAACCCAGTTAAAATAACGCACAGATGGAATTTAACCCCTTCATGACCTTGGTATTTTTTCGTTTTTCCGTGTTCGTTTTTCACTCCCCTCCTTCCCAGAGCCATAACTTTTTTATTTTTCCGTCAATTTGGCCATGTGAGGGCTTATTTTTTGCGGGACGAGTTGTACTTTTGAACGACATCATTGGTTTTAGCATGTCGTGTACTAGAAAACGGGAAAAAAATTCCAAGTGCGGTGAAATTGCAAAAAAAAGTGCAATCCCACACTTGTTTTTTGTTTGGCTTTTTTGCTAGGTTCAATAAATGCTAAAACTGACCTGCCATTATGATTCTCCAGGTAAGTACGAGTTCATAGACACCTAACATGACTAGGTTGTTTTTTATCTAAGTGGTGAAAAAAAAAATTCCAAACTTTGCTACAAAAAAAAAAAAAAAAAATTGCGCCATTTTTTTCCCGATACTCGTAGTGTCACCATTTTTCGTGATCTGGGGTCGGTTGAGGGCTTATTTTTTGCGTGCCGAGATTATGTTTTTAATGATAGCATTTTGGTGCAGATACATTCTTTTGATCGCCCGTTATTGCATTTTAATGCAATGTCGCGGTGACCTAAAAAACGTAATTCTGGCGTTTCAAATTTTTTTCTCGCTACGCCGTTTAGCAATCAGGTTAATGCTTTGTTTTTAATTAATCGGGCGATTCTGAGCGCGGTGATACCAAATATGTGTAGATTTGATTTTTTATTTTTTATTTTTTTAATTGATTTATTTTGATTGGGGCGAAAGGGGGGTGATTTAAACTTTCATATTTTTTAATTTTTTTCACATTTTTTTTTTAACTTTTGCCATGCTCCAATAGCCTCCATGGGAGGCTAGAAGCAGGCACAGCACGATCGCCTCTGCTACATAGCAGCGATCTGCTGATCGCTGCTATGTAGCAGAAATGGAGGTGTGCTGTGAGCGCCGACCACAGGGTGGCGCTCACAGCTACCGGCGATCAGTAACCATAGAGGTCTCATGGACCTCTATGGTTACCATCCTGACGCATCGCCGACCCCCGATCATGTGACGGGGGTCGGCGAATGACGTCATTTCCGGCCGCCCGGCCGGAAGCGGTGGTTAAATGCCGCTGTCTGCGTTTGACAGCGGCATTTAACTAGTAAATAGGTGCGGGCAGATCGCGATTCTGCCCGCGCCTATTACGGGCACATGTCAGCTGTTCAAAACAGCCGACATGTCCCGGCTTTGATGCGGGCTCAACGCGGAGCCCTGCATCAAAGCAGGGGATCTGACCTCGGACGTACTATCTCGTCCGAGGTCAGAAAGGGGTTAAAGAAAATACTTGAAACTGATGGCTTCATTAAGGCAGCATAGTATTAACCCTCCGTCACATACAATATTCGGACTAACGAGTTCACATACAATGTGCCTGTCAGGCGCCTGCTGGAAAAATACCTATAATATCTAATGTTTGCAATTTCAGTGCTCTAAAAGTGATCAGTGACCTTCATAGGGATGTAATAAAAGAGACTACACATAATCAGTTGCAAAAAAAAACATTTACTTAACATAAAACTAATAACTATGAAATACAAACTTTTCAAAACTCCCGCCAAATAGTCCCCAGTTCGACTCTCTCAAAAAAATGTACAAAGAAAATTTTTGAACACAAACTTAATTTTAAGGTACCTTAAGTACTATTAAAAACATATTCAATCAGAAGTAGATGCTGAGGTTTCCCCAGAAAAGTCACACTTGCAGAGCAAATAGCAAGAATTACACACCATTTTTGCATGTGTCAGGCAAATTGCTTTATGACATTTGAGACATTCATAATTTGAAAGCCTTCTGGTTCCGCTTTCCGTTTGGCAGGTGGTGCATCTCCTTCTTTTGTGAGGTGCTGCAGATGGTGACTTTTCACCATCATCTTCTGGGCGGAACCTTTTGAGCTGAACTTGAAGGCGAGAGGGGATACCGATTGTTTTCACGCTTCTCCTGCGTAGCTCTCCAAGTACTAGTTCATGGGCCAATTTTTTCAGATACAATCGTCTACGGAGTGGTTCAAGCTTGTTTTCAAGATAAATTACTTGTGAATTTATACCACCCAAATTCAACATAGCAAAAAATATGACCATTGGCCAGCGTTTGATGTTTCTGCTGACGTTGAAAGTGGAGCACATCTGATCTGCTGTATCCACACCCCCTTTGGTGGCATTGTAAAACGTAATTATCTCCGGTTTTTTTTCTGCCCCAGTCCCAGGATCGATGGCAGCATCATCATGAAGTGTTGATAGAAGAAGTACGATTTTTTTGGCATGTGGTACATAGGAAACTAAAGCCTTTCCATTATGGAATGCAAACATACTGCTGTACTGTTGTCTCTCTTTCACACTTACAAACTGTGGCGGCAATTCCCTTTTGTTTTTTCTTACAGTTCCCACATATGACAGCTTCTGAATTTTCAGATAATCAATCAGATCACAACTTGTAAACCAATTGTCAGCTGTAATATTGCGACCCGATCCAAATAAGGGTTCAGCCAGTCTTTTTACAACATCAATGGGTTTGTTGCTCACACAGTAAGGACCTTCTGGTTGTTTTCCTGCATAAACTTCCAGGTTGTAAGTGTAGGTCTTACTGGCATCAACAAGGGCATAAATTTTTATTCCATATTTGTTTGGCTTTGATGGAATATATTGACGAAAGACACATCTACCACGAAAACCAGGGAGCATTTCGTCAATAGTGAGATTCTCTCCAGGGTAATAACTTTGTTTACAGTTTACAACAAATCTTTGAAATATATCACGAATTGGAGCAAGTCGGTCATGTGTTTTGCGTTCGGTTCGGGTAGTTCTGTCGTCAAACCGAAGGCAACGAATTAGAATCTTGAATCTGTTTATGGACATAACAAGGCTAAATTTTTCAACTCCATCCCCATCTTTACCCCAAAGTTCCTCCAAACTTTGTCTATTTGCCCTATAAGCTCCTGCAAGGTACAGTAATCCAAAAAAAGCACGCAGTTCTATTTCATCTGTGGGCTTGATGGTTCTGTTGCAGATGTACTTGTCCTTTATAATGTCTATATATTGGTTGGTATATGTGACAATAGAGTCCAGAATGTCATCTGTAAATATACTGTTCCAGCATTCAACTGCAGTTTTTGCATTACGTGCAGTTCCTATTACAGCAGGAAGGTGAGTAATAATGTTTAAAGGTTCCCTACGTTTTTTCTGGAATGGCTTCTTGTTCCATTTAGTATTTTTATCTTTTCCAATATAATATGATCCAACTTCTTCATCCTCACCACTGTCACCATCTTGCTCTGTTTCAGAATCCAGGACACATTCTTCCACCTCATCATGAGAATCAATCTCACTTTCCTCTCCTAAATCCTCATTCAGTGTGAGGTCTCTATCATCTAACAGCATGTTTGTTACTTCCTCAACATCAAGTTGTTTGGATAAATTGTACATTTTCCTCTCCATTTCAGCAGATAATCTGAAGCAAGAGAAGGAATATGTTAGGGAACTACTGTATATGCCTGAGCAGCACACTTTCTTTTATAAAATCTCCCTTATTTCTATGAAATATCCTCACATTTTGTGCTATACATTCATAAAACAAGCTAAATAAACTATTGTGATGAATAAAAACATAAAATACCAACCTTACTGAATGTGACGTATTCACATACAATGAGCCTGAGAGATCTGTGCAGCTATATCATCTCCCCTGAAGCTCTGAAATCCAACTGTGATATCAGGTTTCACAGACCTTCAAGAGACAGGAGACTACCTGAAGGGAGGGGGTTTCCTCACAATCTGGTGAGGAAGGAGAAATGAAAGTAAAAGAGAAGCGCCTGTCAGATCAGTTGTATGTGACGGAGGGTTAAGCGTAACAATCCAGCGTGTCTCTTTCTGCAGCAATTTTTGTTTAAGATTACCGCCACGGATCCCCATATAGACATGATCTATGCCCCGGGCTATCAGGCCTTTTGGGTTGCCTTGGTGGACATCCAAAAAATGTTTTGGGATAGTTTAAGAGATGTGGTTCTGGGCACTCTGCTGCATTTTTAATGTCTCTGACATGTTCTTGTATTCGAATCTTAAATTGCCTTGTTGTCATGCCTATATATATAAGGCCGCAGGGGCAACTAATATGGTAAATAACTGCCTCTGTATTACACGTGATATGATGCACAATTTTATATGTCTTGTCTCCCTTTGAGTTTGAAAATTCCTTTGTTCTTATAATGTTGCGGCGTACTGAGCAGTTACCGCAGGGGAAGCTTCCCCAGGGTGGCCCTTTACTGTTTCTTGAAAAAGGATTAATCTTGGGAGGTATGTAGTGGCTCCTACATAGTGTGTTGCCCAAAGTCTGAGATTTCCGCCAAGTAATGGAGGGATAAGGTATTAATTGTTTTTGCAGGTCTTTATCCGTTAATAAAATAGGCCAGTGTTTTTTGAACATTTGAATATTCTCGGCCCAGTTTGAGTAGAATTTCGTGATGAATCTCGGCCGTGTGTCTGCTGATGTAATCATCTTACAGGGAGGTTTTGACAAAAGGCTAGATCTATTCTCTCGTAAGGCGCGAGAGTAGCCCCTTGCTATGTTCTTAGTTGGATACCCTCTATTTTTGAATCTGCGTTCTAAATCCTTAGCTTGTCTATGGAAAATTACATAATTTGAGCAGATACGGCGAGCCCGCAAGCATTGTCCTATGGAAATTGAACTTTTAAGTTTAGGTGGGTGCGAAGATGAAAAGCGTAGTAGTGCATTAGTTGCAGTGGTTTTTCTAAAAATATCTGTACAGATCATGCCATTATCGGATTTTAGAATTTGTAAGTCAAGAAAATCAATTACAGTTTGACTGTATTTCCAAATAAGTTTGATATTGAGTGGGTTTTTGTTGAGGAGGCCAAGGAATCATTCGAGTCGCGACGTGGAGCCCTGCCAGATGAAAAATACATCGTCGATGTACCGCAGCCACGAGATAACGGAGCTATGACCAACTGTGTCAAGGACCGTATCCCTCTCCCACAGCTCCAGGAACAGATGCACAGCTACTCAGTCTTTGGATAGTGTCCGCTTCTGTGTACTGCGCATCCGTCTCTTATTCAGATCCATAGGAGGCGGACGTCCAGTTCCCTGCGGTGGCCACTATCAGAAGACAGGGTAGCTGTACAATTAACCATTTCCGGTTGCTGACACCGAGAATGGCTGATTGGCAGGGTTGCCAGGTGTAGGACCCCAACTGATCAGACATTGACGACTTATTATAAGTATAAGGTGATCAGTGATAAAGTAGTGGACAACCTCTTTAACCTTTCCAACAGCTCAACTTCACACAATTTATCCTACTATGTACATTGCATTCCAAGCCAATAACATACCACCACTGTCCTCTAGCCAAAAAAAAGTATTTTTTTCTTAAAATAAATACTAAAATTTATTTTTTGAGTGACCCCTTCAGGAATTTCTCTTGGTGTTGTATATCATACCTGTTGTAAATTGAAAACTTAAAGATCAAAACTGTGAAAAAAGAAAATGGACCTCCTTGGCAATAGCCATCTATCGTGGCGTAGAAGTTTAAAAAACAGGTTTACAAAAACCTTTGATTGCAGTTTTCTACCTCTAAGGCCTCTTTCAAACTTCCGTTTTTTGCAATCCGTCGGTTTGGGCAAAAAATGGATCCTGCAAATGTGCTCGCAGGATGCGTTTTTTGCCCATAGACTTGTATTGGCGACGGATTGACACACGTCGCGTCTGTCGTGCGACGGATCCGTCGTGTTTTGGCAGACCGTCGTCACAAAAAAAGTTCAATGAAACTTTTTTAGTGCGTCGTGTTCGCCATTTTCGACCGCCCCCTCCTCCCCGATCTGCAGAATGGGCAGCGGATGCGCCTAAAAACTGCATCCGCTGCCCACGTTATGCTAAGAATTCAGAATGTACGTCGGTACGTCGGCCCGACGTATTGCGACGGGCCCGTACCGACGGAAATGTGAAATAGGCCTTATTAGCTTTGGACAATAGTGTTTTGTATTTTTTTTTTTTCCTGAAAAACGTGCAGCTTTTTTAGAGTCTGGCAGCACAAATCGCTGTCACCCAAGCCCAGTTCTCCTTGGTGCACCCCACGTGGATAAGTAGTTCAGTGACCTTCCAACCTATATCTTTTCCATCCATCTCCTTCCTCCTCTTCCTTGATTGAGCGCTCTGAAGGGCAGAGATAAATGGGCACATTTGCACTGATCTGATGGGCCATGCCAATGGTGCACCACATGCTTTTGCTTGGTTTGAACAGTCATATTTTGTGCCAACAACCCCCCTTTAAGGTAAAGCAGTCCCCACATACCAATGCAATGGAATTGTGAAATTGTTGTGGAGATCCAAAGAAGTGTGATTTGTCATACTGTGTTCCAGATCCGTATCATGTGGAGAGCACTGTAGCCCTGTGATGGGAGGCCGCTGTGCGCTAATCCATTATTGACATTGCAAGTCAAGTGACTCCTGCCTCGCTGCCAGCAGCATCAGATGGCTGTGTGTTAAGGCTCGCTTATAACCTCCAGAGATTCACCCAGAAAGCAAATATTCAATATTGTCTCATGTAATGTGGTGATCAGGGAAGATCGGAGATGGATGGGAAGCGGTAATCATTCTCTGGAGGTGGCTTTGCTTTGGCAGCTCTGCTGAGCAAAGTACAAGCTGAGAGTCTACCCATTGATGTTTATTTTCTTTGTATATTTTTATTAAGCAAAACATGTCCTTCTGAACAACAGTCACAGCACAGTCTAAAGGCTAAAGCTGGGCTGACATGTCCGGGAAGCATGGACCAGACTCAAACCGCGAGACTGCTCCAGATGTGAGCAAACTATCCCCTATACGTCTGTGAGACCGCTGGCTCCATCTGGCTGGTCTTGGGGTCATAATCGTGGTAAGGGCCTGTGCACATGTTGCAGATTGAAGGGTTTCCTGATGCCAGCAAAGTGAATGAGAATCCTGAAGTCTCGTGCACACGTTGCTTATTTGTGACTTGGAGAGAGAAATCTGCAGTATGTCAATTCTTTCGGGTTATTTGCTGCTGGTTTCACCCATACTAATGAGAGGGGGGGAAAAATCTGGACCAAAAAAGCGACACAAACTTTTGCACCAAATACTTAACGTGTACACCTACCTTGAGGCTATGTTCACACGTTGCTTTTTTTGCTGCGTTCTTTAGGCAAATTTTAAGGCTGTGTGCACACGTTGCAGTTTTTTCGCGGTTTTTCCCAATAAAAACGCTATAAAACCGCAAAAGAACTGCATACAATAAGCATCCCATCATTTAGATTCATTCCGGGGGAAAAACGCATCGCGGTAAAAACCGCAGCATGTTCATTAATTTTGCGTTTTTTGGCGGATTTCCCACTACGAAATGCATTGGGAAGTGTCCGTAAAAAGCCGCGGCAACAACGTGTCAAAACCGCATGCGGTTTTCTTGCGGATTTTTTGCAGAAAATGTCCGGTTTTCTCAGGAATTTTTTGCGAGAAATCCTGAACGTGTGCACTTAGCCTTAAAGTAAAGTACTAGCAGGAGCTATGAAAACTCAGAAATCTCATGCACACAGCTTTTGGCTTTATTTTCCTAACTGATTTGGAAAACTGCTGTCTTATTTAAACTGAAAAAATGCTGAAAGAAGTGACATTCAGGTTGTTTTTTTGGGGGGCGGGGGAGCACTAGCGCTTTATCAGCATGCACAAGAGATAATAAAAGCTCACCAAAACCTACTTCTTGTAAGCAGCTCCTTTACTGCCAAGAGAGCAGGTTTTGCCTGTGGAACAAAATGAAACGTGTGAACATAGTCTTATTGTTACACAGTTCACAGTTGACCCAAAACTGTGTGCAGTCCTTCCTCTTCTTTTGTGCTAGCACCCCTTTTTGTTCTCTACCTCCACCCTCTTTGGCCTCCCACAGTCTTGGCTTCCTCACTGCACAAAGTAGTCTGAGCATATAATGCATAAATATACTGATACTAGATGGTAGCCCGATTCTAGCGCATCGGGTATTCCAGAATATGTGTGTAGTTTATTTCTGAAGATTTTAGAATAATACATTGAATACACAGGATTTGGCCGGCCGCGACCAATTAGCGAAGCGTGGTTCAACGCCTGCGAATGCGGGCGGACTGCGCCTGTCGCTGATTGTTCGTGGCTGGCCACGTAGTGTATATAGCAGAGCCCACGGAGTATATAGCAGAGCCCATGGAGTATAGAGCAGAGCCCACGGAGTGTATTGCCCAGCCCGCATAGTATATAACAATGTGGGCATCATATCCCTGTTTAAAAAAAAAAATAAAAAAAAAAGAATTAAAATAAAAAATTTATATACTCACCTTCTGTTGGCCCCCGGATCCAGGAAGCGTTTACCGACGCTCCTCGCGCGCTCCGGTCTCAAGAGTGCATTGCGGTCTCGCGAGATGATGACGTAGTGGTCTCGCGAGACCGATATGTCGTCATCTCGAGAGATCGCAATGCATGGAGCGGTCACCGGCGCGTCGCAAGGAGCGGGAAAGGCCTGTTGTGGATCCGAGGGGCCGACGGACAGTGAGTATATAATGATTTTTTATTTTTTTAAATTATTTTTAACATTAGATCTTTTTACTATTGATGCCGCATAGGCAGCATCAATAGTAAAAACGTGGTTACACGGGGTTAATAGCAGCATAAATGGAGTGCGTAACACCGCGGCATAACGTGGTCCATTAGCGCTGCCATTAACCCTGTGTGAGGGCTGACTGGAGGGGAATATGGAGCGGGCACTGACTGCGGGGAGGAAGGAGCGGCCTTGTTGCTGCCGGACTGGGCCCGTCGCTGATTGGTTGTGGCAATGGTCGTGGGCATTTTGCCACCACCAATCAGCGACTTGGATTTCCATGACAGACAGAGGCCGCGACCAATGAATATCCGTGACAGAAAGACGGAAGTGACCCTTAGACAATTATATAGTAGATATTGGAGCTCAATATAACATTTCTATAGGATTTAATGAGTTACTAGGTTACAGGGCCCCTTGGAAACAAATGCCAGGTTCAAAAGTAACCCCCTTTTAATACCACTGATGAGTGAAGTGGAAAACCTGAATTATCTACTTACCATAAGACCTGCCATGTGGTGAGAAATATTAACCAGCAAAGAATGGTCCGATCTTCATGTATTGAAAACTGAAATAATTGGCAATTGTAAGGATCCGATAAGGCTAGGTTCATATTGCGTTAATGCGACCGCGCTAACGGACAGTTGCACGGCGAAATTAACGCCGTGCAACGCGTCCGTTAGCGCGCCCATTAACAGCAATGGGGACGCGCATCACTAGCGCGTGCCATTTTCGGCACGCGCTAGCGATGTGCCGGTGTTTTGTGGCGCGCCGCGGACGCTGCCTGCAGCGTCCGCGGCGCGCCTGAAGTCCGTTCCCCGCTCTCACAGATCGGAGATCTGCGAGAGCGGGGACGTTTAACGCGACCCCATAAAACAACATTGCGTTAGCGCATTCTGCTAGCGCTAGGCGCTAAACGGATTGCACTAACGCAATATGAACCTAGCCTAAGGCCCCTTTCACACATCAGTTTTTTTTTACCATCGGTCACAATCAGTTGGCTTGATGGATCCGTCGCAGATTGTTAAAAACTGATGCAACGGATCCGTTTTTTGGATGGATCAGACTGGCGGATCTGGCTAATTGGATCAGAGCATGCTCAGTTTAAAAAAACAAAAACAAAATGGAATCCGTCGCCGGATTCTGTCATTTGATGGAACCGGCACCATAGGCTTCCATTCTAGCAAACGACGGACGTCGACATACTGTATTATTCAGTATACTGCATTGTATAATTAGTATTGTACAACTTGTCCCACAAAAACCAAGCCATCATACTGCTATATCAGCTGGAAAATCAAAATGTTATGGCTCTTGGAAGAAGGGAAGTAAAAGTGAAAAATTGCCCAATCCTTGAGGGGTTAATGTATGTGGAGAGCAAATGCTGATGTTTTCGGATCCCAAGGATGATCTTGGCTCCTATTTCCAGAAAGATAATCCTATCAGAATCCCTGTGCTCACTGATGGCTCTGTGAGAGGATGTGCAGCCCCAGTCCGCAGCTATAATGAGGGAGAAGCCAGGGGATTTAACAAGTGAAAAAAAGTTTGACTTTCTGTCAATTTCCCAATAGGATTCTGATAAAAGGCATGTTTTGAATGTATAAGATGGACATCATTGGGGTACGTGTACACACTACGTATTTGGTGCAGAAATTTCTGTGTAAAATAGGTGTGCTACGGACATCTTTTTACCTGCATTTTTACCACTCATTAGTATGGTTGAAATCTGCAGCAGAATACTGAAATAATCGATATTCTGCAGATTTATATCTGCCAGAAAATTGGGGACCCGAATAACATATTGTTGGTCAGTGTGTGTAACTATCCATCTGTTTCCTGACATGACATTTTAGGCCTCGTTCAGCCGTCCATGTTGTGATGTGATGTGTTTCTTACCACAGACTGTATGTCCATGCGAAACTCAGACAAGGCCAGTACAAGTCTGTGGGTCCGTGAAAAACCCGTACAGCACAGGGATGGCGTCTGTGTGATGTACGTGTTTATTGTGGCAAAGTGTAGGAGAAGATTTGTCATTGGTTTCTGTGATGACACTTGGATAGTAAAACCAGTGATAACACACGGCGCCATTTTTCGTGTTTAAACACAGACATGTGAGTGAAGCCTTACACAGAGTATGGAAACCTAATGGTAGAATTCACTTAGAAATAATATTCAGTCCTCCTGCGTTTGTTCTTCTTCCACTTTGATCTGTCTGTTCCACAAGTCGAATTCATGTGAACAGAAATGTGTGGAAAATTGCAGCTGTGTGTGTCACTTATGGAAAATCTGGAAGATAGCATGTGGTCATAACAGTTTTTTGCTCGGTGTATGGAATTTATTTTTGGTTCTGTTTTACAGTGTTTTTTTTTTTTTTACAACACAGGTTGTTGTGCAATACTGTTTGCGGTGGCTTCTCTACGCTGTACAGCATGTGAGGCCTTGTTTTTCCATTACAACAATCATTTCTATGAAGCCTTCTAATACCATTTCTGAGCAGTGCGTAATGAATGGCTCTAAGGCTGGGTTCAGGCACCTTGCGGAGCACTATGTTGGGTTTCTGTCCGAATTCTGACAGTCTCACTCATCACATAACTAGTTGCGCTGGCCGATGGTCTAGGACCCCTGTTATGTAGTTGTGACGCCACCTTTGCAGGCTGTGAGCCAAGATTAGTGGGGAGAGTGTAGGCTGGCACAGGTTGAATTCTTGGATATCCCTTTTAAGGCTGCACCTAATTTGAATGATGCTGGTGCATATTTGGCTTTGTACATACCGTAATGTTCTTTGGCTGCCATCTTGCCAAGCTTACTTTATAAGACTCGCCACGCTCTGTCTCTTCCAGGTACCTCCTTGTATTATCAGCCGGGCCTTCTTTTTGGTGGAACTTTGGATCATGACTGCAATATACAACGCTCCATTGGCTATTACTTGGAGAGTTTGATCTGTCTGGCTCCATTTATGAAGCATCCATTGAAAATAACCCTTCGTGGTGTCACCAATGATCAAATTGACCCCTCAGTAAGTTGCCACAGCGCTCAGAGGAATCCCCGTTTTTCTTCTGCATCTCAGGCTATCGGAGCTTTTTGGTTCATTCGTTGAGTTGCATATTAATTGCACTGTAGTTTTAACCAGCATTCTTCATTTTTCTTCCGCTTTACTAGGTGGATACTCTAAAGGCCACAGCCATTCCATTACTAAAAAGATTTGGTATAGATGGTGAGCATTTCGAGCTAAAGGTAATATTTCATATTTAATAAAAGTGTAATAGAGTGCATTTCTAGAAGTCGGCTTGTGCTGGTTGTTTTTCATATCGGTCTGTACTAATGGGCCCCTACCGTTCTCACCTTGCCAGCCACATTCATCTCTGAGATGTTGTGAGCCACAACCAGATAACTGAAACCCCCATTGCTGGTCTAGTGACAGCCGAAACTTGCCCACAGACTGCACACCACACTACAGAAGGAATGCTTGTGTGCGCCCCAATGGGGACAGAGAATGGTAACCAATTATAGCCTTGTACAAAATGGTAGCACTATATAATCCAGCAGAATACTCTAGGCCAGTGGTCCCCAACCTTTCTGACCTTGAAAGCCACATGAAGCTTAGAGAGAGGGTCGCGAGCCACATGCAGCTCCCACCCTCTTCATAGTGGCAACCAAATCCCTCAATACAGTTTTAATGATAACCAAAGCTTTTCCACAGAAATCACTCCAGAGCAGTACACTGAGATCCAGGGGTTCCCACAATACCCCCATTCAGTATTCTCCCAACACACTGTCACATCCAGCTTTGAGCACCTCCTCTAACAGGTAGTACAAACCTCCAGCGTACCATACCTAAAACATCTCGAAATCCCTAAGACCAGTAAATGTACATCCAAATCTGCAATTCTGTGCAGGGCTACTCACAAAAATTCACCATTTTGAGATGTGGTCTTGATACCTGTTTGCTAGACCTAGACCTAACGCATCAAGCTGGCAGACAGTCGCTAGCCACAATTTATGGGGCCGCGAGCCACATGTGGCTCCCGAGCTACAGGTTGGGGAGCCCTGCTCTAGGCCCTACCTTCTAATTACCTTCCAGGTTCTCTGCAATGGCCCCTTTTTTTGCCGCCTTCATGCAAGCCCACTCCATATGGTGGCCATTGGAGGAACTAACTTATTTGCTTAGTATCTAACTTCTAGTGGCAGCAGTGACTCTATACCTGAAGTTTTACAATGAGCAGCAACATTTTAGTTCCTTTTCTATATAGTTTTTGAAATTTGAATAGTAAGTCTTGGGTTTGTATCAATCACGTAAATCATAAATTGCTAAGTCATAGTAAGCGCACCATAATAAGTCATTGTTGTGATAATCCCTGCAATATCGAGGGAGGGATTAAGGTGCTTGGGATGTCTCTGTATATATATATATATATATATATACACACACAGCATTAACCAGGAACATGCAAAATGTGGATATACTGCCGACCCTTGCCGTACTACATGTTCTCCATTGTTTTTAATAGGATTGGGGAATTAGGTTTTCCTTAAGCTGGAGTCACACATAACGATATCGTTTACGATATTGTTGCAACGTCACGCTTTTGGTGACGTAGCAACGATCCCGCTAACGATCTCTTTATGTGTGACAGCGACCAACGATCAGGCCACTGCTGGGAGGTCGTTGGGGAATGATCAGGACCATTTTTTGGTCGCTGGATCTTCCGCTGTCATCGCTGGATCGACGTGTGTGACACCGATCCAGCGATGTGTTCACTTGTAACCAGGGTAAATATCGGGTTAATAAGTGCAGGGCCGCGCTTAGTAACCCGATATTTACCCTGGTTACCATTGTAAAAGTTAAAAAAAAAACCAGTACATACTTACATTCTGATGTCTGTCACGTCCCCCGGTGTCCACAGGGTTAAAACTGCTTTCGGCAGGAGCGCTGCTAATGCACGCGCTCCGGCCGAGAGCTTCCCTGCACTGACTGTGTCAGCGCCGGCCATAAAGCAGAGCACAGCTGTGACGTCACCGCTGTTACTGCTGGCGCTGACAGTCAGTGCAGGGAAGTTCTCGGCAGCAGCGCGTGCATTAGCAGCGCTCTTGCCGAAAGCAGTTTTAACCCTGTGGACGCCGGTGGGGGACGTGACGGACATCAGAATGTGAGTATGTAGTGTTTTTTTTTTTTTTACTTTTACAATGGTAACCAGGGTAAATATCAGGTTACTAAGCGCGGCCCTGCACTTAGTAACCCGATGTTTACACTGGTTACCCGGGTGCTGCAGGGGGACTTCGGCATCGTTGAAGACAGTTTCAACGATGCCGAAGTCGTTCCCCTGATCGTTGGTCGCTGGAGAGAGCTGTCTGTGTGACAGCTCCCCAGCGACCACACAACGACTTACCAACGATCACGGCCAGGTCGTATCGCTGGTCGTGATCGTTGGTAAGTCGTTTAGTGTGACTTAAAGTACCGTCACACTGAAACGACGCTGGAGCGATATGACAACGATGTCGATTGCTGCAGCGTCGCTGTGTGGTCGCTGGAAAGCTGTCACACAGACAGCTCTCCAGCGACCAACGATCCCGAAGTCCCCTGGTAGCCAGGGTAAACATCGGGTTACTAAGCGCAGGGCCGCGCTTAGTAACCCGATGTTTACCCTGGTTACCAGCGTAAACGTAAAAAAAACAAACATTACATACTTACATTCCGTGTCTGTCCTCCGGCGCTCTGCTTTCCTCTGCACTGTCAGCGCCGGTCAGCCGGAAAGCAGAGCGGTGACGTCACCGCTGTGCTTTCCGGCTGGCCGGCGCTGACACAGGATGCAGGAGGAGTGCAGAGAAGCACAGCGCCGGGGACAGACAGCTGTAGGTAAGTATGTAGTGTTTGGTTTTTTTACGTTTACGCTGGTAACCGGGGTAAACATTGGGTTACTAAGCGCGGCCCTGCGCTTAGTTACCCGATGTTTACCCTGGTTACCAGTGAAGACATCGCTGAATCGGCGTCACACACGCCGATTCAGCGATGTCAGCGGGAGATCCAGCGACGAAATAAAGTTTCAGACGATCTGCTACGACGTACGATTCTCAGAGGGGTCCCTGATCGCAGTAGCGTGTCAGACACAGCGAGATCGTAACGATATCGCTGGAACGTCACGGATCGTGCCGTCCTAGCGATCAAAGTGCCACTGTGTGACGGTACCCTAAGCCTTTAGCTGTAGGATTGATCTTTGTATAGACATCAGGGGACCCTTCAGATTTGTATCTGGGTAGAAGGGCCGACACTCGCTATAGAGTATAAGCTAGGGACCCTAGGGAAAGCCATCGTTGAGCGGGGGTGCCACAACGCTCCCCCTAGGGTGCCAACCCCCGCAGTGAGGCATCAGTATAGATAAGATAATAGGTTTCAGCTAAACCCTCCCCCCCCCACCCCCCCTCTCAAACAGTGTTTTTCCTTTTCTATATCCTAAATTCTGCATGAAATCCTAATTGAAAGTCAAATTTAGCCGGACATCTGTTTTCCCCTTTGTAAAAGAGGAACTGTCACCACTCGACATGTTTACTGACACAAATACCAATGTTACCTATAAGAAAACTCTTTTCTCATAACTGCCATTCTGGAGGAATTGTAACTATATTGACCGCTGGTGGGTATTACTATCCCCCTTGTTACAGACATATGTAAACATATGGACACCAAAAGGGCTCATGCAGACAACGGTATTTGTGGTCCGAGTGCAATCCGACAAAACGTCAGATAGCACTCGGACCAGTAGTCTATGAGGCCGTGCCCATGTCCATTTTTTTTCCCTCTGACAGTATCCAAGGAAAAAGTCACAGCATGCACGATTGCCATTCGATAGTTGGTTTGCACTCAGCCTTGCAAGTTATTTGAAAAAAAAAAAAATCAGACTGCATTTGGATGACGTCTGAGTGCAGTCCAATTTTCACAGACTGACATAATGGAGGAGATTTTTTTTTTTCATCCCATCTTTTCATTCAAGAAAATTAAATCACACTGATCAAACTTTGATCAGAGTGTAATTAGCATAATCAACACAAATTTATTTATTTTTTTTCCCAACTAGTGGTGTGAACCTACTCTGAGAATGCTGGGATACACCCAGTTATTTAAAAAGATATTATCAAGTTTGGAAGTTGTCACTTATCCCTTTGGATTGAAGATAACTTTCCGATCGCTAGGAGTCTGACCGCTGGGACCCCCATCGATTATGAGAAACAACCATGTGAATGGATCACTGGGTAGTCATGCACACGGCTGCTCCACCCATTCTTATGGGCATACTGAAGACCTGCCAAGCGCAGAGCTTGGAATTCTCCAGCGTTCCCGATGAGAATCAATAGAGCTGCAGGACGCATGATCGACCTCCGCTTTACTCATTGGAGCCGTGTTTCTCGTGATGGGTGGGGTTCAGTGGTCGGACCCCAGCAACTAGGAGCTTATTCCCTATCAAATGGATAAGGGATAACTTACAAACGTGACAATACCCCTTTCATGTATTCATCAATTTCTAAGAGGAGCAACCATTTGCTTTGTATTCTGAGAGCAGCATGTGATGTAGGGGCAGAGAGCAAGATTCCAGTGATGTCACGTACACTAGGCTGTGTTGCTCTTTCAGTAAAATCATTGTTTTAACAGCAGTAGCTTATCACTAGAGGACTCCTTGTCTCATGCCTCCTAGTCAACTTCTCTGTATAACCTCGCCCCCACCACTGAATAGCATGTTTGTCAGTGCACAGTATATGCAAAAAGCTGCTAATCAATGTGTGCAGGGTTATACTGGGCTCTGCATTCAGAGAAAACTGTGATTGTATCAAAATGGCAGCAAGTGACACATCACTGGAATCAGGGTGTCGGCTCTTAGGCTATGTGCACACGATGCGGATTTTTCCGCACAGAAACGCTGCAGATCCGCACTGTGATTTACAGTACAATGTAAACCAATGGGGGAAAAAAAAGGTGTGCACATGGTGCGGAAAAATCCGCGCGGAAACGCTGCAGATTTCAAAGAAATGCATGTCAGTTCTTTTGTGCAGATCTGCAGCGTTTCTGCACCCTTCCATTATAGAAATCCGCAGGGGTAAAAACAGCAGAAAATCTGCATCAATTCCGCATAAAAACCGCACAAAATGCGCGGCAAATCTGGACCTGCGATTTCTGCCAGGAGATGCGGATTTTGTGCAGAAAATTCTGCATCCCATTCCGCAACATGTGCACATAGCCTTACACCTTTCTACCCTCAGACAACATAGCAAAAATCTGATGTCAGATTCCTTGTAAAGTTCTAAGAACAGAATTTTCTAGAAGTGTTATATATGCGAAAAATTATTTACGGGAACAATAACTGGAGAGCTGATAAGTCCTCTTTAAACATATTTTTTTGTTTAGTATTAGCTTTGTCTTTTACCATTTAATCTTTTGCTTTTCCAGATTTTAAAGAGGGGGATGCCACCTGGAGGAGGTGGAGAAGTCCTTTTCTCCTGTCCTGTTAGAAAAGTCCTCAGACCAGTTCACCTGACGGATCCTGGCAAAATAAAGCGTGTGCGGGGAGTGGCGTATCCTTTAAATCGAGGGCTGTACAAAAAGTCCTTTCTTACAATGCTAAAGCGTCCAGATGATGAACGTTTCTCACTTGTTAATTGGGACAATTTGCATCAAAAACTGTAAACTAAGAGACCTAAAAGCTTTAAATGCTTTAAAGATGCAATTAATAACTTAAAGGGGTATTCCCATATCCAAGATCCTATCCAATATGTAATAGGTGTAATAATAGCAAATAACTTCAGTTAGAAATGTAGTATAGTTCTTCTGATTCACTATGTCTCTTTCCTAATGTGCAGGCTTGCAGCAGCTTAGGTATCCATGGTTATGACCATTGACATGGTGACAGTGAGTTCCCAGTGTTCGTAACTATGGATACCTAAGCTGCTGCTATGCCTGCACATGAGGAAAGAGGCATAGCGAATGAGAAGAACTATACTTCTTTTCTATTTGGAGGTATTTGCTAATATTATTAACTGGGATAGGATCTTGGAGATGGAAATACCCCATTAATGGTAACATCTTGGCAGGAGATGGAAATCTTGCTTTGATACTTGGAATGATTTCTTAAAAGCTTTGCTATGTCATTTGCTTCCACAGTTGTTTCTGTTTTGGGGTCCACCCTGCCATTTTCTTTTTTTTATTATGATATAAGATTTTATCTTTAACCCTTGGTGAACAGATATTCTGTCCGAGTGTCTCCGCAAATTGGCAATAGAATTGTCGAGTCGGCAAGAAGCATATTGAATAAGTTTCTCCCAGATATTTATATATACACAGACCACCTTAAAGGGGCAAATTCTGGAAAGTAAGTGTATGTGTGTGATCACCACATGCTTTGGTGATAGTAGATAATAGTTTTATTGTGTATATTTTCCAAATAAATCCATGGGTTTTCTTTATTTCTAGGTCTCCTGGTTTTGGCCTGTCTTTAGTGGCTGAAACAACTGAAGGTTATTTCATGAGTGCGGAGCTTGCATCAAGCCCACAGGGGCAGGGAGCTACTGTATTACCAGAAGATTTGGGCAAGAACTGTGCAAAGCTGCTTTTGGAAGAGATCTACAGGGTATGTTGATGTAGAGTAAGGTGGTATTGCTCTCCATTTTACCATGCGAAAGATACATTGACCACTGACAGGAAAGGTCCACCAGAACAAGAGCTGCTCTTATAGTGCTCTCCATTCTACCATGGGAATAATACATTGACCACTGATGGGAAAGGTCCACCAGAACAAGAGCTGTTCTTATAGTGCTCTCCAAAGTATACACCAACCTATACTTCAGCGTTTAAAGATTTGAATAGGATTTACAGGGAACAGATAGTATCGTGGTGGGAATTACAAAGTTTAGAAAATTACATACAAAACGGTATTGTCCCAAGGGGACTACGCATCCCCCTACTTCCAGCTATACGGTGCAGGACCCCCCAACTTATGAGCCTCTGGGAAAAAGAGGCTACTTGCAGTTCTCTGAGGTTTATGCAAATATTGGCAAGTGAGGAAAAAATAAATCTTGAAAAACTGAACAATAAACTTAAAGAGCAGATTGAGATCACCAAAAAATTTAAGTCTGAGAGTGATTTTACAATAAAAGAAAGCCAACTGCAAAACTCTATTGAGAAGTTTCAATATAACCTCAAAGAGAGAAAACATAAGCAATACCTCAGAGACCTGCAAGATTTTAAAGAGGGGAAAATATACCAGTTAACAGCAGAGAGAACGGAGAGGGACAGGGAGATTGACCTGTCCTCTACTGAAACGGATATTTCGGACACTGAGGGTGGAAACAACTACTCTAGAGGCCGCCAAAGGGGGAGGGGAGGCGGTCACCGGAGAGGAAGTAGATATCAAACCTCTAATTTAAGAACCGGTTTTTTAGACCGGCCTTACCAGCTCCGGAGCCAGAACCCCTTCAACAGGGAGGAGAGTCACAGGTTTTAAATTTATCCAGTAGACAGTTAACTGCAGCAGAGATGGCAGTACTATCTAAAGGACTCTCATTCGTCCCAAGTACGGATTTTAGGATCTTTGATATAGTTAAGGATCTCAACCTTTTTGTCCGAAAGTTAAGATGGCACAAATTCTTTAAATTAAAGGATAAAAAAATGTGTGGTGACCTGAATATCCCACAAGATCTGCTTTCTGATGTCCGCCTGTTGGCAGATCTAGACACCGTAGCTGGTAATAGCAATGGGCAGGGTCCATTTACTCGATTGAAAAATCCAAGTAAAAAAATGGCACCAATAGGAGGTGATTTATCCGCGATAGATGTTTTTCTTAATCTAAGCATCACTGATATCAAAAAACATGCGATGAACCAAACCAGACATAATTTAACTAGGGAACAGATTACAGCACTGCGCAATTTGGAAATGGAGACCTCTCTTGTTATAAAGCCCTCCGACAAGGGCGGAAATGTGGTCGTGATGGATGTGGACAAATATAGAAAATTGTGTCTGTCCCTCCTAAATGATCGTACCACATATACACGGGTGACGTCAAACCCTACTAGTGATTGTGTCAGGACCCTTGGGGCGATTCTCAAAAAGGCTAAGGATGATATGCTGATTAGTGAAGATGAACTATCCTTTCTTCTACCTCGTCATCCGGTAATGGCCACGTTTTATGCCTTACCAAAGGTTCATAAGGGGATTGACCCCCTGAAGGGCAGACCCATCGTGTCCGGTATAGGGAGTATTGGACAAAATATTGGCATCTATTTGGATGATATACTCAGACCATTTGTGGTGTCACTCCCGTCTTACATCAGGGACACGATGGATCTGCTCCGTAAATTGGAGGGTATTTCCCTGGAACCAGATACCCTGCTTGCCAGCATTGATGTGGAGGCCCTGTACTCCTCAATCCCACATGAACAAGGGATTGGGGGGGTACACCATTTTCTTAAAACCAGGGCTTGTCAGTTTGATGCACACAACAAGCTCATTCTAACCCTCCTTGAATATGTACTCACTAATAATTATTTTACTTTTGATGGCAAGACCTTCCACCAGCTCAGGGGCACCGCCATGGGGAATCCCTGTGCGCCCACCTACACAAACTTGTTCCTGAGCTGGTGGGAGGATTGCATTGCCTTCTCAGAGTTGCATACCAAGTACCTGGCCCATATTGATTTATGGGTCAGGTACATTGATGATATTTTTGTTATCTGGAGGGGAACTAGAGACGAGTTCAGTCAACTCATTGGGCTACTTAATCATAATGATGTGGGTCTTAGATTTACTTTTGACATACAGGATCACCAGATACCTTTCTTGGATGTATTGATATCTAAATCACAAGGAGGGGACCGGCTAGAGAGCACGATATACAGGAAACCCACTGCAACTAATTCGTTACTAAGATGGGACAGTAACCACCCATACTCCCTAAAGAAAGGCATTCCAAAAGGCCAATATTTGCGACTACGGCGTAATTGTTCTAGTAAGAAAGATTTTAAAATCATGGCCGACGATTTAAGACAGAGGTTTCGGACTAGAGGATACCCAGATCGGATCCTACGGGAAGCATTCCAACATGCCAATAAGCAAGATAGGGAGAACCTCTTAACACCCCGAAGGGAGGAGACTGAACCAACAAAGGTGACGAGAATTATTTGCACATATGACAATGGAGCATCATCAGTTAAAAATATCGTAAGAAAACACTGGGACATCCTCAAGATGGATGAGGACTTGAGGGACACCCTGGGGAACGAACCAATAATTACATACCGTAGAGCTAAGACACTAGGTGACAGATTGGTACATAGTCACTTCAGTGCACCTAAGGAAACAACTTTGCTCCCACAGAGACCAGCGGGATGCTTTAGGTGTAGTGGGTGTATAGCGTGTGACTCGATATGCACGGGCAAAGAGTTTTTTAACGAGAACACACAGGAGACCTTCAAACTTAAGCAATTTGTTAATTGTAGGAGTACAGGAGTTATATATAGGGCTCAATGTCAGTGTGGCATTACCTATGTTGGGAAAACAACAAGAGAGTTTAGGAGGAGGGTGGGGGAACATTTAGGTGACATTCGAAACCATAGAGATACCCCGGTTGCTAAACATGTCAACAGTATGCATGAGGGAAATGTCAGAGCCATACGATTTATGGGTATCGACAGGATTGACATGCCGGTGAGAGGCGGGGACTTTGACAGATTGTTGCTTCAGAGGGAGGCAAATTGGATATTTAATTTGGACACTTGTTACCCTAGAGGCCTGAACGATCAGATAAATTTTGGATGCTTTCTATAATTTTCCTATATGCAGCTCTCTTCCTAAGATAGTTCTTTCTCATCCTTCCCCTTCCTCCTCTCCCTTCTCCCCCCTTCTCCCCCTTCCCTTCTTCTCCTTTTGGTTGGTTTAATTCATGTCACTCCTCGCTTTGTAGACATGGGCCTCGAGTGTATGGTACCTACATCACATCTTGGGCTCATATATTTGATTGATCACCTTTGATATTCGTATATTTCATGCTCTGTTTCGGGCCTGTTGCTTTTAGGGAACAGCCAAAGAAAACAAATGTCATATTTGAAGTTTATTATATAGGTATGGGACTAATGTCCCTTCCTATTAGAAACCCTATGGCTATATAGATTGGGGCCCTATTTGGGGATTTTCTTTCCAATCAAACCTTTGAGGGGTTTCACTTTGAGGACCTAACTTTTATCCTACTTGGGGTGTTTCTTATCTTATACCCTTCTCTGTACGGCTGCCCCCTCCTCCCACCCTCCCCCCCCCCCCCCCCCCCCAACTACAATGAGACGGATCGCTGTACTACAGGTTCATGACCAATAGGTATATATAAGATGATACGTATTTACATTTTCCACGAATATGTGTGGATTGAATAGGCGTAGGGGTATTTAGATACATCTTTACCCAATATCTATGATGTTAGTAATATCAATCTTTATTATTATATATACGCTGGTGACCTCCAGCGAATGGGAGCGCTGGGTTCCAATAACTTGGTGAGCATAAGGGACGCCTTTAATATGGCGTTGCCGCTATTAACATGTGGGAACACTGGACGCCATTTGCATGGTAGGTAGAGGCGACGCTTTTTGGAAACAAGGCTTACATTGCCGCAGTTATCCCACCCAGCCTCCACTTTTGGGAATACCGGGCTTCACTAACATGGTGACCGGATATGACGCTCTCATAATGGCGCCGATACTTCCGGTCATAGGCGCGACAGTAGCCGAAACTGTTCCGCCATACGAGGAGAAAACCGGCTGATGGGAGCGCTGTGTTCCACCAATATGGTGGACGGATATGACGTTTTCAAAATGGCGCCGGCACTTCCGGCGACAAGCGCTGCGTTCCACCAATATGGTGGACGGATATGACGTTTTCAAAATGGCGCCGGCACTTCCGGTGACAAGCGCTATGGCGCCCGGAGCTATTCCACCACGCGATGAGAGAACCTGGTATACAACGCCGAACTTATAATTAAGGTACAATTTTATACAGCTGTTTTGGTTTTTGGGGGCTATATAGGGGGAGCATTTTGGCCAGTGTGAAGGGACTTTCTCCAAGTTGCGGACACAGCCGATACCTGGGGACTGTGTATTGGGACTCCTTGCCACTGCGGATCCCTTGAGGACACGGATTTTCATGGACCTATATGGATTCCATGTGACTGAACCTTTTTCTTGGACTATTTGAACAGACCCACTGGTTTTTGCATCGCATTGAATACAACTCCCCTGATGATTCTCCTTCATTGGAGTTGAAACGCGTTGGGAGATATAGAGACATTGCATTTATTTTGCATTTTCGTTGGTTGGTGGGTGTCCATAGTAGGACTTATTTGGGGCCTGTCCTTGTCAGGGCAGGAGCTCTTAGGGGGGTTTTACAGGGAAGATAGCAGTGACACATCTTTCCCCTACCCTCCAGTCCAATGCTTATTTTTGATACCACTCCCCTGACAGAAGCGTGAGGGAGTACCTCTATGTCCGTCTAATTGGTAAGACCGCTCCAATTTTTTATCTTGAGCACTGATTCACTTGAGCACATTGTTTAATGTCTATATATGTGTTGGTTAGGATCCGAGTTTTTTATTTATTTATATATATTAAAAGTTACGTTTTATTAAGTGGATATCCTCCACAGCTATTTCCATTTCTTTTTTTTTTATCAGATAGATTTTTATTATCCGCAAAGAATAAACAATCAGAATAATTCTCATGGCAATGTTTCATTAAACATTTACAGATAACTTTTTCCCCCCGACTCAGAGCCCCCCCACCCCGCCCAACCCCAGAGACCTCAGCCAGAGCCACCCCACTTCCCATCATCATACAAACATTTGAATAAACATCCGTTATATTTCCATTGAATACTAGGTTCCCTAAATTCTCATTTATCATCCTAATTCAAGTCCATCCACGGTTGCCACAGCTTGTGGAAGATGTCCAGCTTATTCCTTTTGGTGTAGATACTTTTCTCCAAAGTAAGTATATGCTCCGCTTGCTTAAGAAAGTCTTTTCTTGTTGGAGGTTCCTCTCTAATCCAAAATTTGGCGATCAATTTCCTAGCAATGAATAACAATCGTGCAATAGCTATTTTAAACATGTTGTCCGTAACAATTTCCTCCACATATCCCAATATGCAAGTCAGTGGAACCCTAGGGACAGAACATCCATACACCAGTTCAATACGATTTAAAACAACTATCCAGAAGGAGGACAGTCTAGGGCACTGCCACATCATATGCAATATCCCCGCCTGGGATTGTGAGCACCGAGGGCATTCCGAGTTCTGCCTAAGCCCAGCCTTGAACAACCTGTCAGGGGTTCTATAGGCCCTATGGATTACGAATAACTGTGATAGCCTGCCTGGTTCACTCATTGATATCTTGGGCACATATTCTAGGACCGACTCCCATCTATCATTGTCAATTATTCCCAATTCAGCTTCCCATTTCCCTTTGGCTCGGATGGGATATTTTTCCAGGAAAGAAAAAAGTAGAAACCCATATATTTCTGAAATCGCCCCCTTCGTGCAGCTATTCTTAAGGATATAGTCGAGCATGAGATCAATCTGTACCACTATGGCTCCCCTTTTATTCTGTGCCTGATAAGCATGAGAGATACGATTATACTGGAACAATTCAGACCGTGGCAACTGAAATTCTTCCTGCAACTCCTCAAATGTTTTAAGTCTGCCCTGACTTATCAGCTGCCCCAGCCGTTTAATACCTGCTGCAGACCAAAAGTGAAAACCCTCCCTCTGCCTAAATTCCGGTAGATAAATGTTGTCCCAAATAGGCGAGAATCTGGTGAACCCACTCACTTCCCTAATGAGTTTGACTTTTTCCCATACTCTGTGAATTAATTTGATAGTGCACCCCTGTGAACCCATTTGTTTGAATTGTCCTCCCTCCAAACTGTCACTCAAAACGTCTGCCTGTAGTAAGAACCTCAAGCTATTAGGTATTTGCACACTCCCTGCCTCCTCCCCCCATCCTTTGAGATGTTGACACTGTGCTGCTAAGAAGTATAGCCATGGATTAGGAAGTGCAAGACCCCCCTCTGTTTTGGCCCTCTGAAGTATCTCCTGTTTAAACCTAGGACTCTTTCCTCCCCATATTAATTCCCCAAACAAAGACCTAATCTTACGGAATCTGCATTGTGTAATCCAAATGGGAGAGTTATGTAGCACGTACAACAACTGTGGCATTACAATCATCTTTAAGAGGTTCACCCTACCAACCACCGATAAATGTAATTTGTTCCATGCCGCAATCTTGGTACGAATTTTCTGCATTAATGGACTTAAATTCAGTTCCTCAAAGGTAGTTAGAGGAAGAGCAATCTGAATACCCAAATATTTGAATTTTTGAACAATCTTTAATTTTGTGGTTATCGCCCTCTCTCCACTGCCAATACTGTCCCCCTCAATCAACAACATACAAGACTTATCCCAGTTTATTGTGAGACCCGAAAACCGACCAAACTCCTCAATCAAAGCAACCGCATTGCACAGGGACCTTTCAGAATCCTCCAGGAACAACAAAATATCGTCAGCATATAATGCAATTTTGTCTTCCCTCCTACCATAGATGAAACCTCTAACCTCCTGAGCACCTCTTATTTTAGCCGCTAACGGCTCTACGGCCAGAGCGAAGAGCAACGGGGACAGCGGACACCCCTGTCTGGTACCCCTAAACAGCGGGAAACTCTCTGACAAATTATTATTAACTCTAATTTTTGCCGTTGGGAACGAGTACAGCAACTTAACCCAGGAGATGAATTTTGGACCAAACCCCAGGCGATCCAGTACCGACCACAAGTAACTCCACTCCACACAATCAAAGGCCTTGTGGGCATCTAAAGACACCACAACTCTTTTTCCGGCATTGTCTGCAGGAATTTGCATATCTAAAAATAGCCTTCTCAAGTTAATTGCCGTGGATTTATTGGGCATAAAGCCAGACTGGTCTGGGTGAATCAATTTATCGATCACTTGGGACAGCCTGTTCGCCAGGGCCTTCGCCAAAATCTTTGTCAGCCGTTAGAAGTGAAATTGGTCTATACGACTCTGGCTGTTGAGGATCTTTATCAGCTTTAGGAATAACCACCACAATGGCCTCTCTCATTGATGGAGGCAGCACTCCCCTCTCCAACGACTCAGAGAACACTCGCTCCAATTTGGACATTAACTCTGCATTAAGAATTTTATAAACCTCTACTGGGATACCGTCCGTCCCCGGAGCCTTGCCCCCCGCCATATCCGCCAAAGCCGCCTTCAATTCTTCCTCCCCAAGCGGTCTATCCATCCACTCCCTTTCCTCTCTACCTAGTCTGGGTAAGTCAACCTCTTTCAGATATCTATTCATTTCCTCAGGACTTTTATCCACCCTAGAAGAATATAATTTACTATAAAATCTCCGAAAAACGTCTAAAATTTCCTCCCCTTGAGTAACCGTTTTACCTTCCTCTGTTCTTATGGAGTATACATGTGAAGAATCCCGCTGCGCAGAAACCACCACCGAGAGCAAATGTCCCACCTTCTCTCCCTCAGAATAAAATGTTTCCTTTTGAAAGGCTCTCAACCTATCTGCCCTACGCATATGGAGTTCATCGACCGCTACCTGAGCCGCCCTCATACGAAGTTGCGCTTCTCTTGAATTCTGAGAGGCCAGTGTCTCTTCCGCCACCCTCAGTTCCTCCATCACTGCATTGTCTTGAATTTTAGACTTAGTTTTATGTCTCGAGATGTCCCGGAATAAAATTCCTCTCAGGTATGCCTTCATGGTGTCCCACACTACAAGATTCCCCGCACTCCCTTCATTAATCCTGAAAAACTCCCCGAGTTCAGTTCCCACCTGTTCCATATCCAAATACTGTAGCCAGGAGGGGTGAAATTTCCATCCCAACCCCGTCAGACCACTCTTCCCAGTCATTTGTACCGAGACCAGTACTGGGCTATGGTCCGATATTACTCTAGGCCTATACTCCACCTCATGTATTAGATTATTCACCCCCCCATTTCCCAAAGCCACATCAATGCGAGATAAAGATCCGTATGTAGCTGAATAACATGAGTAGGCATATGTCCTAGGATTACGCACCCGCCACAAATCTATCCATCCTATTTCTCTTAGATAATTTCCAAAAGGAGTAGAGTTCTCTTCACTTCTCAACTCCGCATGTCTACCCTTGTCCCAGTGATCATTAGATATATTGTTCACATCCCCCACTATAAGGAGGGGCACCCCATCCCACCTACCCATAATTTCCAGAATCTCCTGTATCTTTTTCTTGGAATATGGTGGTGGAATATAAATTGACACAATACAAATTAACCTGTTAAATATCTTGCATACTAAAAACACAAATTGGCCGTCTTTATCGGTGGTTACCTCAATCTCTTCCAACGGAACACTAACGTGTATCAAAATTGACACACCTCTGGCATAATTTGAGAACAGTGAGTGATACGCCTTTCTCACCCATCTCTTCTGTAGAATAGCAACCTTTTCCTTCACTAGGTGAGTTTCCTGCAGACATATCACTGAAGGCCTCTGTTTCAGTACATATTGGAAAATAGCTGTTCTTTTAGTAGCATTTGCAAGGCCCCTAACATTCCAACTTAGGATTTTAACCTCCCCACCCATTGTAGCTTATAGAAACAATGAATGAGTTCAAGCTCCCTAAGGTCTCAACCCCAACTCCCACCCCCTCCCTCCTCCCCCCCATCCCCAATTCCCAACTGAAATCACTCTCCATCTCTCCCCTCTCTTAAGCCCACCCAACTCCTCTCTACTCTTAGAATATCAAAATAAACTCTCCCTCTCAATTTGAGATCTGGGAACGCTGTTTCACAGCCTAACGATAAAAACTCTGCGTTCCTTCAGCTCCCCCGCCCACCATAGCCAAAATGCAAATTCCGTTGCGCCGCCGAACACAACCTGATGATATCAATATACCATAAAGTCACAGTATAAGTACCAGTTAACTATCAAACCAAACATAACAGTGAAGGGTTAACAATTGCCTCAGTAGCACTTAAATCAGTTTCAGCGGGTCTGCCCCGCTTTGACATGCTTAGTATTGAGATCCAGCCATTGTAACGCCTCCTCTGGATTTTGGAAATAATGCACCCGATCCAGAGCCACCACCCTTAATTTTGCTGGGTAAATCATTGAATAACGGACATCTAAGTCTCGCAACCTCCTCTTGACCTCTCCAAACTTCATCCGAAGCTTTTGGACCGCCGCAGAGTAATCCGGATAAAGGGAGACCCGATTACCATCAATGGTCAGCTCATCACAATTCCTGGCTTTCCTCAACAAAATGTCTCGGTCCTGATAGTTCAGAATTTTAGCCAAGATAACTCTTGGGGCCGAGCCGGGGGGGAGGGGTCTGGTGGGCACACAGTGCGCTCTTTCAACGGCAAACATCTTAGTAAGGCCATCTCCACCCACAGCGTTTTTTAGCCATGCCTCAATATAAGCCGTGGGGTTGCTCCCTTCCGCCTTTTCTGGGACCCCCACAATCCTTAGGTTGTTCCTGCGGGATCGGTTTTCAAGGTCATCAGTCTTAAACTCCAGATCAGCAATACGTTGAATATACTTTTTTTCCCTGTTTAACAATTCACCAATCCGATCTTCTGCACTCCCAACCCTTTCTTCCACCTCTTCCACTCTCTTTTCAACTTTACGCATAGCAGAGTTTAAAGCGACCATCTCTCCCTTTAATTCATCCGCTCGTAGGTTTAGAGCCCCCAGGGCAGACTTACAGTACATCACCACTGAAAATATGTCCTTCAGAGTCGGCTCCTCCATTTCTGGCATGTCAGACTGTGCAGGCAGAACAGCTCCTGCGGCCCTTGTAGGAGATCCCTGGTCTGACCCACCGCACTGTAGCTGAGCCCCTCCTTCCTGCTGTTCTCCGGGGGCACCAGCTGCTCCAGACTTCACACCTCCAGCCTCTGACTGCAGATTTACAGCCTCCTCTGACCTGGCAAATCGCTCCAACTTAGCAATCACATCCATCTTCCTCTGATAAGCAGCGCTTGCCCTCGCCGCCTCCTCTGCAGTCTCGGCGCCATCTTGGGCCTGTGAGCTTCCCGCAGCTGTCAGCTCCTTCTGTCTCCTGCGTGTCATCCTCAGATACGATTCCGTTCCTTCGGGTCACACCTCGCTCCCCGAGACTATGTGCACTCCTGAGAGTATGATTTGCGTTCGGCGCCTCTAAGGGGTTAATACAGAGATAATGAAGCGGGAGAGCTCTGTTGCACGTCTGTTCACATCGCCTGCCAGGCCACGCCCCGCTATTTCCATTTCTAATCCAGAGGATATAGACACGGCCTATTCTATTTATACGCCCTAGCTGCGTTCCCTGCTCTCCATTCTACCATGGGAATGATACATTGACCACTGATGGGAAAGGTCCACCATAACAAAAGCTGCTCTTATCATGGTCTCCATTCTACCATGGGAATGATACATTGACCACTGATGGGAAAGGTCCACCAGAACAAAAGCTGCTGTCCATTCTAATATAGGACAGTCCTAAACTTGGATTTCCATAATACTATTCAGTACCAGATACTCAGTTATTGCACAAGGGGAAGAAATAAAAAAAATTTTTTTTTGTAAAATTACCCTTAGTTTTCTATTCTCAGGGTCATGATGATGTAAGAATTCTGTTCTAACAGGGCAAATAGTAGTAGGTTGTATAGATGAATCCCCCTCTATAATATGAATGTAAAAATGAAATTTTATGATATATAGACTGGATCTACATCACAAGATGCCAACTAAAGCTCTTGACATTGGTAGACGACCTTCTCTGATTTCTTCTAGAAAACTGTGCCACACTTCTGCTATTGGGGATTTTTTTTAAATATTTTTTGACAATCACGTTTAGGCTGTTCGATATTCTGTGTTTCAGTTTCAAAGTTTGTTCAGCAGCCTTCACTCTTGCATTGGGAGGTGAGCAGTAAAGACATTACATCTACACACTAGCACCCTTCACCTCTCATTATGGAACAGAAGCTGACAGCCCCTTTAAATGCATGGAAAGCTGGCACATTTTTGAACCGGTCCATGGCTTTTTGCATTGACTTTTATTTTTTAATGAAACCACATACAACCTTATAGCTTTTTAGCCAAAATGTGTAGACCTAAAGGAGATGCTAGTAATGTTGCATTTTGCACAAGGTTGATGTTTTTCAGTTACATGAGGAGTGGGCCCCAAAGCGCTACAAAGCTAAATCTGTACGGACTAGTCTTGGAAATGCTCCCTATAGTACCTTCCAAGTATCCGCGTCTGCTTGGCTCATTTTACAAGCGTCGATGGAAAGGCTTTGTTTTTCTGGCTTTATTCCTGCAAAATTTTGCTGATTCACTCTGCTGTATTGTTGGCTTTGACAAGCCCAGAAATGATTTGGTGGTACGATAAGTTTACTATTACCTATTTTAAAATAACAAATATAAGTGCAATGTACTTGTAGGTGACAAGCATACCCTAAGGTTGCTCTTACACCGGTTCAGTGTCTTGTGTCTGAACCCCACGCACAGCTGGGGCCATAAACTTTATTGGGGCCTGCAGAGCTAATGTACACTGTTGTGCATAATTTTCGGGCATGTACGCCTTCTGAAGGCAGACAAAATTAAACAAAAGTAGGGACTTTCAGTGAGAGCCGCGAGTCATGCGGCCACAGGGACTTGAACATATTATTCAAGCACGCCCAAGATACTCGGATAACACGTTTGCACATCACTATATAATCTTTTATCTTTCAAGAAAAAAAATGTTGTTTTCTGGGGGTGTTTTCTTTTTTTTTTTTTTTTTCCTTTAGTTTGCCTCTTGCTTGTGATTGGTCAATGTCATGCAGTGGGCAAAGTATACAACCCCAAAAAAAGCATCTCTGGTATCATCCCTTCAAGGCCTCATAAATTATACCCTAAACTTTACATGTTTTATTCAGCTTTGCAGCCATTATTGTTTGATGTGGCAAGTTTTACATGTTTAAAACTGGTGAACGGTCCTCTTTACATTAACCTTGCGTTCCCATTTTTTTTCTAATAAGAGGGGTACATGAGTCTGGCAGATAAGACTTGGACGAACCGTAAAATAGCATTTATTCAGGAATTGGGAGGAAAATAAGTGAAAAAAATAAAGAATTTGGGATTGAGCAACTATTAAGAGAGTTTCAAACGAGCTGTGAGTTGGCATATGTGGTGCTGAAAAACTACATTTTAACCCCTTTCTGCCATCAGACGTACTATTTCGTCCATGTGACCTGGGCCTTACTTCCCATGGACGGAATAGTACGTCATACGCGATCAGCCGCACTCACGAGGGGAGCGCGGCCTATTGCGGCCGGGTGATTATCACAGCTAACACCCGACACTGGTCACGGACCGCTCCCGGAACTTTAACCCCTGGAACACTGCAATCAAACAAGATCACAGCGTTCCGGTGGCATAGAGCCCCCTCCCTGCGAGTTTCCCTGAGACCCTCAGAACAACGCGATGTGATCGCGTTGTTCCAAGGGTCTCCTCCCTGCAGGCCCCTGGATCCAAGATGGCCGTGGAGTCCTTCTGGGTCCTGCAGGTAGGTGGCTTGTCAGTACCTGCTGAGAGCAGGTGCTGAGAAGCCTCCTACACTGCCTGTCAGATCTCTGATCTGACACAGTGCTCTGCAAACTACCCTTGGGGGTTAAGGGGTTAAGAAATATATTCTAGGTATTCAGAAGAATGCTTGTGAGTGGCTCATTAATTAAAAATCCATCTAGGGGTATGATCACTCAGACTTTTTTTTTTTTGGTGCAGAAACTGAGGGACCCCTCTCCCAACACCTCCCCCCCCCCCCAAAAAAAAAAAAAAAAAAAAAAAAATTAAAACTCCTGCCTCAAAAACTAGGGAAAATATTTAAGCCCGATATCTTAAAAAAAATTAAGCTTGTGTATTACAAAAGGAAGCCCCCCTAGTGTTGCCTTCTGCAGTTTGTGCTCACAGCTCTGATCCAGTGCAGTATATACTATGCTGTACGCTGTTCTGAGGGTTTCATAAGATGTTGTGCAAAGTGCTAGTTAACATTTTGTTGTTGGAGTGAAGGCAACCTCCGTTGTATTTGGTTTCAGTTAATAAATACCAGTAAGGCTGCTTGCCCAGAAAGCATAGCTAGCTTGTGTGGGGATGACACGGTGGCCATTAAAGTATAGGACGAGTTCGGGGGGACGTTGCTTCAGGCAGGGAAGGCAAGAAAGGCTAAATGTAGACTACAGGTAAGTGGCTGTGGTTTTTGTGTGGTCTTTATAGCTTTAGGAATATTCACTACACAGAATTATGTGGCTTACAAGTACAGAAATGCTTAATTTCCACCTTCACGCTTGAGACTGAGGTAAACAAGCTGGCTTCCCCCTTATGTTCTTGTAAAGCCTAACTTCATATGGTGAAATATGGCAAATCCTCAAGGTTTTGGCTTAAGGATGTCCTCTAAGGTGAGCAGCTTACTGGGGGGGGGCACATGTAGGTGAAAATGGTACTCCTTTCTGTAATGGTTTCTGGTTTGACCATGTCACTGTCAGTAAAATTAACTAAACTGGACAAGTACAAGGTGTCCATGTTTGAGGTAAAAATAAGTGTGTGTTACAAAAAATACTGACATACTGTATGTTTGTGTGTGTATATAATATATACGTGCTACTATACACACACGTTTGTGCATGTATGTGTGTGTGTGTGTGTATATATATATATATATATATATATATATATATATATATATATATATGTATGAATATATAATATATGCGTGCTACTATACACATGCTTGTGCATGCATATATATGTGTGTATACAGTACACATGCATTATTTACTTGCATGCACATATGTGTAAGTATACACACACTATCACTTTAATACACAGAAAGCGCAAGTTTTTGTTTTGCTCGTGTGTATGTATATATTCACATTCTTATATGGCTTTAGGCAGTGGCGTAACTACAAAGTGAGGGGCCCCGATGCGAACTTTCAAATGGGGCCCCCCCGCGCCAAAATATTTCCCACCGAAATTCACATTTTCCCTATTCATTTCGCACACTATAGTCGTGTTGCAATGTTGTGTAGTCTGACCTAATACTGCCCTGTACTCGCTGAGAAAAATGATTTTATAACTAACATGTCCCTATAGTAATATGTCCTCCCTCGCTCTAATTCCAAGCGCACTCCCGGCGTTTGAACTCTGTGTGCTGTTTCTTCCTGGTATGACGCTGCAGTGCGTCATTTCCAGACCTGTGCAGTGTGGGGGTGTATTGGGTGTACTGGTCGGCTCTGGAGCATACGCACTGCACATTCTGACACTGGCAAGTACACGCAATACTCCCCCACAGTGCACATGCTGGGCTCTGCCCACAGCCGTGTACAGCCCGTACACACACGGCTTCGCTCCGAGAACCCGTACACACACGGCTCCGCTCCGTACACCTTGTACACACACGGCTCCGCTCCGTACACCTTGTACACACACGGCTCCGCTCCGTACACCTTGTACACACGCGGCTCCGATCCCTACACCTTGTACACATGCGGCTGCGCTCTTTACACCTTGTACACACGCGGCTCCACTCCTTACACCTTGTACACACGCGGCTCCGATCCCTACACCTTGAACACACGGCTTCGCTCCGAGAACTCCGTACACCTTGTACACACGCGGCTCCGCTCCCTACACCTTGTACACACACGGCTCCGCTCCCTACACCTTGTACACATGCGGCTGCGCTCTTTACACCTTGTACACACGCGGCTCTGCACCGTACACCTTGTACACACGCGGCTTTGCTCCATACACCTCTTACACACGCGGCTCCGCTCCATACACCTCTTACACACGCAGCACCACTCCATACACCCCATACATACACGAATCCGCTCACCTCTTTCACCCACGGCTCAGCTTTGTACACACCTGACTCCGCTCCGTACACCTTGCTCCACTACATACATACACGGCTCCGCTCTGTACACCTTGTACACACACGGCTCTGTTACATAAACATCCCCTCATACAGCACCATGACAATCAAGCACAGCAGAGTCCTGCATAGTGCATACACTGAGGCCACTGATCATGTGACCCCTGACTCCTCCCCTCCTGTGACCTCATCACAGGTCCTGTGCGCATAGAACAGGTAGGTGTGTGTGTGTGTGTGTGTCAGGTGTAAGCAGCACATCACTCACCAGCTAATGCCTGCCATCTCTCCAGCTTCAGTCAGTGACACGCACAGCCCTTCTGCTAGGTCACATGTCCTTCACGGACACGCCCACTCGCCGCACACTGCTGAAAGTCTGGGGAAGCTGTGGGCGTGGCCAGCAGGATGCGTGCGTGACTTGTCTCCTTCCCCTGCTACTTGTTTGCTGGACTGGGCGGGCCCTGAAAACACTGTGGGCCCCGTCGCGGTCGCGACCCCTGCGACCGCAGTTGTTACACCCCTGGCTTTAGGCTAGGTTTACATGTCCAGTAATCATCAGTTAGAACCAGGGCTGTGGAGTTGGTGTAAAATGGACAGACTCTGACAAAATATAATACATTGAGTTCAGTAGTACAATGCAGGATGTGCTGTAAATGTTTCCATAAGAATTTGGGAAAGTTATGAAATGTCCTAGAAGTGTCTGTTTGTTCCTGATCTAAGGATCTCGGCTTCTAGTTGAGATGAATCTGTGCTGCACTTTATGTACATGCTCAGTAGTGACGCAGTATTATGGGGTCTGAGTCTGAGGATCTGTTTTTTGTTTTTTTTTTGTTTGTTTTTTTGTTTGTTTTTTTCCTTCCTGGCTCCATTACAAATTGAAGAAAACATGGTTATTTAACCAATTTTCTTAAATCGTTTTTTTTTTTTTTTAAACCGACAGTTGTCTGCACAACTAATTCCTGCTGGATCCATTTTAACTGATTATTGGACGTGTGAACATGGTCTTAGTTGCCCTAGTCTTTGTTTTAGTTTGCTGTATAATCCGCTGTATCCTCAATCAATGGAAGTGGCACTGATCAATATTTGGGGCACTTCATATTTTAGAAAAAGCTTGCCGTAGACATAAGCAATTCACTGGACCGTGAATCAAGCTTTTGCTTCCCTTTTATTTTCCTGACAAGTTGGTGTAGTTGTTAGTTTTTCTTTTACATATACAGTGGGGCAAAAAAGTATTTAGTCAGTCAGCAATAGTGCAAGTTCCACCACTTAAAAAGATGAGAGGCGTCTGTAATTTACATCATAGGTAGACCTCAACTATGGGAGACAAACTGAGAAAAAAAAATCCAGAAAATCACATTGTCTGTTTTTTTAACGTTTTTTTGCATATTATGGTGGAAAATAAGTATTTGGTCAGAAACAAACAATCAAGATTTCTGGCTCTCACAGACCTGTAACTTCTTCTTTAAGAGCCTCCTCTTTCCTCCACTCATTACCTGTAGTAATGGCACCTGTTTAAACTTGTTATCAGTATAAAAAGACACCTGTGCACACCCTCAAACAGTCTGACTCCAAACTCCACTATGGTGAAGACCAAAGAGCTGTCAAAGGACACCAGAAACAAAATTGTAGCCCTGCACCAGGCTGGGAAGACTGAATCTGCAATAGCCAACCAGCTTGGAGTGAAGAAATCAACAGTGGGAGCAATAATTAGAAAATGGAAGACATACAAGACCACTGATAATCTCCCTCGATCTGGGGCTCCACGCAAAATCCCACCCCGTGGGGTCAGAATGATCACAAGAACGATGAGCAAAAATCCCAGAAACACGCGGGGGGACCTAGTGAATGAACTGCAGAGAGCTGGGACCAATTTAACAAGGCCTACCATAAGTAACACACTACGCCACCATGGACTCAGATCCTGCAGTGCCAGACGTGTCCCAATGCTTAAGCCAGTACATGTCCGGGCCCGTCTGAAGTTTGCTAGAGAGCATTTGGATGATCCAGAGGAGTTTTGGGAGAATGTCCTATGGTCTGATGAAACCAAACTGGAACTGTTTGGTAGAAACACATCTTGTCGTGTTTGGAGGAAAAAGAATACTGAGTTGCATCCATCAAACACCATACCTACTGTAAAGCATGGTGGTGGAAACATCATGCTTTGGGGCTGTTTCTCTGCAAAGGGGTCAGGACGACTGATCCGGGTACATGAAAGAATGAATGGGGCCATGTATCGTGAGATTTTGAGTGCAAACCTCCTTCCATCAGCAAGGGCAATGAAGATGAAACGTGGCTGGGTCTTTCAACATGACAATGATCCAAAGCACACCGCCAGGGCAACGAAGGAGTGGCTTCGTAAGACGCATTTCAAGATCCTGGAGTAGCCTAGCCAGTCTCCAGATCTCAACCCTATAGAAAACCTTTGGAGGGAGTTGAAAGTCCGTGTTGCCAAGCGAAAAGCCAAAAACATCACTGCTCTAGAGGAGATCTGCATGGAGGAATGGGCCAACATACCAACAACAGTGTGTGGCAACCTTGTGAAGACTTACAGAAAACGTTTGACCTCTGTCATTGCCAACAAAGGATATATTACAAAGTATTGAGATGAAATTTTGTTTCTGACCAAATACTTATTTTCCACCATAATATGCAAATAAAATGTTAAAAAAACAGACAATGTGATTTTCTGGATTTTTTTTTCTCAGTTTGTCTCCCATAGTTGAGGTCTACATATGATGTAAATTACAGACGCCTCTCATCTTTTTAAGTGGTGGAACTTGCACTATTGCTGACTGACTAAATACTTTTTTGCCCCACTGTAGCTTTATTTTCTGCATACATAACACTGAACACCTTTATTGTATGAATTAAATGGTAATCAATAGCATCACTATAGTCTCTTGTGTACATGGTACTACAAAGGTAAGTATACATATAATGGAATTGTTCCTCCTGTCTCCATGCCCTTGGATTAGGATCACAGTGTGAATGTATATGCCTGGCATCCTAGGCGGTAATATGCGCAGTAGGGTCGTTGAGGAGTGTTGCCCAATGCTTTTTTATATACCTCCGGGTAATCCTAGTCCCTTCAGTAGCCTTGGAGTAATATGAGCTCCTCACAATGTGACTGTGGTTGGAGCCTCTGCTGAGTAGGCACACACTATGCCACTAGTTTTAGAGGGCATAGTGTCCTGAATACTTGATTGCTTCTGACAATGCAATCTGCAGCAACTTAAGTGTTTACGTGTGAAGCTAATCTTTCTTATTATTCTCACTTATTTCTATAGTTGCTTTTACCTATATATATTAGATGGTAGCCTGATTCTAACGCATCGGGTATTCTAGAATATGTATGCGTAGTGTATAGCGCAGCCCGCGTAGTATATTGCCCAGCCCGCGTAATATATTGCACAGCCCATGCAGTCTATAGCAATGTGGGCACCATATCCCTGTTAAAAAAAGAATTAAAATAAAAAAGTGATATACTCACCCTCCGTTGGCCCCCGGATCGAAGCGGTTACCGATGCTCTTCGCGCGCTCCGGTTTGAAGAGTGTATTGCGGTCCCGCAAGATGACGTAGCGGTCTCCCGAAACTGCTACATCATCATCTCGCGAGATCGCAGCATGGACCCGTTACCGGAGCGTCGCGAGCGGGAAAGGCCTGTTGTGGATCCGAGGGGCCGACGGATGGTGAGTATATAACGATTTTTTATTTTTTTTATTATTTTTAACATTAGATCTTTTTACTATTCAAGCCGCATAGGCAGCATGAATAGTAAAAAGTTGGTCACACAGGGTTAATAGCAGCGTTAACCGAGTGCGTTACACCGCGGTCAACGCTGCCATTAACCCTGTGTGAGCGCTGACCAGAGGGGAGTATGCAGACACCGGGCACTGACTGCGGGGAGGAAGGAGCGGCCATTTTCTTCCGGACTGTGCCCATCGCTAATTGGTTGCGCCAAAACAGCCACGACAAATCAGCAACTTGGATTTCCATGACAGACAGAGGCCGTGACCAATGAATATCTGTGACAGACAGAAAGACAGACAGACGGAAGTGACCCTTAGACAATTATATAGTGTATATATATAATTTTTTTATTACTGTCATATAAAAGAACTACTGAAGTGCTTTTGTAGTTAATTGCAGCATTGGATATTTCATTTAGGAAAACCTTTTGTGCAATGTGCTATAACATACTCAGTTGAAGAATGCATTTTGTTTCTGCATTTCTCCATGTTCTTTAGAGCTAATATTCCCTTTCACGGCATTGAAGTGGAGATCATCTTTTGTAGTGATCTAGTGTCATCACTAGGGGGCGGTGTAGTCAGGACGGTTACATTAGGCTGGATATAACAAAACAAGGCTTCCTGGCCGCTCCTATTGATTTGTGATTGCTCGGGTTTGATCCTTGCAAACAGTGTACTCCCAGGCACCACTCCATGGTCTGTGCAGTCTTGGTACAATTCTCTGCGATGTTGTCAATTCATTAAAGGTCCAAAATCCAAGGCACCAGAGGTTCTCCAATTAACATGCAGCATTGTGGCCACATAAGGCCTTTGCCAGTCCATACATATTATTGTATACTTCTGTCCTTATGGCTTGACAAAGTCCCTATGAGGCCGCAGCGTTGCATGTTATTTGCTGTGTATGCTGTAACCAATAAAGTGATTAATTGAAGGCGATCGTCTAGTGCCTTGGATATTTGGTGTTTTTATGCTCTTATTTTATCCTTTATTTGCCTATTTCCACCTATGACCTGCCCTTTTTACTTTGGTTATCTGTAAATCCTGTTCTTTCATTCCCTGGTTTACGTGCTATGTTTTCTATGGTCTAATCCTACAACATAAGACTGACTTGCTTGTGTTTGCAGGGAGGATGTGTGGACTCGGTAAATCAGAGCTTGGTTCTTCTCCTCATGACCCTCGGACAGCAGGATGTTTCCAAGGTTTTACTTGGACCTTTGTCTCCTTACACGTAAGTTTTAGTTTTTTCTTGCACTGTGTAGTGTTTATTTTTTCTTCCATAATGCATATGATACCCTGGCTGGAGGTTGTTGGATAATATATGGTAATCGGTCATGTAATGTTGTTTGGAACTATTCTGTAGAGAGGATCATCCTTGGCCTGGTGCTGAGTCGAAGAATGTGAACTGTCCTTTTTCGGTTATCATGGTACCGGTGCTGTATATTTGTAAGGTACAGTACTGTGATAACTGAAGAATGGTGGTGCCATCAAGAGACTGACTGCTCAGGGTCTCACTAAACAGAACATGGTCTCATCTATGGCTGTAAATGAAATCTAGTAAGATTTAACTGAATTTCCTTCATTCTCTGGCTAAAGTGAAATAAGGAATTGGTCACCAGGCTTTTGCTACCCCATCTAAGAATAACATGGTGGAGGGGCAGAGACCCTGGTTCCAGTGATTCATCACACATTGGGCAGCTCACTGCTTTTTTTTTAATTTATTTTTTATAAATTCTGTTTTCTCTACTGCCGATCTACCAGTTCTCTGAATGCTGAGCTGTGTAGTTCAATGTACACTGCATAGCCAGAAAGCTGCCAATCGGGTGTTGGTTATAGACATGGCTCATGAATATGGAGTACTACATGACCGCAGGTTTACTAGTCTTCTAGTGATAAAATCCCTTCTCAGCAGGAGATTATCACATCTACGGCATGTAGCCCAGTGACACATCGCTAGAATCGGAGTGTTGCCCTCAGATGAGGTGGCATAAACCTGACCAGTTACTTTTCAGAGCTGCGCAGCGGTGCCGAGGCATGGCTCCTGCTTTACAACACACTGCTATATGGTGTATATGTATTTGAACGTGTCCGTTTTGTGTGTACTTGGCAGGATTGAATTTTTGCGTCATCTAAGGAGCTATTTCCAGATCATGTTTAAAATTGAAAGCAAGACATTTGAAGAACGCAAAGGAGCGGAGAAAGTGCTGATGACAGGCGTCGGCGTTGGATATTCCAATCTCAGCAAGACCATGCGATAATGCAGCCAAATTCTCTTTGGGATGGTACTGACAGATGTACTCGTTGTCCTAGAGTCAGAATTTGAGGATTACTGGGCTGAATCACTTGGGAACCGTGAAGAAGAAAACAAGACTCTAATATCCAAAACTCTAGGACTTGGATCAGTGCTACCTCATCAATAACACACTGACCTTCCAAACATACTCCGCATCTAAGCCTCTGCCACCAGCTATTTGTAGAATCTTCTGACATCAATTAGCAAAAACTGATTTTTATTTTTATTATTTTTTTTTTTTACAACTATATTTATTCCCTGTTGCCGTTTGGTTAGGATACACCCTTGGATATGTAAATATTTGTCCGTTTCTGCTAGCATTTTACATACTTTTTGCAAATCCAGTCCACTTTTGAAGCCTTTTTAGTGTGCTCGTTGGTATGTTTCACAAATGTGAAAAATAGACTTTTGTAGACGGTTTGTAAAGAAATGCAAACTGGAGAAAATCCATCACTGTTTTGTTTGTTTTTGTTTCTAAAAGGAGCAACCAGATGAGAGGTTTGGACTTGGGCTAGTAACGTTGCCATCTCAGAATGGTTACATAGTCTCCTTCTGGTGCGGAGGCACACAACCTTTTATTGCCAAGGGCTGTATTACTGTATGACACGGCTATAAAAGTCTTACCAGAATTATTCTTACATCATCCAAGTATTGTAGCTGTACTGAGTAGTTTGATCTCAGGCCACCACTGTTTTCCAGAATGAAACGGTTTATAATGTGGTCTTCCACTTTCTCAAAACAGTATCTCATTGCAGAAAGGTTTGAAGCTGGCAAATCCACACTATATCTAAGACCTAACCTAAGGGAAGGCTCATTCAGAAAATAACAAAGATTTTCTCTAACGAGAAGGTTTCATCCATTTTCCACCGCCGACTTGAAATGTCAATTTTGACCTGACATTGGAATCAAAATTGGACATGTATCTGCATTTTTTTTTTTCTTTTCGAGGAACATTTATTTCACAATAAATCACGAGCATACAAACTGTACTATTCACTATTATCGGTACAAGAATCACCCTTAAAAAACATGGATGGCACTCGTATGAGAAAAAATGACAGGTGAATTAAGCCTCAGTAGGTTGAATCGCAAAAAAGGCAAAAATTAAGAAACCACTGCAAAATGTTCAGTGTCTGATTTTTATCTTTATAGGTATATTTTTGAGTAAAATGTAAATTACTCATTTATTCTATAAACTTGCGACATGTCTGAATTTCCAAGCAATAAATTTTTTTTTTTTTCCTGAAAACTAGAAAGGCTGTGTGCACACGATGTGGAATTAGTGCGGATTTGCAGCAGATTTTTCCGCACAGAAACGCTGCAGTTCCGCAAAGTGATTTACAGTACAATGTAAATAGATAGGAAAAAAAAAAAAGGCTGTGCTAATGGTGCGGAAAAATCCGCATGAAAACCACTGCGGAACAAAAGAAGTAGCATTCTACTTTTGTGCGGAACTGTAGCGTTTCTGACCCCTTCCATCATAGAAATCCGCAGGGGTAAAAACCGCAGAAAATCCGCATCAATTCCGCAACAAAAACGCACAAAATCCGCAGCAAATCTGCACCGGTGTTTTCTGCCAGGAGATGCAGATTTTGTGTGGAAATTTCTGCACCCCAATCCACAACATGTGCACATAGCCAAATGGTCAAGATTAAACAAAAAAAAATACCGGATTACTTACCGGTAATGCTCTTTTATAGAGCCCACGAAGCACCCACGAGAGAGGGGATCCGCCCCTAGGACCAGGAAACCTACAGAGAGATAAAAGGGGCGGCCCCCCTCGCTCCTCAGTTGTTTTACAGAGAATAGGAGGAACCGCCGCCAGGTTTTAGTTAATAGGTTCAGGTATATATATGTATATAGAAACACACATAATCCTCTACGGAGTATGTTAAGAGGATAAGAAGTGAAATGAACAATAGTTTAGGATTAAAATAACTGTTTATTAATACAATTGTTAAAAAACAGGGGGGGGGGGGGGGAGTATATGTATGTATATGTGTGTGTGTATGTATATATATATATATATATATATATGTGTGTGTGTGTGTGTGTGTGTGTGTATACACACACACACACACACACACACACACACACACACACACACACACACACACACACACATATTTACAACCTCATACTATATTTTTCTAATATTTACACCTCACCAAAAAGCACCACGTGCAACTATATAAAGAAAAGGGAGGGATGTGAATGGGTGCTGTCGTGGGCTCTATAAAAGAGCATTACCGGTGAGTAATCCGGTATTTTCCATTCGCCACGACAGCACCCACGAGAGTTTTTCAGAGACTATGGATTGGGTGGGTTAACTGAGTCAAGAACCCAAACCCCAAAGGTTAGATCAGAAGCAGCAGATAGGTCTAATCTATAGTGCCTATAAAAGGTGCCCGGCGAAGCCCAAGTTGCGGCCTTACATATAAGCTCTATTGGCACGTTCGCCCTTTCTGCCCAGGAAGTCGACAAGGCCCTTGTAGAATGCGCCCCCACATGCATTGGAGGAACTCTTCCTTTGGCCCTATAAGCCAAGATTATGGCTTCTCTGATCCAACGAGATAACGTCCCCTTCGTGACTCTGGATCCTTTGGTTTTACTCTGAAAAGACACAAACAGGGCCCTACTCTTCCTCCAGTCCCTAGTTCTCTCTAAATAGGCCAGAATAGTCCTTTTTACATCTAGGGTATGAAGTCTTACTTCCTCTGGAGACGAGTGGTCTTTATAAAAGGTAGGTAATAGGATCTCCTAGGATCTATGAAAACTAGTGGCCACCTTAGGTAGGTAACATGGGTCTGTTCTCAAAACTATTCTATCAGGTGTTATAGATAAGTATGGAGGATCGATTGACAACGCCTGCAGATCACTCACTCTTCTAGCTGATACCAAATCTACTAATAATATCGCTTTTAACGAGATGTTCTTTAATGAGGCTGCATGAATAGGTTCAAGCGGGCTTTGTGTCAATGCATCCAGGACCAAAGATAGATCCCACTGGGGTACCTGTGGTATATTTATTGGTTTTGACCGTTCACATGCAGATATAAAATGAGATATCTATCTATCACCTGCGACATCATAACTGAAGAGGGCCCCTAACGCTGAAACCTGAACTTTCAAAGTATTAACTGAAAGTCCCAATTCTAGTCCCTTTTGCAGAAACTCCAGTATTGAAAATATAGGTATCTCTGAAGAAATCTGTGTAGTGTGAAACTGAAGAAATTTTTTCCAGACCCTAACATAAATTTTGGTGGTAGAAGGCTTTCTACTCTTCATAAGGGTATCTATCAACCCACTAGAAAACCCCCTCCTACTTAGTAATTGCCTCTCAAATTCCAGTTAAGTTCATGCCCTTCACCTGAGGATGGAAAAACGGACCTTGAGACAGCAGGTTGTAGTCAGAGGCAGAATCCACGGGTCTGTAATTGACATGGCTCTGAGCCATAAATAACCATGGCCTCTTGGGCCAAAAGGGGGCTATTAACAGAACTCTTGCCCCTTCCTCTCTTATCTTTCTTATCACCATGGGTAATAGATTCCATGGGGGAAATGCGTATGCCAGGTCGAATGTCCATGGTACCTGAAGGGCATCCAATATGTCTGGATTGTCTAGCCTGCATAGGGAGGCAAACATTCTGACCTGACTATTTGATCTTGTTGAAAACAAGTCTATTTGAGGCATGCCCCATCGAGTTATCATTTTGAAAATCCTCCTGTTGAGCATCCATTCTCCTTGATGAAGAGTATGACGACTGAGGAAATCGGCCTGAAAGTTGTCTATTCCTCTTATGTGCACTGCCGACAAGGACAACAGATGACTTTCGGCTAACATTATGATGTCTGATGCCACCTCCATAAGAGTGTCTGACCGTGTACCTCCTTGACGGTTTAGATAGGCCACCGCAGAGGTGTTGTCGGAGAGAACCCTTGTGTGAGAGCCTCGCAGCTGAGGAAGAAAGTGGAGTGGGGAATAATATATAGCTCTTAGCTCTTTAACATTAGAAGAATCACTATACTCTGATCTGGACCAGAGACCCTGAACCATCAGACCTCGAAAATGTGCTCCCCAACCTTCAGGACTAGCATCTGTGGTGACTATATTTGAAGGAGAAATTACCCATAGGACTACTTTTGACAGATTTCCCAAATCCAACCACCATGTAAGGGAGTGTACCACTTCTGACGGTAGAAAAACTATCTGATTTAAACGTCCCTGATTTTTAATACTCTCCTGTAATACAAATTTCTGCAGCTGCCTGGAATGAAATTGTGCCCACTCAACTGCAGGAATACAAGAAGTTAAAGACCCCAGCAATGACATGGCACTTCTCAAGGTCATACTACGCCTATTGATTGCTAAGTTCACTTTATCAATTATGGAGGTTTTTTTTACTATCTGGCAGCCAACATACTTGATCAACCGAATCCAAAAGGAGACCAAGGAACTTCTGACACGTAACAGGCCGGAGTCTGGATTTCTCCCAATTAATAATCCAACCAAGAGATTGTAAGGAAAAAACTACCTCCTGTAATCTCTGTAGGGGGTCTTTTCCCACTATTAGTAGATCATCTAGATACGGGATGACTAGTGTGTCCTTTAACCGCAAAAAAGACATTACTTCCAACAATAATTTAGTGAAAACCCTCGGAGCCAATGATAGGCCAAAGGGCATTGCCCTGTATTGCAGATGACAAACCTGACCATCTATTACAACTGCTACCCTAAGAAACTGCTGGTGTAACCGGTGTATAGGCAGATGGTAGTAAGCATCTTTAAGATCCAGTACCACCATGTAACAATTGGGAAATACATTTTTAATGGCTGACCGAATGGACTCCATTTTAAAGGCTTTAGGTCTTATGAAGGTGTTCAACTTCCTCAAATTAAATATAGTCCTAAAGGACCCATCAGGCTTAGTTATTAGAAATAAGGGAGAATAAAAGCCCTTCCCTATTTCAGATGTTGGAACTTTTATTAATACTCGTTTGGACAAAAGAGTCTTGATTTCAGTTTCCAGTGCCTCTTGCAGTAGCCTGGATTTTAGGGATGTAAGAAGAAAAGAATCCGGAGGCGTCCGGATAAGGTCTAAGGTGAGACCCGATGAAATTAAATTTAAGGCCCATGTATTGGCCGTTATCTTTTTCCACTGTTCAACAAATTGTAGTAGTCTACCGCCCACCGGTGGAATAGGGTTCACGGAACTTATCCGCTGGTCTGAAGGGACGCTTATTGAACAAATTGCCCTTCTGCCTGAACTCCCTGTTACTCCAGCGGTCTTTAAAGCCTCCTTTCTTTCCAAATGGTGGCTTCCTGAATGCCCTTCTGTAGGAGGGAATAAAGGGATTAGGAAACCCCTTTTTCCTTTCGCCCGCCTTAGTGAGTATGTCATCCAGGACTGCTCCAAAGAGGTACTCACCCTGACAGGGTATGGCACACAACTTAGACCTGGACTGGGCGTCTCCCTTCCAGTTCTTTAGCCATAAAGCCCGACGAGCCGTATTCGAGAGGTTAGCTGATCTAGCCGCCAGGCGGAGAGAGTCTATTGAGGCATCGGATATAAATGCCGCAGCCCCCTTAATCAATGGAATAGAGGCTCGCAACTTCTCTCTGGAAACACCACAGCTGCATCAACTTTCTGTACTTTAGCCCAGGAGGCCAAGTCCTCGTCATCAAAGGGGTAGCGTCTTTTACAGGACACCGGCGCAAACCCCTTCTGACCTTTACTCCATTCTTTCTTGACAAGGTCCTTTATAGCCTGGTTTACTGGAAACACATGGCCCTTTCGTTGAGAAAGACCCGCGAACATCACCTCCTGCTGTGTCTGGGGTTTTTTTTTATTCTAAAACCCCCATAGTACTTCTTACCGACTTAACCAGGTTATTTATGCCATCCGTAGGAAAGCAGACATAGTCCTCCTCATCTGATGACCCCGATAACTGAGAGACATCTGACTCGACCTCCCCGCTTTCTGCCGACGTGTCAGCTTTTGGCGAGGATGCTCTGCTAACTCTCCTTTCAATATTTATGGATGGACTACTTCCTTTTAAGCTCTGAAGCTCCTCCCGACTCATAAGGCGTATTTCATTCATTTTAACAGACTCTTCCTGCCGCAGGGTGTTCTCTATGCAAGCTTGACACAGTTTTTTACTATGAGTCAGGCAAGGGCTCAGTACATATTGCACATTGCTTGTGCTTAGTCTTCCCAGTCCTCTTCGCCTATTAAAACATAAGGAGGGGAGACCCACATAAGCTTCCATGAAGCTAAATAAACACCCTGAAGTACACTTGTATACCGGTTCTTGGCTCCTTTGTTTGGCCTGGGGTGTGCTATGGGACGACCTCCTTCCTGACTTGTCAGTGGAGTCGCTCACTTTGGATAAGCCACTGCCTCTCTTTCTGACGTTGCCACTGGGTGCAACCACCTCCTCCACAGGGCGCTCACAGACCTCCTCATGGGACGACATAGTGACGCACCCTCTGCACAGCTGAGCTGTGATTTATAGTGCCGGAGGACACACACCCCCCTGCCGTTGTTTTTTTTTTACCTGCGCACAGCCTTCAGGAGCGTCAGGGAAATCCAGAACCGCCTGTACCAATATGGCGGTTCCCCGGGAAATGGAACGCCGACCTTTCAGGAAACTACATCCGGGAACCGCTTGTACCGCGCATGCGCCCGCGTCCCCGCAGTCTGCCGGCAGAAGCGCTACACCCACCATGCCGCCATCATACCTGAGGGACTGGGGGAAAGCTCCACATCACCCGGAGGCCACTGCTACCCGACCGAGGTCCGGGTTGGTCCAGGTATATACTGCCTTGTCGGTCGTCCCCTACAACGATGTCCCATCAGGGAGATCGTTGCCAAACTTCAGGCCTCTCAGCAGGCCACCGCAGAAGAGGAGGGAGCCAGCAGGAACCCCCGACTCTGTCTACCCGCTCTGGAGCCCCTGTCGCTCAACAGAGACGCACAGGCGGCATCCAGGCGAGTTCTCCTCTTCTAACAACTCCATAGAGTCTTCTCTGTGGGTTCCCATCCAGGAACAGGAAACCAACTGAGGAGTGAGGGGGGGCCGCCCCTTTTATCTCTCTGTAGGTTTCCTGTTCCTAGGGGCGGATCCCCTCTCTCGTGGGTGCTGTCGTGGCAAATGGAAAAAAATATAAATTAAAAATGTAAAGGCAGGCGCAGAAATGGTTAACAGTAGGGGGAGAGTGAGGGTATGTGCACACGCTGCAGATTTTGCTGCGGATCCGCAGCGGTTTCCCATGAGTTTACAGTACCATGTTAACCTATGGGAAACGAAATCTGCAGTGCACATGCTGCGGAAAAAAAAACACGCGGAAACGCAGCGGTTTACATTCCGCAGCATGTCAATTCTTTGTGCGGATTCCGTTGCGGTTTTACACCTGCTCCAATAGAAAACTGCAGGTGTAAAGCTGCAGCGGAATCCGCAGTAGAAACCGCGATAAATCCGCAGGAAAAACTGCAGCGGGTTTGCACTGCGGTTTTTCCAAATCCACTGCAGAAAAATCCGCAGAGGAGCTTTCTACGTGTGCACATACCCTGAAGCTGCAAACAGGACAAAACCACAAATTTGTCAAATACTGGCCAAATAAATAACTAAAAATGTTTGCGCTATCCAACACTCTCTACCATGTGAAAACAAATATGCAATATTTCATAGGGAGGTCACATCATAATAAAACACACCGATGGCACTGAATCAACGGATTACATTGAGCAGCGTGCATATAAACATAATGTCCCCCAAAATCTGGGTCTATACTCCAAATGTTCCAAGTGCTTATAGGTAGAGAAGTTCCAAATGCCACAGAGTGGGAGTCAAATGAAATAAGAAGCATAGCACTAAAGGGTACCTTCTTACAGATTATGGCAGTCTCAATTGTGAAGTTACCGTTTCGGAGATTCTTCTGTAAACGTTTCTGCAATGTGGGGAATCGAGGAAAGAATTGTCTTCAGGAGTTAAACCCGGTCTGTGGCATACACTCCCCCAGGCTTTCTTACCGATGGCGCGCCGGCGTTAGAAGCATGCAATCAAGACCTGTAGTGCGGCAAACACCGAATCGGACCTTGCATGACGTAGGTTGTCACGTGACCAGCACAAGTAAAACAAGTGAGAGTGAGAGGAGGTAGTAGAAACCTGTCCTTTTTTGAGCAAAACTTGGTTTTAGATCTATAGAAAAACCAGCCCCACTAATAAAAAAAATACATTTTATCTGCTTAAAATGCAATATCCTAGCTGACAGTTTTCCTATTCAAATTTGATACACGCTTACGTAAGTCACTAAGAGGGTAGGGTCACATGACTGGTTTTTCTACATCGGAGACAAGCGGTCCAATTATTCTGATCAGGCAAGACCTGGCTGTTGTTACAGGCATTATCTGCCAGGTATAGGGTAGGCTCACCCTGTGAACCCATGTTGTACATGTGCCATGGTTGTCTGTAAGGGGTTAAATGTTGCTACTTTTTTGTATGACTTAACTGACATACATAAAATCACTTCTGGGTGGACTGGAGTGGCTTTGCATCACATTTTGTAACTTGAAAAAAAAAGCTGTATTTCATGAATTGGTCTTAACATATGGAAAAGGCAAATAAACGTAAACGTCTGAAAACTAAGTACCGGTAAACCACAATTGACAAAAAAGCGCAAATCAAACTTATTGAGAAGTATTTACACCAAAACAATGGCAGACATACAATGATGCATCAAATCCTTGACATTTTAGAAGGTTAACAATATGGCACATTAAGGTCCAGATTCATCAAGACTAGCATGAAAAACGTTAAGCACAGCCGTCACTCCGGGCCTGTGGCGCCGCCTCCTTGCTTCATTAGCGTTCCCGGCACCTGCGCTGTAAGTATTTTTTTCCGGGCGTGCGCAGTGGCGCTGCCCTTCCTACAGCGCAGGGACGCTAATGAAGCAAGGGGCGACGGCCCTGGCGTGCACAGGTCCGGAGTGACGGCTGTGCTGCATCTGATTAGGGGGAATGACCCGCCCCGGGACGATTTCATGGTATGAGGGGGCACATTTTATAAGTGTTTATTTTAGCGTGTGCAGGGAGCATAACTAAAAGAGCCTCCTTGTCAGAATGCAGCATTTGTGCTGCACAAGGTGGCTCTTTTAATTACGAACGCCTGAGGGGGGTGACAGGTTCCCTTTAATGGGAAAATAGGTGGCGCTTAATACAAGGCAATCCCGGAGGAAAATCTGTTAGAGGCTTGCCCCTCGGACGTAGGTTCACCTTCCTGCAGGACCAAGACCCTAAACCTACTTGGAATGGTTCAGATCAAAGCATATTCATGAGTTTGAATGGCCCAGTCACAGTCCAGACCTAAGTCCCATTCAGAATCTGTGACCAGACTTAAAAATTGCTGTGCGCAGACACTCTCCATACAAGCTCACTGAGATGGAGCTAGCTTGCAATGGAGAATAACCAAAAATTTCATCCTTGAGATGTGCAAAGCGGGTAGAGACATACCCCAAAAGGCATGCAGCAGTAATTGCAGTGAAAGGTTGTCCTACAAAGTATTGACTCGTTGACAGAATACAAATGCATGTCATGATTTTCAGATGTATATTTTTAAAATATTTAGATAACCATGTATCATTTCCTTTACATTTCACAAATACTTGCTACTGTGTGTTGGCAGGCCATATAAAATCCCAAAAAATCCATTGTTTGTGGGTATAACTTGAAAAATTGTGTAAAAGTTCACAGGGTATGGATACTTTTTTAATGATACCACAATGGACCTATGACTATCAAAGAATCTGTACCTCATATGAATTGGGCCTCCTGATGAACCGTATCGGGGAAAACGCGTTGAGGCAGAGGCATAGAACGTCTCTACTCCCCAACATCATAAGTATCATTCCATCGTATCTTATATACTGCTATCCTTTTTTTTCCCTCTAGACAGTTGGACTATGTCTAGTATAGGATCCCCAATATGGTCTGATCATACAGACTAGCCTAGTGGTGTGATCCTACAGACTATTTGTAACTCATTTCTTGTTCTTTTTGTGCACTGTAGGGATTTATTAAAAATTCTTTTTAAAGGGTTACATGTACGCATGAGTAGGTTATGTAAAAACTGGATTCCATACAGATGTAAAAAATGAAGATATGGATGACAATATGTATGAATAATTGCTTTTTTCTGGATGAAAAACATCCAATTTTGCATATGCTGAACCCAGCCTTCCATTTTTGTCTGTGTGGAGGATTTATTTTTTATTTAACGGCCTTCAACTCAATCTCGAGCCATGGCAACTTGATGAACGGTCTGTAGGAAGATCGGTCTTGTGCAAGTCTAGATAAGTTCAGCACCATTAGGCTATGTGCCCATGTTGCGGAATGGTGTGCGGATTTTTCCGCACTGTTTTTGCAAAATCCGCAGGTAAACTGCACTGCGGATTACCCGCGGATTTACCGTGGTTTTTGTGCGGATTCTACCTGCAGTTTTACACCTGCCTATTCCTATTGAGGAGCAGGTGTAAACCGCTGCAGAATCCGCACAAAGAATTGACATGCTGCGGAAAAAACACCACTGCATTTCCGCACATTGTTTTCTGCAGCATGTGCACTGCGGATTTTGTTTTCCATACGTTTACATGGTACTGTACACCGCATGGAAAACTGCTGCGGATCCGCCGCAAATCCACAACGTGTGCAAACATAGCCTTATGGTCTTCATCTTTGCCTTGTTCCTTCTGTTTTTCCAACCATGATGTTCTTCTCCAGTGACTGCTCTCTTTGTATGATGTGTCCAAAGTGGGCAAGTCTTAGTTTGGTGATCCTTGCTCTGAGTGACATGTCTGGCTTTATTTGTTCCAAAATTGATTTGTTTGTTCCTCTTCCCATCCATAGTGTTGATACCATCCTTCTCTAGCATCACATTTCAAAGGTGCCGATTCTTCTTGTGCCTTGTTTCTTTATCGTCCAGGTTAGGGTCGGACACTGACAGCTTGGGGACCCTGTGCAGGAAATGTGTCTGGGCCCCCCTCCTTTTATGATGACAAAGCTACAGCAATATGTACGGTATATACAGTGCCTTGCGAAAGTATTCGCCCCCCTGGAACTTTTCAACCTTTTCCCACATTTCATGCTTCAAACATAAAGATACCAAATGTAAGTTTTTGGTGAAGAATCAACAAGTGGAACACAATTGTGAAGTTGAACGAAATTTATTAGTTATTTAAAATTTTTGTGGAAATTCAAAAACCGAAAAGTGGGGAGTGCAATATTATTCGGCCCCTTTAACTTAATACTTTGTTGTGCCACCTTTTGCAGCGATTACAGCTGCAAGTCGCTTGGGGTATGTCTCTATCAGTTTTGTACCTCAAGAGACTGAAATTCTTGCCCATTCTTCCTTGGCAAACAGCTCGAGCTCAGTGAGGTTTGATGGAGATCATTTGTGAACAGCAGTTTTCAGCTCTTTCCACAGATTCTCGATTGGATTGAGGTCTGGACTTTGACTTGCCATTCTAACACCTGGATACGTTTATTTGTGAACCATTCCATTGTAGATTTTGCTTTATGTTTGGGATCATTGTCTTGTTGAAAGACAAATCTCTGTCCCAGTCTCAGGTTTTTTGCAGACTCCAACAGGTTTTCTTCAAGAATGGTCCTGTATTTGGCTCCATCCATCTTCCCATCAATTTTAACCATCTTCCCTGTCCCTGCTGAAAAAAGCAGGCCCAAACCATGATGCTGCCACCACCATGTTTGACAGTGGGGATGGGGTGTTCAGGGTGATGAGCTGTGTTGTCTTTATGCCAATCATATCGTTTGGCATTATTGCCAAAAAGTTCGATTTTGGTTTCATCTGACCAGAGCACCTTCTTCCACATGTTTGGTGTGTTTCCCGGGTGGCTTGTTGCAAACTTTAAACAACACTTTTTATGGATATCTTTGAAAAATGGCTTTCTTCTTGCCATTCTTCCTTAAAGGCCAGATTTGTGCAGTGTACGACTGATTGTCCTGTGGACAGACTGTCCCACCTCAGCTGTAGCTCTCTGCAGTTCATCCAGAGTGATCATAGGCCTCTTGGCTGCATCTCTGATCAGTCTTCTCCTTGTTTGATATGAAAGTTTAGAGGGACGGCCGGGTCTTGGTAGATTTGCAGTGGTATGATACTCCTTCCATTTCAATATGATCGCTTGCACAGTGCTCCTTGGAATGTTTAAAGTTTTGGAAATCATTTTGTATGCAAATCCGGCTTTAAACTTCTCCACAACAGTATCACGGACCTGCCTGTTGTGTTCCTTGGTCTTCATGATTACTCTTTGCTTCAAACAGAACCCTGAGACTATCACAGAGCAAATGCATTTATACGGAGACTTGATTACACACAGTTATATTTATCATCATTAGGCATTTAGGACAACATTGGATCATTCAGAGATCCACAATGAACTTCTGGAAGCACTGAAAGTAAAGGGACCGAATAATATTGCACGCCCCACTTTTCAGTTTTTGAATTTCCACAAAATGTTAAAATAACCAGTAAATTTCGTTCAACTTCACAATTGTGTTCCACTTGTTGTTTCTTCACCAAAAATTTACATTTGGTATCTTTGTTTGAAGCATGATATGTGGGAAAAGGTTGAAAAGTTCCAGGGGGCCGAATACTTTTGCAAGGCACCTGTACAGTTGTGGCCAAAAGTATTGACACCTCTGCAATTCTGTCAGATAATACTCAATTTCTTCCTGAAAATAATTGCAAACACAAATTCTTTGGTATTATCTTCATTTAATTTGTCTTAAATGAAAAAACACAAAAGAGAATGAAGCAAAAAGCAAAACATTGATCATTTCTGTTATGGCTGGCAATCAGGCAACACAGCGTGCAGTAATCAGCGCACATACAGAGATCTGGCAATAACCAAAAACAATAGGACGAGCTCTGAGACGTGGAATCTCTGTAGACTGCAGTACCTGATCTATCCTCACAACAACTATAAGCAGCAGTGGATTGCGCCTATCAACTACCTATGCAACTCGGCACTGCCTGAGGAGCTGACTAGCCTGAAGATAGAAATACAAGCCTGACTTACCTCAGAGAAATACCCCAAAGGAATAGGCAGCCCCCCACATATAATGACTGTTAGCAAGATGAAAAGACAAACGTAGGAATGAAATAGATTCAGCAAAGTGAGGCCCGATATTCTAGACAGAGCGAGGATAGCAAAGAGAACTATGCAGTCTACAAAAACCCCTAAAACGAAAACCACGCAAAGGGGCAAAAAGACCCACCGTGCCGAACTAACAGCACGGCGGTGCACCCCTTTGCTTCTCAGAGCTTCCAGCAAAAGTTAATAGCAAGCTGGACAGAAAAAACAGTAAACAAACTAGAAGCACTTATCTAGCAGAGCAGCAGGCCCAAGGAAAGATGCAGTAGCTCAGATCCAACACTGGAACATTGACAAGGAGCAAGGAAGACAGACTCAGGTGGAGCTAAATAGCAAGGCAGCCAACGAGCTCACCAAAACACCTGAGGGAGGAAGCCCAGAGACTGCAATACCACTTGTGACCACAGAAGTGAACTCAGCCACAGAATTCACAACAGTACCCCCCCCTTGAGGAGGGGTCACCGAACCCTCACCAGAACCCCCAGGCCGACCAGGATGAGCCACATGAAAGGCACGAACAAGATCTGGGGCATGGACATCAGAGGCAAAAACCCAGGAATTATCTTCCTGAGCATAACCCTTCCATTTGACCAGATACTGGAGTTTCCGTCTAGAGACACGAGAATCCAAAATCTTCTCCACAATATACTCCAATTCCCCCTCCACCAAAACAGGGGCAGGAGGCTCCACAGATGGAACCATAGGTGCCACGTATCTCCTCAACAACGACCTATGGAATACATTATGTATGGAAAAGGAGTCTGGGAGGGTCAGACGAAAAGACACCGGATTGAGAATCTCAGAAATCCTATACGGACCAATAAAACGAGGTTTAAATTTAGGAGAGGAAACCTTCATAGGAATATGACGAGAAGATAACCAAACCAGATCCCCAACACGAAGTCGGGGTCCCACACGGCGTCTGCGATTAGCGAAAAGCTGAGCCTTCTCCTGGGACAAGGTCAAATTGTCCACTACCTGAGTCCAGATCTGCTGCAACCTGTCCACCACATAATCCACACCAGGACAGTCCGAAGACTCAACCTGTCCTGAAGAGAAACGAGGATGGAACCCAGAATTGCAGAAAAATGGAGAGACCAAGGTAGCCGAGCTGGCCCGATTATTAAGGGCGAACTCAGCCAACGGCAAAAATGACACCCAATCATCCTGGTCAGCGGAAACAAAACATCTCAGATATGTTTCCAAGGTCTGATTGGTTCGTTCGGTCTGGCCATTAGTCTGAGGATGGAAGGCCGAGGAAAAAGATAGGTCAATGCCCATCCTACCACAAAAGGCTCGCCAGAACCTCGAGACAAACTGGGAACCTCTGTCAGAAACAATATTCTCAGGAATGCCATGTAAACGAACCACATGCTGGAAGAACAAAGGCACCAAATCAGAGGAGGAAGGCAATTTAACCAAGGGCACCAGATGGACCATCTTAGAAAAGCGATCACAGACCACCCAAATGACCGACATTTTTTGAGAAACGGGAAGGTCAGAAATGAAATCCACCGAAATATGTGTCCAAGGCCTCTTCGGGACCGGCAAGGGCAAAAGCAACCCACTGGCATGTGAACAGCAGGGCTTAGCCCTAGCACAAATTCCACAGGACTGCACAAAAGCACGCACATCCCGTGACAGAGATGGCCACCAGAAGGATCTAGCAACCAACTCCCTGGTACCAAAGATTCCTGGATGACCGGCCAGCACCGAACAATGAAGTTCAGAGATAACTTTACTAGTCCACCTATCAGGGACGAACAGTTTCTCGGCCGGACAACGATCAGGTTTATTAGCCTGAAATTTCTGCAACACTCTCCGCAAATCAGGGGAGATGGCAGACACAATGACTCCTTCCTTGAGGATACTCGCCGGCTCAGATAACCCCGGAGAGTCGGGCACAAAACTCCTAGACAGAGCATCCGCCTTCACATTTTTAGAGCCCGGAAGGTATGAAATCACAAAATCAAAACGAGCAAAAAATAACGACCAACGGGCCTGTCTAGGATTCAAGCGCTTGGCAGACTCAAGATAAGTAAGGTTCTTATGATCAGTCAAAACCACCACGCGATGCTTAGCACCCTCAAGCCAATGACGCCACTCCTCGAATGCCCACTTCATGGCCAGCAACTCTCGGTTGCCCACATCATAATTACGCTCAGCAGCAGAAAATTTCCTGGAAAAGAAAGCACATGGTTTGAACACTGAGCAACCAGAACCTCTCTGTGACAAAACCGCCCCTGCACCAATCTCAGAAGCATCAACCTCGACCTGGAACGGAAGAGAAACATCAGGTTGACACAACACAGGGGCACAGCAAAAACGACGCTTCAACTCCTGAAAAGCTTCCACGGCAGCAGAAGACCAATTAACCAAATCAGCACCCTTCTTGGTCAAATCGGTCAATGGTCTGGCAATGCTAGAAAAATTACAGATGAAGCGACGATAAAAATTAGCAAAGCCCAGGAATTTCTGCAGACTCTTCAGAGATGTCGGCTGAGTCCAATCCTGGATGGCCTGAACCTTAACCGGATCCATCTCGATAGTAGAAGGGGAAAAGATGAACCCCAATAATGAAACTTTCTGCACACCGAAGAGACACTTTGATCCCTTCACGAACAAGGAATTAGCACGCAGTACCTGGAAAACCATTCTGACTTGCTTCACATGAGACTCCCAATCATCTGAGAAGATCAAAATGTCATCCAAGTAAACAATCAAGAATTTATCCAGATACTCACGGAAAATGTCATGCATAAAAGACTGAAAAACAGATGGAGCATTGGCAAGTCCGAACGGCATCACCAGATACTCAAAATGACCCTCGGGCGTATTAAATGCCGTTTTCCATTCATCTCCCTGCCTGATTCTCACCAGATTATACGCACCACGAAGATCAATCTTAGTAAACCAACTAGCCCCCTTAATCCGAGCAAACAAGTCAGAAATCAATGGCAAGGGATACTGAAACTTAACAGTGATCTTATTAAGAAGGCGGTAATCAATACACGGTCTTAGCGAACCATCCTTCTTGGCTACAAAAAAGAACCCTGCTCCCAATGGTGACGACGATGGGCGAATATGTCCCTTCTCCAGGGACTCCTTCAAATAACTGCGCATAGCGGTGTGTTCAGGTACGGACAAATTAAATAAACGACCCTTAGGGAATTTACTACCAGGAATCAAATCGATAGCACAATCACAATTCCTATGCGGAGGTAGGGCATCAGACTTGGACTCTTCAAATACATCCTGAAAGTCCGACAAGAACTCTGGGATGTCAGAAGGAATGGATGACGAAATAGACAAAAATGGAACATCACCATGTACTCCCTGACAACCCCAGCTGGTTACCGACATAGAGTTCCAATCCAATACTGGATTATGGGTTTGTAGCCATGGCAACCCCAACACGACCACATCATGCAAATTATGCAGTACCAAAAAGCGAATAACTTCCTGATGTGCAGGAGCCATGCACATGGTCAGCTGGGCCCAGTACTGAGGCTTATTCTTGGCCAAAGGTGTAGCATCAATTCCTCTCAACGGAATTGAACACCGCAAAGGCTCCAAGAAAAATCCACAACGTTTAGCATAATCCAAATCCATCAGATTCAGGGCAGCGCCTGAATCCACAAACGCCATGACAGAATATGATGACAAAGAGCACATTAAGGTAATGGACAAAAGGAATTTGGACTGTACAGTACCAATAACGGCAGAGCTATCGAACCGCCTAGTGCGTTTAGGACAATTAGAAATAGCATGAGTAGAATCACCACAATAGAAACACAGTCTGTTCAGACGTCTGTGTTCGTGCCGTTCTACTTTAGTCATAGTCCTGTCGCACTGCATAGGCTCAGGCTTACTCTCAGACAATACCGCCAGATGGTGCACAGATTTACGCTCGCGCAAGCGACGACCGATCTGAATGGCCAAGGACATAGACTCATTCAAACCAGCAGGCATAGGAAATCCCACCATTACATCCTTAAGAGCTTCAGAGAGACCCTTTCTGAACAAAGCCGCTAGTGCAGATTCATTCCACAGAGTGAGTACTGACCATTTCCTAAATTTCTGACAATATACTTCTACATCATCCTGACCCTGGCATAAAGCCAGCAGATTTTTCTCAGCTTGATCCACTGAATTAGGCTCATCGTAAAGCAATCCCAGCGCCTGGAAAAATGCATCAACATTACTCAATGCAGAATCTCCTGGTGCAAGAGAAAACGCCCAGTCCTGTGGGTCGCCGCGCAAAAAAGAAATAATAATCAAAACCTGTTGAATAGGATTACCAGAAGAATGAGGTTTCAAGGCCAAAAATAGCTTACAATTATTTCTGAAGCTCAGGAATTTAGTTCTGTCACCAAAAAACAAATCAGGAATCGGAATTCTTGGTTCTAGCATCGATTTCTGATCAATAGTATCTTGAATCTTTTGTACATTTACAACGAGATTATCCATTGAGGAGCACAGAGCCTGAATATCCATGTCCACAGCTGTGTCCTGAAGCACTCTAATGTCTAGGGGAAAAAAAAGACTGAAGACAGAGCTAAGAAAAAAAAATGTCAGGATTTCTTTTTTCCCTCTATTGGAAATCATTGGTGTGGCTCCTTGTACTGTTATGGCTGGCAATCAGGCAACACAGCGTGCAGTAATCAGCGCACATACAGAGATCTGGCAATAACCAAAAACAATAGGACAAGCTCTGAGACGTGGAATCTCTGTAGACTGCAGTACCTGATCTATCCTCACAACAACTATAAGCAGCAGTGGATTGCGCCTATCAACTACCTATGCAACTCGGCACTGCCTGAGGAGCTGACTAGCCTGAAGATAGAAATACAAGCCTGACTTACCTCAGAGAAATACCCCAAAGGAATAGGCAGCCCCCCACATATAATGACTGTTAGCAAGATGAAAAGACAAACGTAGGAATGAAATAGATTCAGCAAAGTGAGGCCCGATATTCTAGACAGAGCGAGGATAGCAAAGAGAACTATGCAGTCTACAAAAACCCCTAAAACGAAAACCACGCAAAGGGGCAAAAAGACCCACCGTGCCGAACTAACAGCACGGCGGTGCACCCCTTTGCTTCTCAGAGCTTCCAGCAAAAGTTAATAGCAAGCTGGACAGAAAAAACAGTAAACAAACTAGAAGCACTTATCTAGCAGAGCAGCAGGCCCAAGGAAAGATGCAGTAGCTCAGATCCAACACTGGAACATTGACAAGGAGCAAGGAAGACAGACTCAGGTGGAGCTAAATAGCAAGGCAGCCAACGAGCTCACCAAAACACCTGAGGGAGGAAGCCCAGAGACTGCAATACCACTTGTGACCACAGAAGTGAACTCAGCCACAGAATTCACAACACATTTCACGCAAAACTCCAAAAATGGGCCAGACAAAAGTATTGGCACCCTCAGCCTAATACTTGGTTGCACAACCTTTAGCCAAAATAACTGCGACCAACCGCTTCCGGTAACCATCAATGAGTTTCTTACAATGCCCTGCTGGAATTTTAGACCATTCTTCTTTGGCAAACTGCTCCTGGTCCCTGATATTTGAAGGGTGCCTTCTCCAAACTGCCATTTTTAGATCTCTCCACATGTGTTCTATGGGATTCGGGTCTGGACTCATTGCTGGCCACCTTAGAAGTCTCCAGTGCTTTCTCTCAAACCATTTTCTAGTGCTTTTTGAAGTGTGTTTTGGGTCATTGTCCTGCTGGAAGACCTATGACCTCTGAGGGAGACCCAGCTTTCTCACACTGGGCCCTACGTTATGCTGCAAAATTTGTTGGTAGTCTTCAGACTTCATAATGCCATGCACACGGTCAAGCAGTCCAGTGCCAGAGCAGTGCAGCAAAGCAACCCCAAAAACATCAGGGAACCTCTGCCATGTTTGACTGTAGGGACCGTGTTCTTTTCTTTGAATGCCTCTTTTTTTTTCTCCTGTAAACTCTGTTGATGCCTTTGCCCAAAAAGCTCTACTTTTGTCTCATCTGACCAGAGAACATTCTTCCAAAACGTTTTAGGCTTTTTCAGGTAAGTTTTGGCAAACTCCAGCCTAGCTTTTTTATATCTCGGGGTAAGAAGTGGGGTCTTCCTCGGTCTCCTACCAATACAGTCCCTTTTCATTCAGACGCCGACGGATAGTATGGGTTGACACTGCTGTACCCTCGGACTGCAGGGCAGCTTGAACTTGTTTGGATGTTAGTCGAGGTTCTTTATCCAACATACACACAATCTAGTGTTGAAATCTCTTGTCAATTTTTCTTTTCCGTCCACATCTAGGGAGGTTAGCCACAGTGCCATGGGCTTTAAACTTCTTGATGACACTGCACGGTAGACACAGGAACATTCAGGTCTTTGGAGATGGACTTGTATCCTTGAGATTGCTCATGCTTCCTCACAATTTGGTTTCTCAAGTCCTCAGACAGTTCTTTGGTCTTCTTTCTCTTCTCCATGCTCAGTGTGGTACACACAAGGACACAGGACAGAGGTTAAGTCAACTTTAATCCATGTCAACTGGCTGCAAGTGTGATTTAGTTATTGCCAACACCTGTTAGGTGCCACAGGTAAGTTACAGGTGCTGTTAATTACACAAATTAGAGAAGCAGCACATGATTTTTCGAACAGTGAGAATACTTTTGTCCACCCCCTTTTTTATGTTTGGTGTGGAATTATATCCAATTTGGCTTTAAGACAACTTTTTGTGTTTTTTCATTGAAGACAAATTAAATGAAGATGATAATAACAAAGAATTTGTGTTTGCAATCATTTTCAGGAAGAAACTGAGCATTATCTGACAGAATTGCAGGGGTGTCAATACTTTTGGCCACAACTGTATATGACTACATACAAATACATATATATCTTACATAGTCTCTTCATCATCTCCCGCCTTCACTACTGCAACCTCCTGCTCTGTGGCTTCCCCTCTAACACTCTCGCACCCCTCCAATCTATTCTAAACTCTGCTGCCCAACTAATCACCTGTCCCCCTGCTATTCCCCGGCCTCTCCCCTCTGTCAATCCCTGCACTGGCTCTCCTTTACCCAATAACTCCAGTTCATAACCATAACCATGACTTGCAAAGCCATCCACAACATGTCTCCTCTATACATCTGTGACCTCGTCTCCTGGTACTTACCTGCACGCAACCTCCGATCCTCACAAGATCTTCTATACTCTCCTCTTATCTCCTCTTCCCACAATCGCATACAAGATTTCTCCAACGTGTCCCCCCATATTCTGGAACTCTATACCCCAACACATCAGACTCTAGCCTACTGTGGAAACCTTCAAAAAGAACTTGAAGACCTACCTCTTCCGACAAGCATACAACATGCAGTAACCACATATAGACCAAACCGCTGCAGGAGCAACCCTACCCTCGCCTACTTAGTCTCACCCATCCTTTGTAGATTGTGAGCCCTCGCAGGCAGGGTCCTCCTCATGTACCAGTCGTGACTTGTATTGATTAAGATTATTGTACTTGTTTTTTATTATGTATACCCTCTTCACATGTAAAGCGCTATGGAATAAATGGCGCTATAATAATTATGTATATTGCCGTTGCTTATTGCACAGTGCCTTCTCTTACGTATAGCTCTATCCTGTCTTGTTAGATATATAAATGCAGTGACTGCTGATGGAGCAAAGAAAAGCTCCTTTTCTAATGGAGGTTCTGATGGTCTGGTCACTGGCTGCTCCATCAGCAGAGTCAAAAATAAGAATACACTATGTAAGAGACAGCACTATACAACAGTAGAGGAAGTTATATAATAAGGGACGGCGTCATATATAACTAGAGAGGATGGTACGATAAGGGATAGTGTTATACATAATAAAAGAGGAAACTAAGGGCAGTGCTATACACAATAAGAGTACACTATATACTAAGAGATTTTGCTATGCATAATAAGTGAGTACACTATAACACTAAGGGACTGTCCTATACAGAAGTCAGAGTACTATATACTAAGGGACTGTGCTATACATAAGGCTACGTTCCGGTATCCATGTGCAGTGTCTGTGCTGCGTGCTTTTACAGACGCATTGAGCATGTCCTATTCTGATCCTCAAAATCAGAAGAGGACATTCTCTGACTCTCACGGGTCTCATTCTCAGATCCGTGATTTTCCCGGATGCGTGAATAGACCTTTAAAATTCTGAGTCCGTGTGCCGTCTGATAAAAAAAATCTGGAAACACACAGACATATCACACAAATGTAACAATGTGGAATGTGGGATTTTACAGATAACATTATTACTCCAAGTCATACAGTGCAGATACATAATAATATTTACATCCAGGCACTTACCACTGACGTCTCGTCTGATTAGAGTTTTCTGCTGTTTCTTCTAAATCGGGTCAAACCTTCATGTCGACATTTCCCAGCCACGACTCGTCTTTTCATGGTGATCATCGCAGCCCTAAAAATAATAAAGTCACATATATTGTATACATTCATGTGTCTCACCCCTGAATGCAGTCATGTACCCCACCATTAAAAAATATAAAGTGATAAGCAGCACTATTCCCTCCTTTAACTATAATCTTCATCATTACCCTCTCCACCACCCCAATCATTGTTTTCCCCGATCTCCCTCCAATGTATTGTTAAAAATAATTTAAAAAAAAACAACACACAACCACTCACCTCTCTCCGCACGTTCTCCCCGCTGCATCATTGTTTTTCCTGGCAACTTTCTCTTGACACAGGTGTGCTGAATGCTGACGTCATCCAGCCGCACGACTGTGTCAGACAGAAAGCGCGGGGCAGGAAGCAGAGGATGGATCGCTGAAGCTCTGATCTGCTGCCATTTTCTCTCTGCTCACCACACAAGGGCAATCTGTCTATGGGACCCTTGAAGCCTAGGGATCAGTAAAATAGGCGAGATTGCCCTCATTATTACTACCCTGCAGGGGCCCCTCTACCCCTCCGGGCCCTGGTGCAGATGCATCGGCGGTATGTCCACCCCGGGTCCAGGTTTCGCATGCATATGTTACTACAGAAAAGACCAAACTATGTACGAGCTGTGTCTTCGTCGCCATTCAAATGTTCCTCAATTTGGAGACCTTTTCCAAGGTCTTAATTGTTGATTTGCCCATTAGTGATGAGCGAGTGTGCTCGGATAAGGTGTTATCAGAGCACATTCGTGTCCTAATCGAGTATTTTTGGCAAGCCTGAAAAATATGCTTGAACAGCCGCGGCTGCATGTCTCGTTGCTGTTAGACAGCCGCAACTCATGCAGGGATTGCCTGTTTATTAAGACATGCAAATATACAGATAAAGTCACAAATATCCAACCCCCATTGTAAGTTAGGTTTATTAGCAATATTTTCAAACTTTCTGCTATTTGCAATAAACCAATAAAATATGAGTGTAAAAAGCTCCAAGACAAATACAGCACGATATGTCACTTTTAATGACTGCAGTCTCAGAAATATTCAACTCTTTTATGACACAGTTTTTAGTACTCACTAGTGCACACTTTGGTTGAACTGCTGCAAATGTTATTTATAGCCAGACACCAGCTGGCAGCATTCCTGAAGAATCTTAGTCCATTTTTCATGGGCAATGCCCTCCAGTTCACTAATATTCTTGAGTTCTCAGGAGAGGGGACTAAAGCATTAAGAAATCATTCTGATGCATAAACTAGGAAAACATAAAAAAGATAGCAAAGGCATTGAATGTTCCTCGAGATACAGTTGGAAGATTAGTTCCCACGTTGTAAGAAAGGAAAACTTGCTACAAATACCTGGATGCACGGAAAGCAGAAGTCACAGTATCACCTCAAATCATCAGTGATGAAATAGTGCTGGAACTTTCCAGGCTTGTAGAGCAGAGGTATGCATATCTCCCAATTTTAAAAACTAGAACATTTTTTGTTCTCTAAGCCACATATCTAGACTTGGACTGGATTTTATTTGTGGCCTCTCAGAAGTATTGCTTCTAATGAAGCCCGTTATTGTTTCCACACAATATGATACCCCTTTTATGGCCACTTACACACAGTATGATGTCAACCACAGTTCCCCTTACAGGGTATACCGCCCCCTACAATCTCCCCACACAGTATGATACTACCCGCCATGCACAGAACATGTGCCCCTAATACAAGCGTCCCACTCCCTAGTCAGCATGTTATGTCACTTCCTTAGTGCTTCTCTGCTACTGAGCTGAGTTGTGTTGAGGTGGCCGTGTGGTCATTACAGGCTGTAAGTTTCTTTGAAGAGGTTGGTTTTCAGGTTTCTTTTGAAGGATCCAAATGTGGTGGATAACCGGATGGGTTGAGGCACAGAATTCCAGAGGATGGGGGACACTCGGGAGAACTCTTGGAGGCGATCGGGTGAGCAGTGAATAAGCGTGGAGGAGAGAAGGAGGTCTTGGAAGGACCGGAGATTATGTGAGGAAAGATATGGAGGAGAAAGGTTATGGATGGCTTTGTAGGTCAGCGTTAATAGTTTAAACTGGATACGCTGGGAAATTGGGAGCCAGTGATTTGCAAAGAGGGGAAGCAGGAGTGAAGCAAGGAGAGAGATTGATTAGTCAGGCAGCAGTTAAGATCGGACTGGGGGGGTGCGAGAGTGTTAGAAGGTAGGCCACAGAGGAGGATGTTGCAGTAGTCGAGGCGTGAGATGCTTAGGGCTTGCACAAGCATTCTGGTAGAGTGAGGGTTGAGGAAAGGATGGATTCTGGAAATATTTTTGAGCTGGAGGCGACAGGAGGTGGCGAGAGCTTGGATGTGCGGTTTGAAGGACAAGGGTTACTCCGAGGTGACAGATTTTGGGGACAGGGTAAAGTGTGATTTCATTTATTTTGATAGATCAGGTAGGGAAGATATGTGAGATGGAGGAAAGATAATTAGTTCAGATTTGTCCACATTGCGCTTGAGGAAGCGAGAGGAGAAGGAGGAGGATATGGCTGATATACACTCTGGGATTCTGGAGAGCAGAGAGGTAGATCTGAGTGTCATCAGCATATAGATGGTACTGGAAGCCATAGGACCTTATGAGTTGTCCCAGGCCGAGTGTATAGATTGAGAAGAGTAAGGTCCCAAGGACAGAGCCTTGAGGGACACCAACAGAGAGGGGGCGAGATGAAGAGGTTGTATGGGAGTAGCAAATGCTAAATGTGCGGTTAGTAAGGTATGAGGAGATCCAAGATAGGGCAAGGTCTTTAACACCAAAGGAAGAGAGGATCTGTAGTAGGAGGCAGTGGTCAACTGTGTCGAAGCCAGAGGACAGGTCTAGAAGGAGAAGTATAGAGAATTGTCTGTTAGCTTTGGCTTTAAGTAAGTTATTAGTAATTTTGGCCAGGGCTGTCTCAGTGGAATGGTGGGGACGGAAGCCAGATTGTAGGTTGTCGAAGAGAGGAAAGTTCAGCATGGACATGCTGCTCAAGGAGTTTGGAAGCAAATGGGAGCAAAGATATGGGGCGATAGCTGGACATAGCTCTTGGGTCAAGGGATGGCTTTTTGAGGATAGATGTGATTGTGGCATGTTTGAAAGCAGTGGGGAAGGTACCAGAAGTTAGTGATAGGTTGAAGAGATGGGTTAGGGATGGGATTAGTGTGGTGGTGAGGTTGGGGAGGAGGTGGGATGGGATGGGGTCAAGTGCAGAAGTGGTGAGGTGTGATTTGGAGAGAAGATGATCAAGCTCCCCTTCAGTGATTTTGGAGAGGGAAGTTATGGGGTTTGGGCATTGGTCTGGTATACAAAGGGGTTGTGGTGGTTTGACAACAAAGACTTGCCTTGTTTGATCTATCTTATTTTTGAAGTGTGTGGCAAAGTCATCGGCAACGATTAGGGAACTCGGAGGGGGCAGTGGTGGGCGGAGGAGGGAGTTAAAAGTGTTGAACAACTATCTAGGGTTGTGGGATAAAGACGATACAAGGGATGTAAAATAGGCCTGTTTAGCAGAGGTGAGAACTGATTTGAATGCGAGTGTTGCTTGTTTGAGTGCAGTGAAATCATCTTGTGAATGTGTTTTCTTCCAAAGCCATTCTGCAATTATGGATACTTGCCAAAGCTTTTTAGTGATGTTATTGTGCCAGGGTTGTCTACTGGTTCATCGCACTCTGCTATGCATGACAAGGGCGACCCTGTCAATAGCTGATGCAAGAGTGGCATTGTAGAAAGCAGTAGCAGTGTCGTGGAGGATATGGATACTAGTCGTAGGATAGAGTCAGAGAGTGTCTAGATGTGCGAGGTTCCTCTGTGGGTGCGCATGTTGCTGGACATGGGTGACAGGTGAGGAGGACAGGGATGAGAAAGTGAGAAGATGGTGGTCAGATAGAGGGAGAGGGGAGGTTGCGAAGTTAGATAGGGAGTAGAAACGGGTGAAGACCAAGTCTAATGTGTGTCCGTCTGTGTGGGTGGCTGAGGAAGAAAACTGAGTAAGTCCAAAGGATGAAGTAAGGGACAGGAGTTTGGAGGCTGCTGACTGGTGGGTGTCAATGGGGATGTTGAAGTCACCCATGATGATGGAGGGAATGTCAGCAGAAAGAGTGAAGGAGCCAAGAGGAGAATTGGTCAATAAAGGCAGTCAATAATTGGTCAATAATTAAACCCAATAATAATAATTAAACTCATTAAATAAATAATTTTAAAAAATGGCGTGGGATCCCCCATTTTTGATAATGTGTCAAGGTAAAGCAGAAAGCTGGCAAAATAGAAAAAGTAGGCGCGCACTTACCCTGTTGGGGTGAATATCACTTTATTAGGACATATAAACAAAAGGATAGCAGGGAGGGATAGAGTCAGCCACGGACAACGATCGTTTCGTGCTCTACGGCACTTCAATGGGACCTGAAAAATACTTTTTCTATTTTGCCATTGGATTCTGTATACATTTTTTCTGGCAGCAGCACCCCGTTGATTCAGGTGTAAAGGATTCATATAGCCAGTATCACTTTCTGTGGTGCTAGACCGATAATATAATACGGTCATTGAGTTTGACCTTTGAGCAGTGCGGATGTGTGTTTTCTCTACTATTGGACTAAAGCAGAAAGCTGCACTCTTATATTATCACGCTGGGAAGGTGCCTGGTTATTTGGCCCTTCCCAGCATAAAAATACAAAGCCGCAGCAACAGCAGAATTGGCACATCATATGAAATGCGCCAATTCTGGAGCTTGGCCCGGCTCTTCCTAATTGCCCTGGTGCTGTGGCAACTGGGGAAATGGTTTATAGGGTTGATTAAAGCTTTGTAATGTCAGCTGGCATTAATGGGATCCTGAATGACACTTTATAGGTCACTCCTGGTCATGCCTCACTAACATCATCGCTCGTGAGACATGGCCAGGAGTGACCTATGAAGCTTCATTCTCACAATAAAGGTACCGTCACACAGTGAAATTTTTATCGCTACGACGGCACGATTCGTGACGTTACATCGTCGCACAATTATCGCTCCAACATCGTAGACTGCGGTCACACTTTGCGATGCACGGCGCTGGAGCGACAATTTCATGACGTATTTGCGATGTAGAAGTCGTATGGGACAGTCGTACCGGTCATGTCACACAAGACGATTCAGAGCACATTTTGCATAATCTGTGTGTGACGTTGTTTACTAGGGGCGTGTCGAGCTGCTAGCTAATGTGCTGATAGGCCACAGGTTCTGTGCACACAATTGGTTGGAAAATTTGTCACCTGACCGCTATTGTTCCCAAAGCCACCTCACAGGTTTCAAAATTTCCTTTCTTCACTTTGTACTTGGACACTTGGTGGACCTGGACGTCGGATTTAGTATTTCCCAGAATATTACACGCTTTGCACCGCAGCTGCGAGGTATGTTAAACCGCTTGGGCATAGTGGATGGAACGCTGTACAGTCGGCATGAGCGCTTCGTTCCGCCGCTGAAGCGATGCGGATGGTACGCTGTTGGGACTGGTTGTGACTGGTGGGCTAGAGCGTGGTAGATGGAACGCTGTTTGGTCGGCATGAGCGCTTCGTTCCGCCGCTGAAGCGAAGCGGATGGTACGCTGTTGTGACTGGTGGGCGAGAGCGTGGCAGATGGAACGCTGTATGGTCGGCATGAGCGCTTCGTTCCGCCGCTGAAGCGAAGCCGATGGTACGCTATTGTGACTGGTTGTGACTGGTGGGCTACAGCGTGGCAGATGGTACAATGTATGGTCGGTATGAGGGCTTTGTGCGGCTGCTGTAGTGAAGCGGGTGGTACACTGTTTTGGGTTATGGTGGCCTAGGGCGTGGCAGATGGAACAATGTATGGTCGGTATGAGGGCTTTGTGCGGCTGCTGTAGTGAAGCGGGTGGTACACTGTTTTGGGTTATGGTGGACTAGGGCGTGGAAGATGGAACAATGTATGGTCGGTATGAGGGCTTTGTGCGGCTGCTGTAGTGAAGCGGGTGGTACACTGTTTTGGGTTATGGTGGCCTAGGGCGTGGCAGATGGAACAATGTATGGTCGGTATGAGGGCTTTGTGCGGCTGCTGTAGTGAAGCGGGTGGTACACTGTTTTGGGTTATGGTGGACTAGGGCGTGGAAGATGGAACAATGTATGGTCGGTATGAGGGCTTTGTGCGGCTGCTGTAGTGAAGCGGGTGGTACACTGTTTTGGGTTATGGTGGACTAGGGCGTGGAAGATGGAACAATGTATGGTCGGTATGAGGGCTTTGTGCGGCTGCTGTGGTGAAGCGGGTGGTACACTGTTTTGGGTTATGGTGGACTAGGGCGTGGAAGATGGAACAATGTATGGTCGGTATGAGGGCTTTGTGCGGCTGCTGTAGTGAAGCGGGTGGTACACTGTTTTGGGTTATGGTGGACTAGGGCGTGGCAGATGGAACAATGTATGGTCGGCATGAGCGCTTTGTGTGGCTGCTGTTGTGAAGCGGTTGGTACACTGGTAAAAGTAGTGTTTAAAGGACTCTTTGTCAAACGCGTAACTTTTTTTTATAATTATTTTGCAGATGTCAAATCGCGTGGAATTTATCAGGGATTTCATAGAAATCTACCAGTCTTTTCCCTGCCTCTGGAAGATCAAATCTCCAGAGTATTGTAACAGGGAAAAGAGGAAGGAGGGTTATTCAAAGCTCATTGAGTTTTACAATCGCCATGCCCCAGAAGAGCAAGCAAACGAAGCGGTAATCAAGAAGAAAATTCAGGCGCTACGCACGGTGTGGAGGAAGGAGCTTAACAAGGTTCTTCAAACTACAAAGTCCGGAGCTTCCACCGAAGATGTTTACGTGCCAAAGCTTTGGTATTTCGAACATATGAATTTTCTGAGGGACCAAGAGGTGCCACGGACATCCACGTGTTTTCACTTGTTGGCACCTGTGGAACAAACTGTATCGGAGAACCACGCCGAGCAGGACTCACAAGGGCAACAAGTAAGTACCTCATTGCACGACGGTTCAACAATGTGTCCTATAATTACATATAATTTATCAGCATTTTATGTTTTATACTTCTGATTGTCCCATCAATTTGAAGTTATTACAAAATCATGTACACATAAGTAACCCTGTCGCAGTTAAGTATTATATGGCGAACTTCATAAGTATGAAATGGCGACCTTTGTAAACCATACCATCTAAGCAATATAGAAAATAGTATCGCTTCCAGCTGCAGATAAGTATTCTTGTTGAGACTATTTCGACAATAAAATATTCATCAGGCTCACCTAGCAGTCAGAACAGTGTAGTTCAAAGTAATAAATAAATGGGAATGTTAAATAATCTTACTAAGCTAAAAATCAATTACAAACTTTTTTCACAAATACGAATATATAGTTTGGATGCGGTTATGGTGTTAAGACTTTTTGTTTCCGGGTTAATAACTTAATTTTTTATTCTCCCCAGGAGGACAGTGCACAGGACAGTACACAGGACTGTGCACAGGACAGCTCGACGACTGAATTTGTGGAGGCTGCACCTGCCAGAAGGCAAGGTCCAAGGAAACGGAAAGCCACCTCAGACGTCTCACTTGAACTGTTGAGCCTGGCAAAACAGGTGTTAACAAACAATGTCAACCCTGCGTTGCAGGGTTTTGGACACTATATAGTTGACAAACTGGCCAAAATGGACGACAGGCAAAGAACACTAACGGAGCGTCTAATTTTGGAAGCAAGGGTTCTGATGGCAATTGCCATCAGAACAAGTGCCATCTGAACAAGGGTTCAGATGGCAATTTGGACGAGCACACTCGTTTGGTCTCTTCCCGGCCAATGCAGCGGACAGAGCCCTCATATTATAATGGTTGGTCACAGTCTCAGACACCAATGCGCCACAATGTCCCCGTTTCCCACTTCGGCCAGCCACCCCCTAACTCCTACACGCCAATACCTTCTCATATGGCTTCGCGCATCAGGCACCCAAGTTGTCAAACAGAAGATTCGTCGTATCACGATTTGTGATTTAATTTTTTTTTTTTTTTACATTATTTTTTTTTTATTGTCTTGTTAATATAATGTGTTTATTAAAACCTTTTCCTTGAAATTCAATCTCGACTGCTTGATTGGTGTGTCTCGATCAGAGACAAAATGGGTACACAGCACTGTATGAGGGCAGAAATTCACGTAACAAAGTAATGTACATTTAAAACAAAAAAAAGAAATTGAATCAAAGTTTAACTATATTTTTTTTATTTAACAACATAATATTTACAAACCGGGAATAGTTTTTATTATTGTCCCGCCTCCAACTGTTGGCACATGTCCCTAATCTTCTTCAACTCTCCGATTGCCACATTCTGCTGCTCGTGAATCTGTGCCAGAGTCTCGCACAGCCTTTCAATCCTGGCTTTTAGATCGAGGATGGTCACACTGCCGGCTGCTGTTGGTGAGAAAGCATAAAAACCTAACATTAATACCACAGTATTATCCCGATAGTGGGCTGTGATCACATCCCCATAATAGCGTTTAAGATGAATGAAACATCTGAGGCGGCGGAAGGCTCTGAAACGGCCCTTGCTGTACGTGCTGCTGAAGTTATGAGGCAGATTCAGGAGGACTCGGAGCTCCTAGTCCTACCAGTGCCTGAGTGTGTGGCGCAGCTTTATACTACGTGGGCTGCGCTGCTATATACTACGTGGGCTGCGCTGCTATATACTACGTGGGCTCCGCTGCGCTGATATATACTATGTGGGCTGCGTTGCTATGTACTACGTGGATGTGTTTATATGCGATCATGAATCGGGGTATGTGTTAAAGGGGGGGCCCACTGAGACTCTTTCGCCCGGGGTACTCAAAAACCTGGAGCCGGCCCTGGTACAGGGTTACATAGAGAGAGGCAGTGAGTGACAATCTTAAGCGTGTTGGAAAAACTTACGTGGCAACACCTCATCTGGGGAAAATATTCTCCGAAGGAGAGAACCCCGGAAGAGCATCAGGGGGCCATGACTGCGCTGACTGGGATGCCTCGTGGTGGCGGCGCTGTGTCTTTGCCTCTTTTAATGTAAAAAAAAAGTGCTGTCAGCATTCATAAGTAAATAATCTTTATTTTTATATAGCGGTAACATATTCCGCAGCGTTTAACAGTTTTGCACACATTGTCATCGCTGTTCACGATGGGGCTCACGATCTAGAATCCCTATCAATATGTCTTTGAAATGTGGGAGGAAACCGGAGTGCCCGGAGGAAACCCACGCAAACACGGAGAGAACATTACAACACTTTGCAGATGTTGTTCTGGGTGGGATTATAACCCAGGACCCCAGCGCTGCAAAGCTGCAGTGCTAACCACTGTGCCACCGTTCTGCCCATGGCAACAATGGCTGCGGGGGGGGGGGGGTTTGTGGGTGGCATACCTGCAACCAAATCAAAATAACATTGTTGTGGGAACCTACTAGGGTGAGGTGGCATGGACACGGAGGGCACTTCGGTTTCTGAGTCGGAGTCTGTGTCGAATGCGTCGTGCTGTCTGCGGCGGCGCTGTCTCTTTGCCTCTGTGAAGGAAAAAAAAAGGTCTGTCAGCATATATGGCAACACTGGCTGCGGGGGCGGTTGGGGGTGAAGATGGGAACTTCAATCAAATCCAAATCACATTATTGTGGGAACCTACTAGGATCTGGAGGCGTTGAACCTGAGGGCACTGGGACACTTGACCCGGAGAGCACTGGTACAGCTGAGGCGGTGTGGGATGCCTCGTGGTGGCGATGCTGTCTCTTTGCCTCTGTAAAGGAAAAAAAAAAGTCTGTGAGCAAATATGGCAACACTGGCTGCGGGGGTGGGGGGTGGTGAAGAGGGGACCTGGAACCAAATCCAAATCAGATTATTGTGGGAACCTACTAGGATCTGGAGGCGTAGAACCTGAGGGCACTGGGACAGCAGAGGCGGTGTGGGATGCCTCGTGGCGGCGGCGCTGTCTATTTGCCTCTGTAAAGGGAAAAAAAAGGTCTGTGAGCAAATATGGCAACACTGGCTGCGGGGGTGGGGGGTGGTGAAGAGGGGACCTGGAACCAAATCCAAATCAGATTATTGTGGGAACCTACTAGGATCTGGAGGCGTAGAACCTGAGGGCACTGGGACAGCAGAGGCGGTGTGGGATGCCTCGTGGCGGTGGCGCTGTCTATTTGCCTCTGTAAAGGGAAAAAAAAGGTCTGTGAGCAAATATGGCAACACTGGCTGCAGGGGTGGGGGGTGGTGAAGAGGGGACCTGGAACCAAATCCAAATCAGATTATTGTGGGAACCTACTAGGATCTGGAGGCGTAGAACCTGAGGGCACTGGGACAGCAGAGGCGGTGTGGGATGCCTCGTGGCGGCGGCGCTGTCTATTTGCCTCTGTAAAGGGAAAAAAAAGGTCTGTGAGCAAATATGGCAACAGTGGCTGCGGGGGTGGGGGGTGGTGAAGAGGGGACCTGGAACCAAATCCAAATCAGATTATTGTGGGAACCTACTAGGATCTGGAGGCGTAGAACCTGAGGGCACTGGGACAGCAGAGGCGGTGTGGGATGCCTCGTGGCGGCGGCGCTGTCTCTTTGTCTCTGTGAATGAAAAAAAAGGTCTGTCAGCAGATAGCTGTGCCACATAGTGCTCTGCACCGTTCATACTGCCCCATAGCTGTGCCACATAGTGGCTCTGCAACGTTCCAACTGCCACACAGCTGGGCCACATAGTGGCTCAGCAACGTTCAAAGTGCCACATAGCTGTGCCACATAGTGGCTCTGCAACGTTCCAACTGCCACACAGCTGGGCCACATAGTGGCTCTGCAACGTTCAAAGTGCCACATAGCTGTGCCACATAGTGGCTCTGCAACGTTCCAACTGCCACACAGCTGGGCCACATAGTGGCTCTGCAACGTTCAAACTGTCCCATAGCTGGGCCACATTGTGCTCTGCACCGTGCATGCTACGCCATAGCTGTGCCACATACACACCACATAAACACCTAATTAACCCTTCGCCGTGCAATACTTTAGGGTACCTGGGTACTCACCTCTGCGGATCTCGTGGCGAAGCTCCTGCAGGCGTGCTGGGCATTTGGACTTGAGATCGCCCCATTTTTTAACAATCTGGGACTTACTGCGAGTTATCCCAAACTGCTTCATGAGGCCCGCAGATACCACACGCACCACTTCATCCTTGTGCTGGTTGCGGTGCAGCACCAGCCCTGTGGTTTCGTACTGCATCCCATCCATAGTGCTAATCATGAACTTTAGCTCTGGGATGCCCATAGGAGGATCACGTCGACTGGCAGCCATTTTCAGGATGTCAGGGAAGCAAAGCAAGGTTGCGCAGGCACGCAGGAACGCTGTAACGTCATCACGCCGTCATATACCACGAGCGCACATTACGTGCCGCTCCGGCGTTATATCTACATCCTTCGCACGGCATTTACTATGTGCGTTCCTTCCGTACCGCTCAGCCGTCACAAATGTGACGCTGTCCATAAACGGCAATGCTATAGCGATGCGGATCGCGCGGGAGAACGGCATAGTTAAGGACCTCCTCTGGGCGTGGTTAGGCGGTGCTTTATAGCGTCTTTTCACCTAAAATGGCTGGAAGACAAAGATCTGCCCCTCTGGGGCAGACCGAGCTCCGGTTTTTGGTACATCGCATGGATGCCCTTGATTATGAGTGCCAGAAGACTCTCCCAGCACACCCGAACCAACATAAGCAGGAGGTGCTGCGTCGCATTGTGCAAATGCTGGATAGGAGGTTTGGCGTCCGCCGGAGTGCGCAGCAGTTGCGTAAGAAATGGGCCGACCTCCGACACAAAAATCCACACCTTCTTGCTGAGTTGCGTGCGGAGACAAGGCGAGGCAAGGCAAGTACCAGTATGGGGGAATTGGGCGATGCACGCTTTTAGGAGGAGGTTGGCCACCCTGCGCGCTATTTTTTTTGGGGGGGGCTCTGGAATCCCTGTTCTTTGTTTTTAAAACATTGCGTTTCTTTCATTTATGTGTAGAGCAGACCTGGGCAAGATGCGGCCCGCGGGCCGCATCCGGCCCGCCTGATGATTTTTAACGGCCCGCCAGCTAGCTGTCAGTTCTGACAGCCGCCGCCGGCACCGCTCGGCCAGCCGCCAGATGCTTATGAGGGCTGGCGGCTGGAGTGAAGGCCCCGAGGTCATCCACACGCTGCGCATTGCAGCGCATACAGTTCCTCCATACGGGAGTCCTCCAGGGTCAGGATGTGATTGACACAGCATCAGGAGCCATTGGCTCCTGGCTGTGTCAATCATTCTTGTTTCCGGAGGCAGCATTATGCCACCGGTCACAAGAGGCTGCGCTCCGCATCGGCCCTGTACGTCACGTGCGTACGTCACCTGCGTACGTCACTCCACGGCCGCGCGGGATGCTGCGGTGAAGAAAGTTGCTGGCTGATGGTCTCCATCCTTCGGGTGAGTATCAGCGGTGGTCTCAGCAGTGGCGTATCCAGGGGGCCCCCGGGCGCAGCCGACAGTGCAGCACTATATGGGGGCCATAACATTTGTGCAGCACTATATGGGGGCCAAACTGTTTGTGCTGCTGTATATGGGGCCATAACATTTGTACTGCTGTATATGGGGCCCATACTGTTTGTGCTGCTGTATATGGGGGCCATACTGTTTGTGCTGCTGTATATGGGGCCCATACTGTTTGTGCTGATGTATATGGGGCCCATACTGTTTGGGCTGCTGTATATGGGGCCCATACTGTTTGTGCTGCTGTATATGGGGCCATACTGTTTGTGCTGCTGTATATGGGGCCCATACTGTTTGTGCTGCTGTATATGGGGGCCATACTGTTTGTGCTGCTGTATATGGGGCCCATACTGTTTGTGCTGCTGTATATGGGGCCCATACTGTTTGTGCAGCACTATATGGGGCCATACTGTTTGTGCTGCTGTATATGGGGCCCATACTGTTTGTGCTGCTGTATATGGGGGCCATACTGTTTGTGCTGCTGTATATGGGGCCCATACTGTTTGTGCTGCTGTATATGGGGCCCATACTGTTTGTGCAGCACTATATGGGGCCATACTGTTTGTGCTGCTGTATATGGGGCCCATACTGTTTGTGCTGCTGTATATGGGGGCCATACTGTTTGTGCTGCTGTATATGGGGGCCATACTGTTTGTGCTGCTGTATACGTGGCCCATACTGTTTGTGCAGCACTATATGGGGCCATACTGTTTGTGCTGCTGTATATGGGGCCCATACTGTTTGTGCTGCTGTATATGGGGCCCATACTGTTTGTGCTGCTGTATATGGGGGCCATACTGTTTGTGCTGCTGTATATGGGGCCCATACTGTTTGTGCAGCACTATATGGGGCCATACTGTTTGTGCTGCTGTATATGGGGCCATACTGTTTGTGCTGCTGTATATGGGGCCCATACTGTTTGTGCAGCACTATATGGGGCCATACTGTTTGTGCTGCTGTATATGGGGCCAAACTGTTTGTGCTGCTGTATATGGGGCCATAATGTTTGTGCTGCAGTATATGGGGCCATAATGTTTGTGCTGCAGTATATGGGGCCATAATGTTTGTGCTGCAGTATATGGGGCCATAATGTTTGTGCTGCAGTATATGGGGCCCATACTGTTTGTGCTGCAGTATATGGGGCCCATACTGTTTGTGCTGCAGTATATGGGGCCCATACTGTTTGTGCTGCAGTATATGGGGCCATAATGTTTGTGCTGTAGTATATGGGGCCCATACTGTTTGTGCTGCAGTATATGGGGCCCATAATGTTTGTGCTGCAGCATATGGGGCCATAATGTTTGTGCTGCAGTATATGGGGCCATAATGTTTGTGCAGCACTATATGGTGCAAGTGTCTGTATGGGGCATTGCCCATCATATGTATCATGGAACCCGCCAGCTGTAATGCCCCATGCAGATGGCCTTATTATATATATGTATACTACAGTATTGGGTAAAAATGAGTTAATTATATTAGTCCGGCCCTCTAAAACCATCCAAATTTCTCATGCGGCCCCATGGCAAAATTAATTGCCCACCCCTGGTGTAGAGAGAAGGCGACGGCAACACAGACCTGCCATTGCTGCCAGTTCTCCTTCATCCACCAACAGCAGCAGGCCACAGCCCGGGACCTCACGTAAGTGTACCATCACTCATAGAAATGTAATTATAGCATAGGTGACATAACAGTGTAGCGTACATATTGTATACCTTATCCTGCGCGCACAGTGCCCGGAGGGGAAATAATGGCAGGTAATCAGTAGACGCGCACAGCCGTGATGCTCTTCTAGTACTGCGGCATACACACCGTGCCGCACATAATACGGGGCACACACAGCGCCGCACACACAACGACGTACACACCGTGCCGCACACAGTACCATGTACACATCGTACGGAGCACACAATATGGAGCACACACTGTACTACACATATAAAAGACAAGCTTCTCTGTTACAACTTGTCCAAATGCTGCTGCAAAACACGATCAGAACACAGCGTTCATTCCCTTAGAATTTTAGGACTAATTAAAGCAGGAACCGTATTGGTTGCAATGATTCCCTTTGCTCTGCACTTGGTTTAGAACATACAGTATAGGAATGTCTAAACATTTTGTTTGTTTCATTTATGTGTAGAGAGAAGGCATCGGCAACAGGCACCTCTCATTGAGACAAGCTCTCCTTCATCCGCCACCAGCGGCAGCCAACAGCCCGGGACCTCAACATCTTTAGAGACCATGCGGCCTCGCACCCCAACACCACCCTCAACACCTCCCTTCCGGCCCTCATTTTCCTCCCCCGGGTCGGCGGCCTTCTCCCCAGAAGCTACCATACGTAAGTGACCAAAACAGCGAGCGCTTCGCAACGGCGTGTTCCATAGTTAACCAGATCTGTTATTATTTCCTTTTAGCTGCTGCAGCAGTGGCCAGATCTCATGGATGGGAAATAAGCAGTAGTGGTTCTGGCAATGAAGAACCGGAGTCCCTTCTCCGTAAGTATTAAGATAATACGAGTGGTTATCTGCGGGATGTCACAATTGACAACTAAAACTGTAAAATTTAATAAAAAAAAAAATCGCCCTGTGTGCCCGGACCAAATAGAAATTTACAACACACTAAATTTGGTCCAGCAACAGAGGTCGAGATGTATTTTCAGCAGAATCACCGTCTGTTCTCCAACCTCTTCTATCCACAGAACCGCCCACCGTGAGAGAGCTCCTGGCAAGACAACTGCGCCTGGAGCGTACAGCAGCGCTCCTGCAGCAGACAGCAGCGCTCCTCCAGGCTCAAGTAGAGCAGCAGGGCTTGACGCTGCGACACCTGTTGGGCCGTGGAAGGAGATAATTTTTTTTTTTATTGTTTTTTTTTGTTATGTTATATTTTGTAGGTAGATTGTTAAATATAAAGAAATTGTTATCCAAAAAAAAAAATTTCGCATTATTTAATGTTTATGGAGCTATAAGGGTTTACAACACCATTTTTTAGGCATCTCATCACATTTTAAGTCATTTAGAGAGGTTTATATGATTGAAAATACGATTCTGTGTGGGTACACCATTGTTTGTGTGCATGGCAGAGCTTGGAATGGAAGGAAGTCGCCATTTGACTTTGGAATGCAATATAGACCGACCGCTATAACGTACTATCTAAAATGAACAATCAAGAATAACGGGAGTAAAAAATACAATTTAATTTTATTACAGAAAAGACAGTGACCTACTCGCAAAATTACATTGTGGACACGAAAGAATAACATACATATTGTTGAGTAAACGGAAAACCAAAAAGAAAAATTTTTGTTAGACGGCGTGATCCTGCCAGGGTACAGCTCCAGAACCATTAAAGTACTGACAGTATTTTTCGCGACAGTCCCTTGCATCGTCTGCCTGTCTGCCAGATCCCAGTGCTTGAAGAGCTGTTAAATTTTCAGGTTGTGTACGCCATTCCCCGGGCACAATTTCTCCGGTTCTTGGGTCCACTGCATCAATAAATGAAGGAGGAGAATAGGAGATGGTATCATGACGTCTCAGGAAATTATGGAGCACACAGCATGCCAAAACCACAAAGTCTATAGACGGCAGCTTCAGGTTGATAGCTGTGTGGAACACTCTAAAACGATTCGCCATAATCCCAAAGGCATTTTCAACCACACGACGGGCCCTAGACAACCGGTAATTATAGATTCTGCGCTCCGCTGTGAGTGTTCGCTGCGCGAATGGCTTCAGCAGAGGGAAAGCTTCATCTGCGATGAAAACAAAATTTAAGTTTGCTTTTGTGGCTTCATTTTGTGGCAACTGCAGTTGATTGTTCCTCAAGTTTTCCCCAAATGAAGTGTGTTCAAAAACACCACCATCGGAGACTCGACCATTCATGCCAACATCCACATCGATGAACTCATAGTTCGCATTGACAAGGGCCATGAGGATCACACTGAAATATCCTTTATAGTTGAAAAAAAAGGATCCAGAGTTGGCTGGTTGCGTGATGCGCACATGCTTTTCATCTAATGCACCACCGCAGTTTGGAAACTGCCACAGCTGATCAAAATCGGAAGCAATCCTCTTCCAGTCATCCGCCGTCTTGGGAAACTGCAATATGAGAAGGAAGCATGTACAAATTAGGTCAAATATATTGTTGTGCACATACACTCTCATGTGGACATCCTAGAGTGATTGACGCGCAGTATGGATTAGTATAACAAAGTCAACAACCCTGAGTATGCAGGCAGCCATTTTATCAGATGGCTTCAATGACTGAGAGGGGGTGCTAAACAATATATCGAAATAATATAATCAATAAAATAACGTTGGGAGCAGCAAATAAAAGAAGGGTGGCGCAGTAATGGAGCAGCACATATCAGAATGGAGCCGCAAAATGGTAGCAGCACATGTCAGAATGTAGGCGCAAGATGGCGCAGGATCGCTGCAGCACATGTCAGAATGGGGGCGCAGGATGGCGCAGGATCGCAGCAGCACATGTCAGAATGGGGGCGCAAGATGGGAGCAGCACATGATATGATGGAGAAGATATACCAATAGAAATGCGCGCCACCAGGGCGTAGAACTGGTTAAATAGCTAGTATAATATATCGACATAACACAGCCACCCAAAAAAATTTGTAGTACCTCCATATAATGCCTTAAGCTCTGCACAATGGCCTCGCATGTCTCCAGAATCACAACGCTCAGGAAAGGTCTGGAAACAGCTGCGGAAAACTGCAAATCCTGAAGAGACCTTCCTGTAGCCAGGAACCGCAGTGTCACCGCCAACCTCTCATCCACGGGCACGGCTGCACGCATCGGCGTATCACGCCTCTGTATGAGTGGCGTAACAGCAGACAGTATTATATTGAATGATTCCTCTGACATCCTAAGGTAGTTTCGAAAATCATGAGGGTTATTATCACGTAACTCTCTTATGAGACCCATGTGTGACAATGTGGATCTTTTCTGCAGCCAGCTGCGGGTCCACATGCGACGTTTTCGTTTAGGACGTCTGTCCTCTTGGAGACGTGCTGCCTCAAACAACAGGGCAGCAGCAACGACAGAACTATCACCGGAAGTGAGCATACTTCCTAAAAAGAAAACAAACGTACAATAAATACACGTGCTTACAAAACAATGTCTTGACCATTTATCTAATAACTATATATGTTACTACTGGCATAAACGGGGCAGTCAACCATGCTACAGCTCGATTTGTAAAAGGATTAATTAATTGGGCCACGCTACAGCTGTGTACCTGAGGCTCTCTGGCCTTCTACCCTACTCTCCATAAAGGAACAATCGACCACGCTCCAGCGTTTATCCCGTTGAAGCACAACATCTGCTACGCTGTAGCGTTATACATACCTCGCGGTAAAAGTCTGTAGTTATAGTAGTTATAAAAGTCCAGGGAATCCAGCGAATTTAGGAGTTCTGTTTTCAGCAACACATGCGTGCTCCAGAGAGAAAAGAATAGAGCGCTCGACTGCTCCGGTTTTATCCGCCGGGAACAATAGTCCTTTGTCTGTCGAATGAGCGCACAGTATTGTACCGCCCAATCAGCACACAGGAGGTGGAGAATTTGGCGCTCCTACGTAGCCAGCTCCTCCACCCATTACATCGTATACAATATCGTGCACACCTTTGTTACACCATGCGATCATGCCGCCACAGCGGGACACTAGACGACGAAAGAAAGTTTCAAATGATCTGCTACGACGTACGATTCTCAGCGGGGTCCCTGATCGCAGGAGCGTGTCACACACTGCGATATCGTAACTATATCGCTCGACCGTCACAAATCGTGCCGTCGTAGCGATCAAAATTGCACTGTGTGACGGTACCCTAACACTCCATAGGTTGCAGTACTGAATCGATGGACGTCTTGGGAATTCCATGGGTTATGTCAGAGCTGTGGGATTTTTTTTTTAAATAATAAATTGGTGAATGAGGGAGTGTTTCTTGTTTTTATTTCTTTACCTTTCTCTTTTTTATATCAGGAACCCATTTATGGACAACTTTGGATTCGGGGAAATACATTGGAATCTCTGGACTGGATGTTTTTTAAAATTAAATTTGTATGTGTTTCTTACTTTTAACTTACTGGGTTAGTAATGGGGGTGTCTGGTAGACTTCTCTTCATTACTAACCCCTAGGCTGGATGCCAGCTGACATTACAAAGCTGACAGCAAACCGATAAACAGCTACATGAAAGGCTCTAAAGGAAAAAGTTTATCATATGTAGGGGACTTGTGAAATTATATGTCTACAGGATTTCTACCTAATCTATCTTTTCTATTTATTGGTCTACTTATTCTATCTATTCTATTTATCTACAGTGGCTTGCAAAAGTATTCCCCCCTTTGGCATTTTTTGGGTTTTGCTACCTCACAACCTGGAATTTCATATTTTTTTTGAGGGTTTGCATCAATTCATGTAAAGAACATGCCTACAACTGTGAACATTTGGTTTTCTTTTTACTTTGTAGTAAACAACAAATAGAACAAAATAACTGAAAATATCAGTGTGCATAACTATTCACCTTCCTAAAGTCAGTACTTTGTAGAGCCTCCTTTTGCAGCAATTACAGCTGGAAGTAGGTTTGGATAAGTCTCTATGAGCTTTCCACATATTGCCACTGGGATTTTTGCCCATTCCTCAAGGCAGAACTGCTCCAACTCCTTCAAATTAGATAGTTTGCTCTGGTGAACAGCAATCTTCAAGTCTGACTACAGATTCTCAATTGGATTAACGTCTAGGCTAAGGCTAGGCCACTATTAAACATTTAGTTAAGTAAATAAGGCAGCACACTGCAGCGCTAAAACATGTAAACTTGAAAACACGAAATTTGAACTGCATTACTGCACTAGAAATATGAAAAATGAGAGCGTTTAGCGCATAAAAATGGCCAATTTTATGTGTACCTGGTAGCCCCTTTACGGCATCTCTCTTATACCAGGTCCTAAACTTGCCTTACCTCGCTGAGAATAAACGTCTCCATCTGAATGGGTACATGTGAAAACCTCTTACTAGACTAAAATTCTCTCTCTCTGTGGAGGGGTATTGGACCTGCTGTAATTAAAACACCTGAAGCTAGGAGGCGGAGTGCACGATCAAAAGGCTAAAGGTTTTTGAAATGTATTCTTTAGCCTTCTGATCGTGCACTCCGCCTCCTAGCTTCAGGTGTTTTAATTACAGCAGGTCCAATACCCCTCCACAGAGAGAGAGAATTTTAGTCTAGTAAGAGGTTTTCACATGTACCCATTCAGATGGAGACGTTTATTCTCAGCGAGGTAAGGCAAGTTTAGGACGTAGTACGTAGTATGCACCATATCCCTGTTAAAAAAAAAAAGAATTAAAATAAAAAATAGTTACATACTCACCTCCTGGAGCCTCCGGATCGAAGCGGCCGGTTCCTGATGCTTGGCGTGTGGTCCGGTCTGAAGATTGCATTGCGGTCTCGCGCGATGATGATGTAGCGGTCTCGCGAGACCGTACGTCATCATCTCGCGAGACCGCAATGCATGCAGCGGTCACCGGGGCATCGCGCGGAGCGGAAAAGGCCGGTTCCTGATCCGGGGGGGCCACCGGAGGGTGAGTATGTAACTATTTGTTATTTTTTTTTATTATTTTTAACATTAGATATTTTTACTATTCATGCTGCATAAGCAGCATGAATAGTAAAAAGGTGGTCACACAGGGTTAATAGCAGCGTTAACCGAGTTCGTTACACCGCAGTCAACGCTGCCATTAACCCTGTGTGAGCGCTGACCGGAGGGGAGTATGCGGACGCCGGGCACTGACTGCGGGGAGGAAGGAGCGGCCATTTTTTTCCGGACTGTGGCCTTCACTGATTGGTCGCGGCAGCTATGACAGGCAGCTGCCGAGACCAATCAGCGAATGAATAACTGTGACAGAAGGACAGACAGACAGACGGAAGTGACCCTTAGACAATTATATCGTAGATTTATGTTCTAGAGACACAAGACACCACCCCCTGGAATGCTGAGATAGCAGAGAAGAAAACAAACATTTGGCAGACATGACTTATTAGCTTTTCAGGTCTGTTTTGCACAGTCAGAGAACCAACACAAGGGGAAAAAAAAACTTCTTTTACAATATGCAATCTTGACAACTGAATTTATTTATTTTTAGAGGAAAAGCAGGGTAAATAATATACAGAGAAAAAAAATTGCACAGAACTGTACTGAAAGCCAATGCGTATGGTTTGTACTGAAAGCATGTGTAAATCTGCACCTAAAGCAACTGTTTACTTCATAAACAATAGTAGATGCAATAAGTAGTCAAAAAATAAATTATAACTCATTTGCTTTACTCAAAAATGGCTGAAATTAGCATAAAATGCTATTTGGTCATTTTTGAAAAAAAAAGGTACCCTTAGAAAGAACCCCTCAATTTAGGAAAATAGAAGTAACCACAAGTTTCAGAACCGCATAATGAATTTTTTAAAAAATATCAAAGTTCAAAAACGGTCAATTTGTGACCAAACAGAACAGCAGGGTTAAGTAAGAAGCACTGCTAACGAAACAACACCATGAAGACCAAGGAGATCTCCAAACAAGTCAGGGACAAAGTTGTTGAGCAGTACAAGGGTTGAGTTACAAAAAATATACATCCCAATCTCTGATGATTCCCCGCAGCACTATTAAATCCATTATCATCAACTGGAAGGAACATGGTACCACAACAAACCTGCCAAGAGAGGGCTGCCCAAAAACCTCTCAGCCCAGGCAAGAAGGGCATTAACCAGAGAGGCAGCACAGAGACCAAAGGTAACTCTGAAGGAGCTGCAGAGCTGCCAAGCAGAGACTGGAGTATCTGTCCATGTGACCACAATAAGCCGTACACTCCATAGAGGTGGCCTTTATAGAAGAGTGGCGCTGCTACAGGGACTATCAGCAGTCCCTCTGTCACCGGGGCAGGGTCGGCGTTCTTATCTGCTGCATCGGTGCCAGTCGGTTCCGTTGGTGGCGGAGTCTGCAGCGGTGCAGGCAGCGGCTCTGGAAGCAGTGCTGATGGATCGTCCGCAGGCGCCGTCCGACATGCGGCCTTGGCCCTCAGCCGCATCTGCAGGAGCTGGTCTATGAGCTCCTTCACACCGGTCTGCAGGAAGTCAGGGCCAACTGGTGATGCCTGGCCACGGTGTCTCTCCAGGTGGCTGGGGGAGTCTTCTGCTTCCACCCCACGCTCTGGTTCCAGGCGGCTGGCCATGGCGTCGTCCTCATGGCTGGCTCCTTCCTGGTACTTTTCCCGCTCTCTCCTCCGTGGGCGGTTTCTTTTTCTTTGTCTCCGCCCGCCATTGAGGATCAGGAGGCGGATCTCGGCTGCTGACGGACACGTCCTCAAGGTACAGAGATATTTAGACTGGCGGACATTATTTTTTGCGCTCTCAGTTAGTTCACGCCCACGATGGCACGCCCTTCTCCTGCGCTCCTCGTGGCCCTGTAATGGTGGCGGTTTTGGCGGGAATTTTTGGCATTCTTTTGCAATACACAGTCCTTTAATAAATCACAGTTCAAGCACAATTCTGGCACAGTTCTTAGGCGCACATGACCCAATTTTCAGGCTTAAGTAGATCCTGTTCGTGACGCCAAAAGATTGGAGCGCCCCCAAGGGCTAGGGGTACTCTGTACCGTGTCCTTTGGTTCTCATGGGGGAAGTCACGGTGGCTGACCCAGTCTGTGGCCCTCAGGAGGTCCGGTGTGAAAGGGGGGAAGGCATTTAAAGGGATAATGTTCGTGATGCCACCTGTGGTATTCAGTCAGGATGACCGACGCTGCGTTAAGGGGTCCACTGGGGTGATGTTATGGCAGCTAGATGGTATACCTTCCCACAGGTGAAGTATGTCCCCAGGGCTTCCCAGTGTGTAGATGATGGATGGTGAATGGTGTAAGGCGCAGTGAAGAACGACACAAGGTTGCAGTCTCTTTACCTTTTTACTGAAGACATCAGAATTCACAGTCCAGAGCACCAGATCACAGGGCAGGCAGAGTCCAGCCGGTTTGGAGGCAAATCCAGAGTCCCCTTATCCAGGTGGAAATCAGTAACCTTCCTCTAGCACCTGGGTGTTGTAATACCTTATTGCTGAGCCTCTCATAAGGTCCTCAAAACTGTTGTAGATGTTCTAGATGTTATGTCTCTCCCTGTCCCCCAGATGGATAGGACAAACCCGTATGACCAGTGGCTAGAGGCTTTTTACAGGGACTCTAGCACGCCCCGGCCTCTCGTGGGTGCCACCTTGCCTCCTGGGTATAGGGCGGATCAGTAACTTGCAATTAGCTGTCCTGCCGGTCTCTGGAGCAAGGGATAAATCAGGGTTGTTCCCTCGGTGTTCCGGCTACCGGATCTTGCGCCTCAGAAGGAGGCAGCTTGTGCAGTGCAGAACTGTTATGATAAGGTAATTCAGTACCACAATGGACATAGAGGTCAGAGCACATACAGTGACCTGACAATAACCCAAAAACAAAGAACGAGCTCTGAGACGTTGGAACTCTGCTGACCGCAATCCCTAATCCTCTCCAACCACACTAGAGGCAGCCGTGGATTGCGCCTAACGCTCCCTATGCAACTCGGCACAGCCTGAGAAACTAGCTAGCCTGAAGATAGAAAATAAGCCTACCTTGCCTCAGAGAAATACCCCAAAGGAAAAGGCAGCCCCCACATATAATGACTGTGAGTTAAGATGAAAAGACAAACGTAGAGATGAAATAGATTTAGCAAAGTGAGGCCCGACTTTCTGAACAGAGCGAGGATAGGAAAGGTAACTTTGCGGTCAACACAAAACCCTACAAAAACCACGCAAAGGGGGCAAAAAGACCCTCCATACCGAACTAACGGCACGGAGGTACACCCTCTGCGTCCCAGAGCTTCCAGCAAGCAGGAAAAAACAAATAGACAAGCTGGACAGAAAAATACAGCAAACAAAATAGCAAAGCGGAACTTAGCTATGCAGAGCAGCAGGCCACAGGAACGATCCAGGAGGAAACAGGTCCAATACTAGAACATTGACTGGAGGCCAGGATCAAAGCACTAGCTGGAGTTAAATAGAGCAGCACCTAACGACTTCACCACATCACCTGAGGAAGGAAACTCAGAAGCCGCAGTACCACTTTCCTCCACCAACGGAAGCTCACAGAGAGAATCAGCCGAAGTACCACTTGTGACCACAGGAGGGAGCTCTGCCACAGAATTCACAACAGTACCCCCCCCTTGAGGAGGGGTCACCGAACCCTCACCAGAGCCCCCAGGACGACCAGGATGAGCCATATGAAAGGCACGAACAAGATCGGGAGCATGGACATCAGAGGCAAAGACCCAGGAATTATCTTCCTGAGCATAACCCTTCCACTTAACCAGATACTGGAGTTTCCGTCTTGAAACACGAGAATCCAAAATCTTCTCCACAATATACTCCAACTCCCCCCTCCACCAAAACCGGGGCAGGAGGATCAACAGATGGAACCATAGGTGCCACGTATCTCCGCAACAATGACCTATGGAATACGTTATGTATGGAAAAAGAATCTGGAAGGGTCAGACGAAAAGACACAGGATTATGAACCTCAGAAATCCTATACGGACCAATGAAACGAGGTTTAAACTTAGGAGAGGAAACCTTCATAGGAATATGACGAGAAGATAACTAAACCAAATCCCCAACACGAAGTCGGGGACCCACACAGCGTCTGCGATTAGCGAAACGTTGAGCCTTCTCCTGGGACAAGGTCAAATTGTCCACTACATGAGTCCAAATCTGCTGCAACCTGTCCACCACAGTATCCACACCAGGACAGTCCGAAGACTCAACCTGCCCTGAAGAGAAACGAGGATGGAACCCAGAATTGCAGAAAAACGGCGAAACCAAGGTAGCCGAGCTGGCCCGATTATTTAGGGCGAACTCAGCCAAAGGCAAAAAGGACACCCAGTCATCCTGATCAGCAGAAACAAAGCATCTCAGATATGTTTCCAAGGTCTGATTGGTTCGTTCGATCTGGCCATTAGTCTGAGGATGGAAAGCCGAGGAAAAAGACAAGTCAATGCCCATCCTACCACAAAAGGCTCGCCAAAACCTCGAAACAAACTGGGAACCTCTGTCAGAAACTATATTCTCTGGAATGCCATGTAAACGAACCACATGCTGGAAGAACAATGGCACCAAATCAGAGGAGGAAGGTAATTTAGACAAGGGTACCAAATGGACCATCTTAGAGAAGCGATCACAGACCACCCAAATAACTGACATCTTTTGAGAGACGGGAAGATCTGAAATAAAATCCATAGAGATATGTGTCCAAGGCCTCTTCGGGACCGGCAAGGGCAAAAGCAACCCACTGGCAGGAGAACAGCAGGGCTTAGCCCGAGCACAAATCCCACAGGACTGCACAAAAGTACGCACATCCCGCGACAGAGATGGCCACCAAAAGGATCTAGCCACTAACTCTCTGGTACCAAAGATTCCAGGATGACCAGCCAACACCGAACAATGAACCTCAGAGATAACTTTATTCATCCACCTATCAGGGACAAACAGTTTCTCCGCTGGGCAACGATCAGGTTTATTAGCCTGAAATTTTTGCAGCACCCGCCGCAAATCAGGGGAGATGGCAGACACAATTACTCCCTCTTTGAGGATACCCGCCGGCTCAGATAAACCCGGAGAGTCGGGCACAAAACTCCTAGACAGAGCATCCGCCTTCACATTTTTAGAGCCCGGAAGGTACGAAATCACAAAGTCAAAACGGGCAAAAAACAGCGACCAACGAGCCTGTCTAGGATTCAACCGCTTGGCGGACTCGAGATAAGTCAAGTTCTTATGATCAGTCAAGACCACCACGCGATGCTTAGCTCCTTCAAGCCAATGACGCCACTCCTCGAATGCCCACTTCATGGCCAGCAACTCTCGATTGCCCACATCATAATTTCGCTCAGCAGGCGAAAACTTCCTGGAAAAGAAGGCGCATGGTTTCATCACCGAGCAATCAGAACTTCTTTGCGACAAAACAGCCCCTGCTCCAATCTCAGAAGCATCAACCTCGACCTGGAACGGAAGCGAAACATCTGGTTGACACAACACAGGGGCAGAAGAAAAACGACACTTCAACTCTTGAAAAGCTTCCACAGCAGCAGAAGACCAATTGACCACATCAGCACCCTTCTTGGTCAAATCGGTCAATGGTTTAACAATACTAGAAAAATTGCAAATGAAGCAACGATAAAAATTAGCAAAGCCCAGGAACTTTTGCAGACTTTTCAGAGATGTCGGCTGAGTCCAATCATGGATGGCTTGGACCTTAACAGGGTCATCTCGATAGTAGAAGGGGAAAAGATGAACCCCAAAAATGAAACCTTCTGAACACCAAAGAGACACTTTGATCCCTTCACAAACAAAGAATTAGCACGCAGGACCTGAAACACCGTTCTGACCTGCTTCACATGAGTCTCCCAATCATCCGAGAAGATCAAAATGTCATCCAAGTACACAATCAGGAATTTATCCAGGTACTCTCGGAAGATGTCATGCATAAAGGACTGAAACACTGATGGAGCATTGGCAAGTCCGAATGGCATTACTAGATACTCAAAATGGCCCTCGGGCGTATTAAATGCAGTTTTCCATTCATCGCCTCGCTTAATACGCACAAGATTATACGCACCACGAAGATCTTGGTGAACCAACTAGCCCCCTTAATCCGAGCAAACAAATCAGATAACAACGGCAAGGGGTACTGAAATTTAACCGTGATCTTATTTAGAAGGCGGTAATCTATACAAGGTCTCAGTGAACCATCCTTCTTGGCTACAAAAAAGAACCCTGCTCCTAATGGCGACGATGACGGGCGAATATGCCCCTTCTCCAAGGACTCCTTCACATAACTCCACATAGCGGCGTGCTCAGGCACAGATAAATTAAACAGTCGACCTTTTGGGAATTTACTACCAGGAATCAAATCGATAGCACAATCACAATCCCTATGCGGAGGTAGGGTATCGGACTTGGGCTCATCAAATACATCCCGGTAATCAGACAAGAACTCTGGAACCTCAGAAGGGGTGGATGACGAAATAGTCAGAAATGGGACATCACCATGTACCCCCTGACAACCCCAGCTGGACACAGACATGGATTTCCAATCTAATACTGGATTATGGACTTGTAGCCATGGCAACCCCAACACGACCACATCATGCAGATTATGCAACACCAGAAAGCGAATAACCTCCTGATGTGCAGGAGCCATGCACATGGTCAGCTGGGTCCAGTACTGAGGCTTATTCTTGGCCAAAGGTGTAGCATCAATTCCTCTCAATGGAATAGGACACTGCAAGGGCTCCAAGAAAAACTCACAACGCCTAGCATACTCCAAGTCCATCAAATTCAGGGCAGCGCCTGAATCCACAAATGCCATGACAGAATACGATGACAAAGAGCAGATCAAGGTAACGGACAGAAGAAATTTTGACTGTACCGTACCAATGGTGGCAGACCTAGCGAACCGCTTAGTGCGCTTAGGACAATCAGAGATAGCATGAGTGGAATCACCACAGTAGAAACACAGCCCATTCAGACGTCTGTGTTCTTGCCGTTCAACTCTGGTCAAAGTCCTATCGCACTGCATAGGCTCAGGTTTAAGCTCAGGTAATACCGCCAAATGGTGCACAGAGTTACGCTCACGCAAGCGTCGACCGATCTGAATGGCCAAAGACATAGACTCATTCAGACCAGCAGGCATAGGAAATCCCACCATGACATCCTTAAGGGCTTCAGAGAGACCTTTTCTGAAAATAGCTGCGAGCGCACCTTCATTCCATTGAGTGAGTACGGACCACTTTCTAAATTTCTGACAATATACCTCTATCTCATCCTGACCCTGACACAGAGCCAGCAAATTTTTCTCTGCCTGATCCACTGAATTAGGTTCATCGTACAGCAATCCGAGCGCCAGGAAAAACGCATCGATATTACTTAATGCAGGATCTCCTGACGCAAGAGAAAATGCCCAGTCCTGAGGGTCGCCACGTAAAATAGAAATAATGATCCTAACTTGTTGAACTGGGTCACCAGAGGAGCGAGGTTTCAAAGCCAGAAATAGTTTACAATTATTTTTGAAACTCAGAAATTTAGTTCTATCTCCAAAAAACAAATCAGGAATAGGAATTCTCGGTTCTAACATAGAATTCTGAACCACAAAGTCTTGAATATTTTGTACTCTTGCCGTGAGCTGATCCACACATGAAGACAGACCTTTAATGTCCATTGCTACACCTGTGTCCTGAACCACCCAAATGTCTAGGGGAAAAAAAAGGCAAAACACAGTGCAGAGAAAAAAAAATGGTCTCAGAACTTCTTTTTTCCCTCTATTGAGAATCATTAGTACTTTGGGCCTCCAGTACTGTTATGATAAGGTAATTCAGTACCACAATGGACATAGAGGTCAGAGCACATACAGTGACCTGACAATAACCCAAAAACAAAGAACGAGCTCTGAGACGTGGGAACTCTGCTGACCGCAATCCCTAATCCTCTCCAACCACACTAGAGGCAGCCGTGGATTGCGCCTAACGCTCCCTATGCAACTCGGCACAGCCTGAGAAACTAGCTAGCCTGAAGATAGAAAATAAGCCTACCCTGCCTCCGAGAAATACCCCAAAGGAAAAGGCAGCCCCCACATATAATGACTGTGAGTTAAGATAAAAAGAGAAACGTAGAGATGAAATAGATTTAGCAAAGTGAGGCCTGACTTTCTGAACAGAGCGAGGATAGGAAAGGTAACTTTGCGGTCAACACAAAACCCTACAAAAACCACGCAAAGGGGGCAAAAAGACCCTCCGTACCAAACTATCGGCAAGGAGGTACATCCTCTGCGTCCCAGAGCTTCCAGCAAGCAGGAAAAAACAAATAGACAAGCTGGACAGAAAAATACAGCAAACAAAATAGCAAAGCTGAACTTAGCTATGCAGAGCAGCAGGCCACAGGAACGATCCAGGAGGAAACAGGTCCAATACTAGAACATTGACTGGAGGCCAGGATCAAAGCACTAGGTGGAGTTAAATAGAGCAGCACCTAACGACTTCACCACATCACCTGAGGAAGGAAACTCAGAAGCCGCAGTACCACTTTCCTCCACCAACAGAAGCTCACAGAGAGAATCAGCCGAAGTACCACTTGTGACCACAGGAGGGAGCTCTGCCACAGAATTCACAGCACAGAACTCCTTCTGGTTTCTCTCTCCTTTTGCTATGACTTCTTTTCACTCTCTACAATAGAGTTCTCTGTTCATGTCCTTTCTTAGGAACTGCCGCATGTGGGGCAGGCGCAGCTCCGTGACCTTCTGTCTGGGCCTCTGACAGGCTCCCACCCCTGCCAGGGACCAACTACCTGAGCCGAAGCTCAGCCAGCAATTGCCTAACTTCCTATCCAGGCCACCAGTTTTACCTAAATGTGAAGAGTGCCCTAATAAATAGGAGCATAGCTCCCCCTGGTGGACTGGAGTGTGAAATGTGTTTTATGTTTGTGGTACCTGGTAAAGAGATCTCCTTTATTGCCTCCAAATGTAACATCACTCCCCCCTAGAGGAGAATGATATTACTGTAACGACCAGGACCCTGGGGCGCTGCACACTCTGGGACAAAGAAATTTTTTTTCATTCTCCAGCAAGATGGTGCCGCCGGCGCCTGCACAATAGTAGCAATCAGATCTCTATACACACCAATAGCTGCTACTGCGCAGGCACGGCAGGTGCCATTTTAAAATTTTTCTTTTTTTTTTTTTTACACTTGTTCAATAACGTCAAGAATACTTATTAACTAGACACTAAACATGCGATTATGCTACAGTGCATGTGCCACATTGGCACTTGCCTGCAGAAGCGTTTTTTTCTTTTATTCTTCAGTATGTACAGGTATTCATTCTGAAAACTAGGAGGCAGGTCACTGAGGGATCAGTGACCTGTCAGCACTCTACATTATGAGTACCTAATCAGAGTTCCACATGCTCTCCTCCAGGTCCACCACGCAGCACGGGCATATCATTAACACAAAACTGAAAATAAAGATTAAAAAGCCACAAGATGGATTTCATCAACCAAGGTATCATTTTAATCAGTATAACGGCGCCGACCTGACACTGTGTGTAGGTTACTTTGCACAATCCTGCTGACAGGTTCCCTTTAACTTTTCACAATAACACTAATTTTAATCATGGGTGCCCCAACTTTTACATTCCACTGTATGTTGCTATTTTCTGCAGGTAGGCAGGCAATATGGTTGAAACCTTGGGGCTTAGATATCCTTCTTAAAGCCTCCTTCTGTACAATAGAATTTGAACCAGAGTTCTTAAATCCCCATTATATATCAGGTAAAAATCATCCAAACGTGACAATTTTGGCAGGATTAGTTAACTATTTAATATGTAAGTCAAGTGCCATGTTAAGTCAAGCGGTTGATTGGAATTCATTCAGCATATTTTTTTGATTGGCGGGGAGATAAGTAACGCACTGAGGGGTAGGGGGATGCAGTTTAAAGAAAAACACAAAACACTAACAGCGGCGCCTGCAACGCAAGAGCTCTGCTCGGCTCCTTACGGTAATTTTAACAAGACACAGGATACTTCCGGCCTACACCCTGTTGGTGGACGGTGTCATTCAGGGGACGTCGGGTTCCCACTGTTATATCAGATAGAGGAGGATACGGCGGCTGCAGTGGATGGGGAACCTGGATTAGGTGAGTGTAAGCTTTTTTAAATTTATATTATATTATTTGCCCACTGAATGGTTGGCTGTGGGGACATCATATTATATGGGAAGATATTATACCACGACTGTGGAGACAACGTAATATATAGGGGGCTATGGGGGACATTATACCTGAGCTATAGGGACATTATATTATATGGGGTGCAGTGAGGAACATACAATTTGGGCTGTGGGGACATTATACTGGGAACTGCTTGGAATGTTATACTTTGGGCTGTTGGGATATCATATTTTATAGGGGTCTGTGGGGGACAATATAGTGGAGGCTGTGGAGACATTATACTGTATAGGGAACTGTGGTAACTATACTCTATAGGGGGCTGTGGTGACCATACTGTATTGGGGGCTGTGTGGGATATTATACTGGAGGTTATGGTGACCATACTGTATATGGTGTTGTGGATGACATTATACAGGGGGCTGTGGAGGACTTTATACTGTATATGGGACTGTGATGATGACCATATTGTATAGGGGGCTGTGGTTGACATAATAATGGGGAGCTGTGGTGAACCTGATACTGTATACTGGGTAGCTGTTGTGCATATTTAACTGTATTTATGACCATCAAAATGCATAGGGGAGCAGTGTGAGGAAGGGGAACAGTTTGTATTGGGCACTGTGGTGTGCAGTATGAGGGCATAGTGTGAAGAGTCTATATGGAGATCGGGCAGTGTGAAATGAGGGCACATTATACAAAGGTTAGCATGGCAGAAAGACAGTGTGGAGGTGTAGGGGAGTACAGGGCCGGTTTGCTGTATCCCCAAACTAAGTTCTCTTTGCCCTGTAACCGCTCTTTTAAACAGTAGTTGGACAGGTGTAGGGTGTTGCGCTGTGGAGTTTGTGCTTTACTCACCTGTCATTTGAGAGTACTTGTTACCTCCTCGTCCATGGGACCAGATCCGGCTACAGACAGGAGACCTTAGGTCCAGTTTAACAGGTTCAGCTTTACTGTACAATTACACATGGCTGCAGAATACAGATTGAGACAGAGTCCATTTTTGGTGATGTTCCCTTTGTCCTGTGGACTTTCAGTCCTTTCCCAACCTGCCCCTGCCTGAACCTTCACAGTTGGTACCCAGCGAACATTGTCCTCACAGGGGACACAGAGATATGACACTCAATACCTCTTCCGGCCCTAGTTCCAAGACTGCCCCGGTGTCCTAACGAACCTTCAGATGTATCCTCATAGTGTTGGGAGACTTGGCACTGACAGAATCGTCTCGCCACTGCTGCATCTACTGACTTAGAACCTATTTACACTGTAATGTCTAGCCTTCCTCTGAACTCCACTCACACACCTGAGTCACCTGAGTGAACGTTACTGACTAGAAGCAGGAAATGCTTCCCCTATTAACTGATCTAAAACCTCACAACTAATGGGATAATCCTTCGTGTTAATTATATGCTATTGTGGCACCCCTAGGGGTATTTGCCACAAAAATAGTTACTGACAGTAAGTACAAATACTAAAATAGCAAGACTGCACTACCACCTCCGGCCAGAAGGGGGAGCTCCAGAGACTCCCCTTGATCCATTCTGGTCTGAGAGAAGAAATGGCAGTTGGGCTAAGGAGCTGATAGTGAGAGGTCATACAGCTGAATTTCTAACAGCCCTATGACGGTTTCCAGGCCCAAATCACCGGCCTGAGGAGAAGAGGGATAGAGAAAAAGGACATTGTGAGAACCGGGTAGCATTAATCACTACCCAGAACAGGCGCAAAGACGGATACCGGATCCGTGGCTGTATTCATTATATATAATACAGCAACCGGAAAAACGTGAGGTGATATCAGCTTCACTAGGGTCGGATGCAGCAACAGACACAGAGTTCAGCGGTACTCCCAGAGGGGGTAAACCGATAAAAGGACTCGGGTTGCCCGTCGAACCAGGACCCGGAGGGGACAGATTGGGCCGGCAGCCAGTTCACATACAGCAGCAGGGCCACACAGAAATTGCGCACAATAAGAGGCGAAGACCCCGGCAGGGTCAAAGTAACTCAGAGTTCCCATACAGACTCCGGTGACAGGACTGGTTGTAAATCCTTTTATGTTAAAGTAAACTGGTTAAACGTTTCAGTGCCTCAGTCTTTCATTTGGACAATAGCCATCTATCCAGGATTGGGATCATCACCGCTGGGAGAACCTGCTGCTGATCAAGTAAGTGCCTGTCCCCTCATGATACCCCTTACACTGTGCATTGCCTGAGGCCACAGCACCGGGTCAAGCCACCCGTGACATCCCCCTCAAGAGACAGACTCCATTGGTCCGGTGCTGGGTATCCCGGTCTCCTGGGCGTCACAATTGGCGTCACGAACAGGATCTAGCCAGCCCGTATACCGGGTATTGTGTGCCGTGATTGGAGCCCAAAACTGTGAAAACTGGGATGAAAAATCTTGAAAATTGACTTTATTAAAGAAAAATCCATTCCCCATTGAAAACTATTGAAAGTGACTTTTCCCCATTGGTTATAATGGAGTAAAGATGGCCGCCATCCCCTGAGGTAATCACTTCATAACCGTTAGGCACGAGACTGTTAATTGAGCTATGCCATCACCTGAGCCCCAGTCTAACTGAAAAACTTCAGAATCCGCCATTACAGAGCGCGGTGGGTGGGAGCAGCAGGGGGCGTGTCATTGTGGGCGGCACCAAGCTGAGCGCTCTGACATCAGAGCAAGGGGAAAATCGATCCTGCTGCACAGCGGAACGAATCTACACTATCCCGACGGAAGCGGAGGACCGGAAGGGTCCGGATTAACTAAGGGGGCACAGTATGTCGCAGCACGGAGACGCCGCAGCACTCGGCAACGCTAATGCAGCTGAAAGACAGAGTGTCAATAGAGAGTCCGGCAGCGCAGCGGTGCAAGGAGTGGCGCCCATCATGCCGGTACTGATGCCATATACCCCGGGTGGCCCATGGCTTCCAATGTATGAAGGTGAGCCTAATACCCTTGACGATTTCAGAGAAAAGATGCTGGCCCATTTTGACATGTTCCCTGTGGGTGAAGTTCAGCGTGTTAGTCTCCTGATGATGCAGTTAAGTGGCCATGCTAAGCGAGAAGTCACAGCATGGGCAGCTGATCTAAAAGGCACTGTTGAACGCATATTTGCTGGATTAAAAGCTACATTTGAAACCACGGCCAGCAGCAAAGCTAAAATACGATTCTTTAGTTGCAAACAAAAAGCTAATGAGGGTGTGAGAGACTTTGCCTTAAACCTGCAGGAAGCCCTTAAATCACTTACACTGGCTGAACCCATTTTTAACACCGGAGCGGATAAACTGCTAAGAGATCAATTTATTGAGGGACTCTACACCCCTTCTCACCGGGGGCATGTGAGCATGCTTGTTTTTAAGAACCCTGAATTGACATTTGCCCAATTAAAGGAGAGCGCTATACGTCTCCAGCTGGCAGAGGCACCTCGGGATCAGGATCCTGCGCAACCCATGGCAGAGGCACCTCAACAACAGGGAGTGCCAGTGACATCAGCTATGTCTGGGGCCATTGCTAAGCCCCTGGGGCCCAGTACTAATGAGGCTCTTCAACAAAAGCTTGACTCTTTAGCTGATGTTGTTGCTTCAATGGCTAAAACCATGCAGGAGATGAGAGGACACAAGATGGAGTTGGCAAACTGTAGAGAGGATGTTCCATGGATGAGACCCCGGAGATACCCGACATGGAGAGGACGACCCCGCGACCGCTACCAACCGGATGGACAGCCCATTTGCCGCCGTTGCCAGCAGCCGGGCCACTTTGCACGAGATTGTGATTTAAACGGGAATCCCCTGGGAATGCGGGCCGCTTCGCAGGAATGAACTTTCAAGGCCCAACACCCTGGCACGACAGGTACATCGGAGGACGACCCATTATCCCTATCGTGCTGGACGGAATTCCCCTCAACGCTTTGCTGGACACAGGTTCCCAGATTTCATCTATACCGTATATCCTTTATAAGAGGTACTGGGCTGATGCAGATATTGATAAAGGGCCCTCTGATGTTGAACTAGATATATGGGCCAGTAATGGTAAGTTGGTACCGAAACTAGGATTCAGGGAGATGACCATAAAGATTGGTAAAGTAGAACTGAAGAAACAGGGTATAATTGTTGTTGATGTTGACCGGCGGAACTGTGAACCAACTGTATTGATAGGAATGAATGTGTTAGAGAACTGCTTTTCCGAAGTCATTTCTGTCTTACAGCAAATTGCTGAAACTGCCCAATCCTGCCAGCAGAGAGTTCTCCGGAGGGAAATAAAAGTATTGATGTTAAGGCAACAGGTAGAAGTTGCAGGTGGAGAAATCGGCAGTGTGAGGGTAAGTGATCCAACGTCTATTGTAATCCCACCAAAAACAGAAATGCTGGTATGGTGTAGAGCAGCCATTGGTACTAAGGGACGAGATTATCAAGCCTTAATAGAACCAGTGTACACCGACAGCAGGCCCACTATACTCACAGCACGAGGGATAGTCGAGGTACACCGGGGACGAGTGCCGGTACGACTTTTGAACTGTGGAGAGGAAGAGGTCACTTTGCCAAGGTATGCTACAATGGCAAAGCTATATACTGTTGACAACAATGCCATCACAACCATTGAGCCCTTAGAACCAACCTGTCAGGTGGAAGGCAATGGCTCAGATGGAGAAATGGAGGATTGGTGCCAACAGCTACACGTGGGCATAAATTCAACACCTACCCATCAAAAACAAGGGGTGTATAGGCTAGTGACGGAATATGAACAAGTCTTCAGTAAACACCCATTGGACTTCGGACGGATAGAAGGGGTAGAACACACAATCCCCACCGGTGACCATCCCCCAATAAAAGAAAGATATAGACCCATACCGCCCGCTCACTATCAATGTGCAAAAGATATGCTGAGGGAAATGAAACAGGCCGGGGTAATAAGAGACAGCTGTAGCCCCTGGGCGGCCCCTCTAGTGATTGTCAAAAAAAAGGACGGAACCATGAGAATGTGCGTAGACTACCGGAAGATTAATAACATCACCCATAAAGACGCCTACCCCTTGCCTAGGATAGAAGAGTCCTTAACTGCTTTGAAATCTGCTAATTATTTTTCCACCTTAGACTTAACAAGCGGGTATTGGCAAGTCCCTGTGGCTGAGAGAGATAAGGAAAAGACGGCATTCACCACACCAATGGGTCTATGTGAATTTAATCGCATGCCATTCGGACTCTGCAACGCATCCGGTACCTTCCAGCGGCTGATGGAATGCTGCCTCGGACACAAGAACTTCGAGACCGTCCTCCTGTACCTAGATGATGTGATCGTCTACTCAAAGACTTACGAACAACACTTAATAGACCTGGCAGAAGTGTTCGAAGCCTTATCCAGGTATGGCATGAAAGTCAAGCCATCCAAATGTCACCTTCTCAAGCCAAAGGTACAGTACCTGGGACACATCGTGAGTTCGGAGGGAGTAGCACCAGATCCCGAGAAAATAAGCGCCATAAGGGATTGGCCAAGACCTACTAGCGCAAAAGAAGTGAGACAATTCCTGGGATTGGTGGGTTACTATCGCAGATTTATAAAAGGATTTACCAAGTTGGCAGCACCCTTGCAAGACACCTTGGTAGGGCAGACGAAGAAACCTTCAAACCGAAACCCTCCTTTTCAGTGGAACGACGAAAGGGAAGACTCCTTTGAACAACTAAAGAAGGCACTAACCGGAGAAGAGGTTCTGGCATACCCAGATTACCATAAACCTTTCATCCTCTACACCGATGCCAGTAATGTGGGACTAGGAGCGGTGCTGTCACAAAAGCAAGAAGGTCGGGAGAAAGTCATCGCCTTTGCAAGTAGAAAGCTCCGGCCTACTGAAAGAAATTCTGAAAATTACAGCTCCTTCAAATTGGAACTACTGGCAGTAGTTTGGGCTGTGACGGAGCGTTTCAAACACTATCTGGCCGCTGCAGAATTTATTGTCTATACTGACAACAATCCGTTGACCCACCTGGACACAGCCAAATTAGGTGCGTTAGAACAGCGATGGATAGCCCGGTTATCTAATTACAACTTCATAATCAAGTATCGAGCAGGTCGCAAGAATGGAAATGCCGATGCCCTATCCCGGATGCCACACTTGAGAGATGTAGAAGAGGAAACGGGGGAGCTTGAAGAAATTGAACTACCAGCCTTCCATCGTCCCAAGGCAAAACATCATCAGTCAAGTACCTATCAGAAACAACAAGAGGTGAATTTTAATCCGTTAGCACACCATAGATGGGCTGACACCCAAGACAGCAATCCGGCTGTGAAGTTGGTGAAGGAACTGTTGACTGAGCAAAGTGCATATCCCTATGAGGATGCCCCAGAAGAGACGCATCAACTCTGGAAAGAGAGAGGCAAAATGTTCCTGTATCAAGGGAAGCTCTGTAGAAGATACACCAATCCGAAAACACATGAATTGGTTTGGCAGATTATTGTGCCTAAACAAGATGTGAAGATGGTCCTCGAAGCTTACCATAATGGTGCTGGTCACTTCGGTTGGAAAAAGTTAGAAGTACTTCTAAGAGAAAGATTTTATTGGGTCGGGATGAGAAAATCAATTGAACAGTGGTGCAGAAATTGTGGCCCGTGTAACCTCAGAAGAAACGATCAAAAGAACCAAAGAGCACCACTGCAGCCCATAATCACCAAACAACCACTTGAACTTGTAGCCATGGACCACGTGAAGTTGACACCAAGCCGGTCCGGCTATGTCTATGCCTTGACCATCGTGGACCATTATTCACGTTTCTTGGTAGTAGTACCCGTAAAAGATCTGACAGCAAAAACAGCAGCCAAAGCGTTCCAAACGTACTTTTGTAGACCCCATGGATATCCGGAACAGGTTCTCACCGACCAAGGTACAGCCTTTGAATCAGAGATCTTCAGAGAATTCTGTAATATGTATGGTTGCAAAAAGATCCGGACGACGGCCTATCATCCACAAACAAACGGCTTATGCGAGAAGATGAACCATATTGTAATAGACCTACTAAAGACTTTACCTGAGACAGAAAGGAATCAATGGCCAGAGAAATTGCCTGACTTGGTGGATCTGTATAATCATGTCCCGGTGAGCTCCACCAACTGCACCCCAGCTTACCTTATGCGTGCAAGACCCGGCCAATTACCAATCGATCTAGAAATGGGAATTCTGAAACCAGACGCAGAAGTTCAAGACTCCAATTGGGATATCATACGGCAAAAGCAGTATCGCCAAGTGCAAGAGAGTGTGGAAAGAAGCCTTCAGCAAACTAGAGAAAGACAAGAGCGAACTTTCAACCAGAATGCTCTAGCGACCCCATTAAGACCGGGTGACCAACAAGAGTGGATAATCCTAAAATGTGTCTCATTAGCAAAAACGGAGGCTTAACCTCTGTACTAGTGTCAAGAGACAATCTTAAATTATGTCCGGAAGCATTGAAAGAGCCAGACGTTGTCCAGCCAGAACCAGAAGTTATTCAACCCATACAGGTTCAACCAGTAAAGGAAAAAGAAGAGGAAGTGTATCACACCTGTATAGGAGACTTTCCCAAAACCCTACTAACATACCATGGTGCAGTAGTGGTTCCCATGGTGGCCTTTTACCCAACACCGAACCCAATACCAGAAGTCCCAAGACAGGAAGAGGCTGACCCCGTACTACAGGAGGTTCCAGGCCAGGAAGAACAGATTCCTGGTCAGAGTAATCCCATTCACGGTGGACTTGCCAACTCCATAGTCGTGGAATTATCTTTAGCAGAGCTGGCAGATACTACATCTGCAGTAGACAGTAGTACACCACATGAAGAGACACCGCTATTACGTAGATCACAGCGTAGTACCCATGGTCAATTACTGGCCAGGTATGCAGATTACCAACTATAAAGCTCATAATGTGAATTGTATATATGTTATGCCGTATATAGTTAAACAGAAAATGTAGTATAGTCATTGCTATCAGTCTGCAACGTTTAAGCCCAGTGCCTACAGAGACTTGTCTGTATGAACTTATTGCATATTCTTGAACTTTTTATCAGCCCGGAGGCACTAAATCAAAGCTCCGGAAAGACTGCTTTTTGAACTTTGCTTTTTGCTCTTTTTGAACTTTCTTTAGACTTTATATTGATAACTCCGTTGGAAAAATGGAACTAAATTCCTGGACACTAAGTACAGTGCCGTTCCTAATACCTTCAAGGATAGAACTGTATTAATGGACGCTATTTGAAGTGACTTTTTACAGAACTCTATTTTTGTTTCCTTGAGTGGTTTTTGTAACTTTTCATTTTTAAGACTCTGTACATATTAATTGTTATTTCAAAATGTTATTGTCCCACAGTCCCGGAGTACTGTTCTTAACTAAGGGGGAATGTGGCACCCCTAGGGGTATTTGCCACAAAAATAGTTACTGACAGTAAGTACAAATACTAAAATAGCAAGACTGCACTACCACCTCCGGCCAGAAGGGGGAGCTCCAGAGACTCCCCTTGATCCATTCTGGTCTGAGAGAAGAAATGGCAGTTGGGCTAAGGAGCTGATAGTGAGAGGTCATACAGCTGAATTTCTAACAGCCCTATGACGGTTTCCAGGCCCAAATCACCGGCCTGAGGAGAAGAGGGATAGAGAAAAAGGACATTGTGAGAACCGGGTAGCATTAATCACTACCCAGAACAGGCGCAAAGACGGATACCGGATCCGTGGCTGTATTCATTATATATAATACAGCAACCGGAAAAACGTGAGGTGATATCAGCTTCACTAGGGTCGGATGCAGCAACAGACACAGAGTTCAGCGGTACTCCCAGAGGGGGTAAACCGATAAAAGGACTCGGGTTGCCCGTCGAACCAGGACCCGGAGGGGACAGATTGGGCCGGCAGCCAGTTCACATACAGCAGCAGGGCCACACAGAAATTGCGCACAATCAGAGGCGAAGACCCCGGCAGGGTCAAAGTAACTCAGAGTTCCCATACAGACTCCGGTGACAGGACTGGTTGTAAATCCTTTTATGTTAAAGTAAACTGGTTAAACGTTTCAGTGCCTCAGTCTTTCATTTGGACAATAGCCATCTATCCAGGATTGGGATCATCACCGCTGGGAGAACCTGCTGCTGATCAAGTAAGTGCCTGTCCCCTCATGATACCCCTTACACTGTGCATTGCCTGAGGCCACAGCACCGGGTCAAGCCACCCGTGACATCCCCCTCAAGAGACAGACTCCATTGGTCCGGTGCTGGGTATCCCGGTCTCCTGGGCGTCACAATATCCTGTGTGATGTAAACTATATCCCTATGCTTGTAAGGTTCCCCTAGTGGATAGACCTCACCCCATTCCCTGTGATGGCCTTGAGGAGAACCGAGACACAAACCAGCCATAAGGATAAAATACAACACTCTTTATCAAACGTGTAATCATAACAAATTTACATATATCTCTTGTTTACATCAGCTCCTTCTTGTGAAGACGTTTTCAGTCACCGTCACTCCCTACATATGGCCAACGCTTTCAGAATATATAATAATTTTTGCTGTACCTTGTCCCATTTTCTTGCTCTAAGCACCGGACAATTCAGTCGCGCGCCGGTTAGTCAAGCGTATGTAAATTAAAAGTAGATATTCTCCCCTACCAGACCCATAATCCTGCCCAACCCTCTGTGCCGATGTCAATGATAGTTAGGGTGCAGTCAGACTGCCGTATTACTTGCGCGAGAATTGCATAGCAATCTGCGTAATGGCCATCAGCCCTCCTGACCTGCGCATGACAGCGTGATGTATTTCTATGCAGCTATCAATTTAACAAATGGATGTGTTGAAAAATGTCCCTGTGCTGAAATAATCTTATAAATGTGCCCCTGCTGTGTTCTGTGTAATGGCCGTGTCTGACCATGCAGGAACATGGTCTGATCATACCACACACGTGATCGCAGTTGATTTTTTTTGTGAGGTAAAACATGTTTTTAAACAGGCAGGTAAATGGTTTACCTCACAAAAAGCTACAGTGGTGATCCCCTGCTGTCCTGTCTTTATACTCTCTTTTGCTTCCTTCCTCGCCTGCCCAGGTGCTGTGGTTTGTTGTGGTATGGTTCCTGCACAGTCACACATGGCCATTGCACATTACACAGCAGGGGCATATTTATAAGATTATCTCAGCACAAGAACATATTTTTAACACATCAAATTGTAGAAATTATTATTATTACCAAATCTTTTAATTAAAATGTACTTTGTTAGTGGAAAACCCCTTTATGCCTATGGAGCAATAAACTTTGACAAAAGACAATCACTCTAACCCCTTAACGACCGCCAATACACATTGAAAGGGCAGTCGTTAACGGTGCTCATTTCCTCATCAGTGTTTTAAAATAGCGATCGGGAATCAGGAAGTAGCATCGCCCAGCGGCAGTAACTTTTCCCTCGGGTGTATATGGCAGCTGATACCCTACAGTATTGGTCCCGACCAGTCGGGGCCAATTAACCCCTTTATCGCGATAGTGGTATTTAAGTTGTTACTTAAATAGTAATCATCGGATCCCTGCAATGAGAATCGCAGTTCCCGATGGTTACCATGGTACCTGAGGTCATGTGATGACTCCAGGGTACGGTGGCCTCCTTGTCTCATATAGGAGTGTATCAGACAAGTGATCAAAGTTAAAATTATACATGTCCCACAGAAAAAAAAGTGAAAAAAGTATGGTAAAATAAAACATGTAACAAAGTTTAAAAACACAAAAAAGCACAAACAAATCACAAAAAACGTTTCACCATTCAAACGCAGTATTTCTGATGAGAAAAAAAGCAAACATAAAAACTTACACATAATTGGTACTGTCGCGTTCATAACAACCTGCTTTATAAAACTGTTATTTATTCCGTTTGGCGAACACCATAAAAAAAATCATTAACAAACACGCCAAAAATGCTGCTTTTTCATCATACTGACTGACAAAAAAGTGCATAAAAAGCTATAAAAAAGACCCTATGTAAAAAAGAAATGGTTTAAATGAAAACACCAAACGGTCCCGCAAAAAACAAGCCCTAAAATATTGTTTTTTAGTGTGAAAAAATAGCAAAGCATAGAAAAAATATACATCTGATATTGTAATCGTACTGACCCTACAAACAAATCGGTTTTATCAGTTCTACTGCTCGGTGAACGGCACAAAAAATAAAATAAAAACATAACTGAATTGCTGCGTTTTGTTCATTCTGTGTCTGAAAAGTCTGAATCGAAAGCGATCAAAAATTATTATGTGCCACAAAATGGTACCCCCAAAAAATTTCAACTCGTCCCGCAAACAATAAGCCTTCCTACAACTCTGTTCACTAAAAAATGAAAAAAAGGTACAGCTCTCAGAATATGGCGACAAAAAATCCCCCACTTTTTATAAAAAAACATTTTTACTGTGTGATAGCAGGGAAACCGAAACAAAAAACTATATAAGTATGGTATCACTGTAATCTCACCGATCTGAAGAATAAGTCGGCTTCATCACTTATACCGCACAGTTAACCATGCAGAAATAAGAATTAGGGCTCATACCCATATGCGAGAAAAAAACGGTTTGATTTCTGGACAGAAAAAATGGACGAGTGCCATGCGAGTACAATGCGATTTTCACACATAGCATCCGATTTACATCCGAGTGCATTGCGATTGCTATCCGATTGCAATGCGATTTTAATATGAGCTTTTACATACAGCAATTCTGTCATTTACACATCGTTTTCAAAGGAAATATTAGTCAAAACACACATGTACAGTACAGGCCAAAAGTTTGGACACACCTTCTCATTTAAAGATTTTTCTGTATTTTCATTACTATGAAAATTGTACATTCACACTGAAGGCATCAAAACTATGAATTAACACATGTGGAATTATATACTTAACAAAAAAGTGTGAAACAACTGAAAATATGTCTTATATTCTAGGTTCTTCAAAGTAGCCACCTTTTGCTTTGATTACTGCTTTGCACACTCTTGGCATTCTCTTGATGAGCTTCAAGAGGTAGTCACCGGGAATGGTTTTCACTTCACAAGTGTGCCCTGTCAGGTTTTATAAGTACCGTATATACTCGAGTATAAGCTGAGATTTTCAGCCCAAATTTTTGGGCTGAAAGTGCCCCTCTCGGCTTATACTCGAGTTACGGTCGGCGGTGGGGTCGGCGGGTGAGGGGAAGAGAGGTCTGAGGCATACTTACCTGCTTCCGGGGCTCCTGGCGCTCCCCCTGTCTGTCCCATGGTCTTCGGGTGCTGCAGCTCTTCCCCTGTTCAGCTGTCACGTGGGACCGCTCATTAAAGTTCTGAATATGGACTCCACTCCCACAGGGGTGGAGCCGCATATTCATTTCTCTAATGAGCGGTAACGGTGACCGCTGACAGAGGAAGAGGCTGTGGCACCCGAAGACCAGCTGTCCGGGGGAAGGAGCCAGGGAGCAGGTAAGTATCTCATAGTTACCTGTCCGCGTTCCACACGCCGGGCGCCGCTCTGTCTTCGCGTCCTCTTGCAGTGACTGTGCAGGTCAGAGGGCACGATGACGTACTAGTGTGCACGCCGCCCTCTGCCTGATCAGTCAGTGCGGAGAGATGCCGAGACGGGACGCTGAGGAGCTGCAAGCAAGAGAGGTGAGTATGTCTTTTTTTTTTTATTGCAGCAGCAGCATTATATATGGGACAGTTTTATATGGCACATCTATGGGGCAATAATCAACGGTGCAGAGCATTCTATATGGCAGAGCACTATATGGCACAGCTTTCTATGGCACATCTATGGGGCAATAATGAACGGTGCAGAGCACTATATGGCACAGCTTTATATGGCACATCTATGGGGCAATAATGAATAGTGCAGAGCACTATATGGCACAGCTTTATATGGCACATCTATGGGGCCATAATGAACGGTGCAGAGCACTATATGGCACAGCTTTATATGGCACATCTATGGGGCAATAATGAACGGTGCAGAGCATTCTATATGGCACAGCTTTATATGGCACATCTATGGGGCAATAATGAACGGTGCAGAGCACTATATGACACAGCTTTATACGGAGCATCTATGGGGCCATAATGAACGGTGCAGAGTATTATATATGACACAGCATTATATGGAGCATCTATGGGGCCATAATCAACGGTGCAGAGCATTCTATATGGCAGAGCACTATATGGCACAGATTTCTATGGCACATCTATGGGGCAATAATGAACGGTGCAGAGCACTATATGGCACAGCTTTATATGGCACATCTATGGGGCCATAATGAACGGTGCAGAGCACTATATGGCACAGCTTTGTATGGCACATCTATGAGGCAATAATGAACGGTGCAGAGCATTCTATATGGCACAGCTTTATATGGCACATCTATGGGGCAATAATGAACGGTGCAGAGCACTATATGTGGCACAGCTTTATATGGAGCATCTATGGGGCCATAATGAACAGTATAGAGCATTATATGTGGCACAGCATTATACGGAGCATCTATGGGGCCATAATGAACGGTGCAGAGCATTATATATGGCACAGCATTATACGGAGCATCTATGGGGCCATAATGAACGGTGCAGAGCACTATATATGGCACAGCTTTATATGGAGCATCTATGGGGCCATAAAGAACAGTGCAGAGCATTATATGTGGCACAGCTTTATATGGAGCATCTATGGGGCAATAATGAATGGTATGGAGCATCTATTTTTATTTTTGAAATTCACCTGTAGCTGCTGCATTTCCTACCCTAGGCTTATACTCGAGTCAATAAGTTTTCCCAGTTTTTTGTGGCAAAATTAGGGGGGTTGGCTTAAACTCGGGTCGGCTTATACTCGAGTATATACGGTAGTATATAATTCTACACGTGTTAATTCATAGTTTTGATGCCTTCAGTGTGAATGCACAATTTTCATAGTCATGAAAATGCAGAAAAATCTTTGAATCAGAAGGTGTGGCCAAACTTTTCGTCTGTACTGTATATATATATATATATATATATATATATATATATATACTGTGTGTGTGTGTATATATATATATATATATATATACACACACAGTATATATATATATATATATATATATATATATATATATATACAGTTAGGGCCAGAAATATTTGGACAGTGACACAATTTTCGCGAGTTGGGCTCTGCATGCCACCACATTGGATTTGAAATGAAACCTCTACAACAGAATTCAAGTGCAGATTGTAACGTTTAATTTGAAGGGTTGAACAAAAATATCTGATAGAAAATGTAGGAATTGTACACATTTCTTTACAAACACTCCACATTTTAGGAGGTCAAAAGTAATTAGACAAATAAACATAACCCAAACAAAATATTTTTATTTTCAATATTTTGTTGCAAATCCTTTGGAGGCAATCACTGCCTTAAGTCTGGAACCCATGGACATCACCAAACGCTGGGTTTCCTCCTTCTTAATGCTTTGCCAGGCCTTTACAGCCGCAGCCTTCAGGTCTTGCTTGTTTGTGGGTCTTTCCGTCTTAAGTCAGGATTTGAGCAAGTGAAATGCATGCTCAATTGGGTTTAGATCTGGAGATTGACTTGGCCATTGCAGAATTTTCCACTTTTTGGCACTCATGAACTCCTGGGTAGCTTTGGATGTATGCTTGGGGTCATTGTCCATCTGTACTATGAAGCGCCGTCCAATCAACTTTGCAGCATTTGGCTGAATCTGGGCTGAAAGTATATCCCGGTACACTTCAGAATTCATCCGGCTACTCTTGTCTGCTCTTATGTCATCAATAAACACAAGTGACCCAGTGCCATTGAAAGCCATGCATGCCCATGCCATCACGTTGCCTCCACCATGTTTTACAGAGGATGTGGTGTGCCTTGGATCATGTGCCGTTCCCTTTCTTCTCCAAACTTTTTTCTTCCCATCATTCTGGTACAGGTTGATCTTTGTCTCATCTGTCCATAGAATACTTTTCCAGAACTGAGCTGGCTTCTTGAGGTGTTTTTCTGCAAATTTAACTCTGGCCTGTCTATTTTTGGTATTGATGAATGGTTTGCATCTAGATGTGAACCCTTTGTATTTACTGTCATGGAGTCTTCTCTTTACTGTTGACTTAGAGACAGATACACCTACTTCACTGAGAGTGTTCTGGACTTCAGTTGATGTTGTGAACGGGTTCTTCTTCACCAAATTAAGTATGCGGCGATCATCCACCACTGTTGTCATCCGTGGACGCCCAGGCCTTTTTGAGTTCCCAAGCTCACCAGTCAATTCCTTTTTTCTCAGAATGTACACCCAACTGTTGATTTTGCTACTCCAAGCATGTCTGCTATCTCTCTGATGGATTTTTTCTTTTTTTTCAGCCTCAGGATGTTCTGCTTCACCTCAATTGAGAGTTCCTTTGACCGCATGTTGTCTGCTCACAGCAACAGCTTCCAAATGCAAAACCACACACCTGGAATCCACCCCTGACCTTTTAACTACTTCATTGATTACAGGTTAACGAGGGAGACGCCTTCAGAGTTAATTGCAGCCCTTAGAGTCCATTGTTCAATTACTTTTGGTCCCTTGAAAAAGAGGACGCTATGCATTACAGAGCTATGATTCCTAAACCCTTTCTCCGATTTGGATGTGGAAACTATCATATTGCAGCTGGGAGTGTGCACTTTCAGCCCATATTATATATATAATTGTATTTCTGAACATGTTTTTGTAAACAGCTAAAATAACAAAACTTGTGTCACTGTCGTGTGTGTGTGTGTGTGTGTGTGTGTGTGTGTGTGTGTGTGTGTGTGTGTGTGTGTGTGTGTGTGTGTATGTCCGGGATTGCCATCTGCACCGTCACAGCTACAGCCACAAAACTTTGCACAGTCACAAGTCTGGACCCCGAGAGCGTCATAGGCTATGTTGTGAAGCGAAATTTTAACCCCGCGCGTTCCAATTCACCAAACAATTTTGCCCCTATCTACATAATGGGGAAAAAAGTGAAAGGAAAAGTGTTGGAGGCGTCGCAGCTACAGCCACAAAATTTTGCACAGTCACACGTCTGGACCCTGAGAGCATCATAGGCTATGTTGTGAGGAGAAATTTTAACCCCGCGCTTTCCAATTCACCAAACAATTTTGCCCTTATCTACATAATGGGGAAAAAGTGAAAGGAAAAGTGTTGGAGGCGTCACAGCTACAGCCACAAAATTTTGCACAGTCACACGTCTGGACCCCGAGAGCGTCATAGTCTATGTTGTGAGGTGAAATTTTAACCCTGCGCTTTCCAATTCACCAAACAATTTTGCCCTATGTACATAATGGGGAAAAAGTGAAAGGAAAAGTGTTGGAGGCGTCGTAGCTACAGCCACAAAATTTTGCACAGTCACACGTCTGGACCCCGAGAGCGTCATAGGCTATGTTGTGAGGTGAAATTTTTACCCCGCGCTTTCCAATTCACCAAACAATTTTGCCCCTATCTACATAATGGGGAAAAAGTGAAGGGAAAAGTGTTGGAGGCAAATTGACAGCTGCCAGATGTGAACAAGGGGGACTTAAAGTGTGAGAGCGATGGCGCCAAAGAGTATATACCGTACAGTTGCTAAGCTGGGGCCCCGACATGGGATACTCACCACACACGGGGATATAAACACACACAGAAAATGCGCCACACACTACCACGTGCTTGAACACATATTACCCTCAGCACACATTTCACCACACATACATCAACCTCGCCACATAAAAGTCGAAACACAAAAGTCGCCGCTCAAAACTCGCCATGCGCAAAACTCACCACAAGTGCAAAACTCACCTCATGGAAAACTCGCCACACGCAAAACTTGCACACGCGGAAAAATTGCCACATGCACAAAAGTTGCAACACATGCAAAAGTTGCCTCACACAAAACTTGAACATACTCAAAAGGCACCACAAATAAAACTCGCCATGCGCAAAACTCGCCATGCGCAAAACTTGCTGCACACAACTTGCTACACTAACCTGTCACATGCAACTCGACACACAAAAAGTTGCTACACGCATGTTGCCACACAAAACTCATCTCACAAAAGTCGCTACATGCATGTTGCCACACGCAACTCAACACACACAACTTGAGAAACGAAACTCACCCTAAAACACACACAAGTCTGGTATTATCCTTCAAAAATAAAAATCTGATTAATAAGCAGACAAACTACAAGAGCAACAAATGTACCATATAGGAAATACGGCAGCTGTCAGTCACATGACCTGTCTATTATGTGTATGTGTGAGCTAATATATACTGCCAGGGGGAGGGCTTCCTGTTGGCTGGGGATTTATCAGGCTGCCAATTTAGCTTACAAATACTGAGGTAAAAATACTGAGCAAATAACGTGTGAACGAGGTCTAATACAGGAGGAGATGACACACAGGTATATACTATATACAGGGGAGATGACACACAGATATATACTATATACAGGAGAGATGACACACAGGTATATACTATATAGAGGAGGAGATGACATACAGGTACATACAGGAGGAGATGACATACAGGTATATACTATATACAGGAGGAGATGACACACAGGTATATACTACATACAGGAGCAGATGACCTACAGGTATCTACTATATACAGGAGGAGATGACATACAGGTATATGCTATATATAGAAGATGACATACAGGTATATACTATATTCAGGAGGAGATGACACAGATATATACTATATACAGGGGAGATGACACACAGGTATATACTATATACAGGAGGAGATGACATACAGGTATATACTATATATAGAAGATGACATACAAGTATATACTATATATAGGAGGAGATGACATACAGGTATATACTATATACAGGGGAGATGACACACAGCAGGTATATACTATATACAGGGGAGATGACATACAGGTATATACTATATACAGGAGATGACATACAGGTGTATACTATATATAAGGGAGATGACAAACATGTATATACTGAGGTGAAAATGAGAGGTGTGAGGTGAAAATGAAAAGGTGTGAGTGCAAAATGAGAGGAGTGAGGGAAAATAGTGGAGTGATCGGAAAATGACAGATGTGAGGTCGAAATGACAAGTGAATGAGAGGAGTGAGGGAGAAAATGAGAGATGTGAGGGGGAAAATGAGAGATGTGATGGGGAAAATGAGAGATATGAGGGGGGAAATGAAAGATGTGATTGGGAAAATGAGAGGCGTGATGGGAATATAAGAGACATGAGGTGCTATAACTAACCACAGATATTTACTATGCCCAGGCAACGCCGGGCTCTTCAGCTAGTATATATTATATAGATAGATAGAAGAAAACCCAGCAATTACTGTGTGCATACAGTAAAATCACACTGGCAGGTTAGAATAGATAGAATAGATATATACACATAGAATACATATATGTACATGTCAGTAACACACACATATATATGTATTTATATTGAACTGAAAGATAGAAGAAAAGCCGGTAATTCATCTACCGGCTTCTGTAAAATCACTGCAGGAGCCGACAGGATAGATGGATTACATGCAGTAAATACATATAGAATAGGTAGATTTATAGATGCCAGTGACAAATACAATTAGTACAGTGTGTGTGCAAATTACTGGACATGTATTTAATTACTAAAAGATTATTTTAAGGAAAAAAATGGCATGGGCTCCCTCGCAATTTTTGGAACCAGCAGAGGGAAAGCCAGCAAATGGGGGCAGATGTTTATAGCCTGGGAAAGGAGTAATACCCATGGAGCTTCCCAGGCTATTAATATCAGCTCACAGCTGCATACTTAGCCTTTACTGGCTATTAAAATTAGGGACCCCCCAAAAATGACGAGCCGTTCCTCCATAATTAATAACCAGCAAATGCTATGCTGACAGCTGCGGACTGATATTAATAGCCTAGGAAGGGGCCATGGATATTGGTCCCCCTCTGGCTAAAAACATTAGCACTCAGCCACCCCAGAAAAGGCACATCTCTAAGATGTGTCAATTCTGGCACTTAGCCTCGCTCTTCCCACTTGCTCTGTAACGGTGGCAAGTGGGGTAATAGTTGTGGGGTTGATGTCACCTTTGTATTGTTATGTGACATCAAGCCCGGTTTAGTAATGGAGAGGTGTCAATAAGACACCTCTCCATTACTAATCCTATAGTTGGTACATGTTAAATAAAGACACAGCCAGAATAAAGTATTTTAATTAAATAAAACACAACACAGTTTTACCATTTTATTGTTACTCCTAATCCATGTGAAGCCCTCGATCTCCTGTAATAAAAGTTAAATAATAAACCAACAATAATACCATACCTGTCCATAGTTGTGTCTCACGCCGTAATCCATATCTGGGGTACAGTATATACAGTTTTCAACTAGGATGGTGCCAATATGTGACTGCCCCGGCTGAAAACCACTGATGAATGAATGAGATGCTGCCGGCGCTGTTTCAGTGACTAGCAGTGCCGTCACTGAAGTTGCACTCCCTCACAGCCTGACCTGCGCTGAACTCTGGGGCATGGGGAAATGAACTGGCTTTTTCATAGTCTCCAGAGGTCATCCCAGTTCAGGCTGTGAGGCTGCGCAGCATCAGTGACAGCACTGCTAATCAGTGAAGCTGCCGCTCACAACCTGTCACTGTGATTTTACTGTACACCGCACATGAATTACCGGCTATTCAAAGGACACCGGTGTGTAAAAAATGGACAGCACTCGCATGGTGTGAGTGCTGTGCTTTTTTTCTCATATCTATTGACTTGCATTGGCGAGTCTCGTCTGAGTTACGCAGCAAATCGTAGCATGCTGCAATTTTTTTCTCAGATTTTAACTGGGAAAAAAATCGAAGATGAGATGTCACCCATTGAATAACATTGGACCGAGTGAAATCCGATTTTTTATCGGATTGTACTTGCCCGTTTTTCTCGCAAATGGGTATGAGCCTTAAGGCCGGTGTCACACTTGCAACTGCAATGCGAGAAACTTGTGTGAGTCTCTCGCCTCAATACCCAGCACTGCCGCCGGCAGTTTCTTGCATTGCAGTTGCAAGTGTGACACCGGCCTAAGAACTACCCTTGTACTGCTGGCTATTTCTTCATTATACCTCCTAAAAATCGAAATAAGGCTCGGCTCACATTTATCCTGCACTCTCCGCTGAGTGCTTATCAGAGTCAGAGTTCCATGTAAATTCTCCAAAACTGCGATTCAGACAATCCCTGGACAGAACCACTCACTTATGAGGCAGATGGAGCCCCTAAAAAGATGGATAGCACCAGAGCAAATACCAAAAGGAGTGCGAAGTGTCTCCATGTGCCTCATTATGGTGGGTCTGAATCACTTTTTTGTGGGATTTACACAGTATCCCTGACATAAGTACTTAGCGTAGAACACAAGAACGTGATCCCCGCCTTATTTTGGAAGTGATAGAAAAATATTATGTACCCCAAAATGTTACAAATAAAAACCCTAATTTATCCCTCACAAAACCAGCCCCCACTCAGGTCCGTCATCTGTCACTTGGAGTATAGGGGGTTCCCACGTTATTGCTATAACAAAGACTCTGGAAAAGTGACATGGCTCCCACCCCCTCAAATAAAATCCATTGAATTCTTCGTTCCCAAATTTAAATGCTTCCCTCCTTCTGAGCCCCACTGTGTCTAAACCACAGTAGGCGGCCACAAATTTTTCATTACTATAATGGAGAGAAGGCATTTAATTTACGTGTGCGTATCGCCAGAAGCACAAGCTGGGCACAATGTATGGGGGTGCTTCAATATATAGGGGGCTCTACACTGTATGGGGACACAATGTATGTGTACTAGACTGGCAGACTTGCAATTCTCCAAAAAAAAGCCTGGCCTGAATGTTGCAAAAAGGTCACTGCAGCCGTAGATTAATTCACTGAGAGATGCAGTTTCTAAAATGGGCTCACTTTGGGGGGTTTCTGCTATTCTGGCACCTTCTGTCGCCTCCAAACTATTGTAGAAAATCTGAGCCCTAAAACCCAGTAATTTCTGACAACATATGGGCAGCACTGCGTTCGGTAGACATTTTGCAAGAAATTGTGGGTTCTAGTTTTACCTATTAATGCTTGTGTACTTGATAAATTAGCGAATACAAAAATTAAATTTTTACCACTAAAATGTCATATTTCCACATTTCAATGTTAATCCACATATGGATTAAAAATACTCACTACACCCCTAAATGAATGCCTTGAGGGGACTAGTTTCCAAAATGAGGTCACTTATGGAGGGTTTCAGCTGGTTTCACATGTCAGGGGTTCCTCAAATGCGACATAGCATTCACAATCTATCCCAGGCAAATAGCACTCTTTTCTTTCCTAGCCCTGCCATGTGACCAATCAGAAGTTTTTCACCACATATGGTCTGCCCTTTTCTCGCTACCATGTGACATCCTGCCGACTATGCCAAATGTAATAGTATGCAGGTACTGAGTGTGTCACCATGGAACAGACAGACCAACAGTTGAGGGGTTTAATAACAGGAATCAGGTTCTCCTCACAGGGAGGAAGCAGTAGAATATAACTAACAATAAAACAGTGCAAAAATATGGGAGTCAAGCAGTGTAAAAGAGGTAAGCAGGATTTCTTGAGAAAAGAACACTTATCAGTCTGATGAGGACTTGCTTGAAGGGTCGTCTTCTCCAACGTAGGTGCCGAGTAGCAGCGGCACTTGTCGTCCCTCTGTTGTCCGTGGAGTGAGTAGTCTCTAGGAATCCGCTGCCTGGAGTTTCGGAAGTTAATGTGGTATGCACAGGCTCTGAGTCTTTAGCTTTTACAGCACAGCCTATCCCGGGAAAACGATGGTCAGTCTATTATTAAATCTCTCACCAGGAATCAAGGGCTCTGCACTGATACCGTGGGTACCAGGGGTCACAGTCTCTGCACTGATGCCATGGGTACCAGGGGGTCACAGTCTCTGCACGGGCCAATGTCTCTGCACAGGTCTCAAAGCACCCCTCTCCAGTCACAGCAGAGTCTGCTTTCATGTACTCAGAAGATGCAGTCTATCTGAGCAATCTCCCTGTATTTGTCCTCTGACCGGGAGCTCTCTCTCCCGGAGCGCAGCTGCACCCTGCTCTGACCGCTGCTCAACCTGCTCTGACCCTTGCGTGCGTGCCTTTGCTGCTCTCTGCCCAGCTTCCTTCCTGTCCCAGTTTCTAAGTCTGCCCCCTGGGGAACCTGTAGCACAGCTCAATGGTTCCAGGCATGGAGCCGAGAAGGTAACCGCCCCCGGACTCTTCTTGTGCTTCACCTCCTTACATTCCCCCCCTCTTTCTGCTCGCCATTCTACGGGCGAGATTTTCAGGAGTTCCTGTTGGCAATCTTCCAGTTCTTGCACAATCTGCTGCCAGATGAACTCGTCCTGAGTGTGCGGGTGGGAGTCCCCTCTTTCGTTTCGGGCTGGACCTCATAAACAGGACCCCAGTTGCCAAGCCGCCGCTTCACTCGGTACGGCCTTTTCTCCCACCGGTACTCTAGTTTGTTGTGTGGGCGCTTTTCCCTCACTAAGACTCGGTCTCCAGGCTGCAGGGCTGTCCCCTTTTGAGGAGCTACCTGGGGATGCTCCAATTCTTGCAGCCGGTTCTGCACTAGACGTTGGATTGTCCGCAGCTGACGACGATGTTCTTGAACCCAGGAGTACACTCCCATCCGTGGGTAGTCCTCCTTGGGTTCCAGCTCCAGCTCTGCCAGCCCCTTCCTGGGTCGGCCAAAGAACAAAGAGTAGGGGTGAATCCGGTGGTGTTGTGTTTCCGATTGTTATACGCCCACACCAATTCAGGGACGGACTCAGTCCACTTTGCCTTCTGGTCCTCTTCCAGGGTCCTCAGCATTTTAATCAGAGTGCGGTTAAATCTCTTACAAGCCTCATTCCCCTGTGGATGATAAGGGCTGGTCCGGGACTTATCGATTTTGTACAGCTGGTGCAGCTCCTTCATCACTCTTCCGAGGAAGCAGGCCCCTTGATCAGAATGGATGCTCTTGGGACACCTGTATGAAGTGTTTGCAAATTGCGTGAGCAGCAGATTCGGCAGTCTGGTCCCGCGTGGGCGTCACTACGGCAAATTTAGTAAAGTGGTCTATCATCACTAAACAATGCTCATAGCCTTGGTTTACTGGTCCAATTGTCAAGTAATCTATTGCCAGTAGGTCCATGGGTCCAGAAGACCTCACCATCTCTGTGGGGGCTCGTTGTTCTGGTGGTTTGACCAGCTCACAACTTCTGCATTGCTGACATACTTTCTCCACAATGTTACTTAAGTGGGGATGATAAAATAGGCGCTGTAACCACTGGAAAGTTTTTTCTGGCCCAAAGTGTGCTCCTTTCTCATGTGCTTCCTCAGCCACCTGATCTATCAAGGACGAGGGAATCACCATCTGCCATACAAGACTGAGTTCTGGTTGCAGGAATACCTTCCAGTACAAGATACCATCCCGCAACTGGAGCCTCTCCCCATCTTAGGTACTTCAGGTGACATGCACCTCCTCTTGTGCCGATTGGGCAGTTGTTCAGACACGACCCAACTTCTCAACTGAGCTAGCTCCGAATCCTCCTGCTGCACTCAGACCCACTCATCGTGGGGCTGCTCCAGCAAATTCACACAGGCCTCTTCCTGTTCACTTTCCCGCATCGCTGCCACCGTCCTGGCAGTCTCTCCAAAACCTGGAACCTCCACATCTTCCAGTTCTTCATTCTGGCTGGGAGCTGGTTTGCGATAGTTTACTCGGAAGAGGGCATCCGCATGAACATTCTCAGCTCCTCTTTTATACAAAATTCTGTATCGGAACTTCGGGCTACCCAACGTTGTTCTAGGGCCCCTAACTTAGCATTCTCGAGATGGACCAACGGATTGTTATCGGTGCGTACATGAACTTCTGAGCCAGCCAGATATTCCGCGAACTTCTCAGTCATTGCCCACACCAGCGCCAACAACTCCAGCTTAAACGAACTGTAGTTTTCTGGATTCTTTTCCGAGTCATGCAAAGACCGACTGGCATATGCGATGACGCGCTCTTTCCCGTCCTGCATCTGCGATAGTACGGCCCCAAGGCCCTTCAGGCTCTTATCAGTGTGCAAGATGAATGGTTGTGTGAAGTCGGCGTAGGCCAGCACGGGGGCCTCCGTCAAAGCCTTCTTCAAAGCCAAGAATGCCTCCTCCTGATGCTTCCCCCACTGTATGTTCCTGTTTTTGGCACAAGAGGGCACTCCCCTCAACAACTCCTGGAGTGGATTAGCAAGGCGGGTAAAGTCATTTACGAAGCATCTGAAGTATCCTGTGAGTCCCAGGAACGCACGCACATCTTTCACAGTTTTTGCAGTTGGCCACTCTTGTACCGCAGTGATCTTCTCCTGGGAAGGCCTCACCCCCTCAGCGGAGACAACGTGTTCCAAGTATTCAATCTCGGTACGAAAGAGGTGACATTTCTGGGGTTTCACTTTCAAGCCGTACTTCTGTAGCCGACTCAGAACTTGCTCTAGTCACTGCAAATGCTCCTCAAAGGTGGGGGCTAAGACGATGATATCATCTAAGAAAATCAAAGTGGCTTCAAAGTTCAGGTCCCCCAGACATCTCTCCATGAGTCGCTGAAATGTTCCTGGGGCATTTGCTAGGCCGAAGGGCATCCGGTCGAACTCATACAGTCCTATAGGAAGGATGAAAGCCGTCTTGGCTTGGTCTTGCTCAGACATGGGCACCTGCCAGTAGCCGCTGGCCAAGTCTAACGTGGAGAAATATCTGGCATTCCCTAGTGCCATCAGGGACTCATCTATCCTGGGCAGTGGGTACGAGTCCCGCACTGTGCAAACGTTGAGCCGGCGATAGTCCACACAGAACCGCAAGGACTTGTCTATAGACTATAGGGGCAGCGCATGGGCTCTGACTCTCGTGTATAACTCCCTTCTTCAACATGTGTGACAGCATTCCCTTCACCTCCTGGTACATCTGTGGGGGTATTTGGCGGTACCGTTCCAGGATTGGTGTCGCATTCCCGGTGGGTATCTCGTGGGTGATGGCCATGGTACGTCCAAAGTCATCTTCATCTTTGGCGAACACCTCCTGAAATTTCCCCAATACGGCTTCCACCTGAGGTACCTGCTGCGGAGTAAGTTCTAAGAGCTCCGCCCTCATGCGTTCCAGAATCTGGCCCCCTCCTTACAGTAATCTGGGGTCCGGAGCTGCTTCCGCTTTGACGGTCACCAGCCACGGATCTTCTGGCCTTGTGGTCAGCTGTACTGCCTCAGTTTTGACCAACTCGTCTGGGAGGCCCAGAACTTGGGCGACTTCGCTTCTAGGGGGCAAGGTTGCATCTGTCTCCCCCAAATTTATGCAGTGCACAAGGACAGTTCCATCGCGCACGGAAGCCAGGGACCGCGCGACCAATATTCCTGACCGCAGCTTGTCGGCTCTGCTGGGCTCAATTTGGACTTCGACCCCTTCCAGCGGGACGCCAGTTCGTATAGGCAGGGGAAGCACAGTCTGCCCATGGGGCAACACTCGATTGACTGAGGCGGGGGTGATGACTTTGCCGAGTTCCTTTCCGTCGCTGTATGCTTCCCGGACCTGGGCAGTCCGTATCAGTTGTTGAAAGACCCTTCTCTGGGGGGTTTGGTCGCGCCATTGTTGCAGGAACTGTTCCGGGGACTCGTTGAAAACCAGGCTTCCGAGGTCTTTTAACACATTCATGCCCAGGGTCATGGTATGGTCTTTAACTACCTCTCCATCCACCAGTACCACTCCTCTTCTCCTGAGGTCTTTTCCGCAGACCTCTATGTTCATCCATACCACCCCTGCGACTGGGATGGGCAAGTGATTGGCCGCCATAAGTTTGATCACAGGGCCCCATTCGGGCCATAGCGCCTCTGTGAAGTGACAGCGGAAATATCTCTCAGGCATGGTGGTCACCTGTGAGCCGGTGTCTATCAGGCACTGCACTGCTCTTCCATTGATTTCTGCCCAAAACAGAGGGCACGTGGAACCAAGGCTGTGGGGACTTTTACTACTCCTCTGTTCTTCACGCTCTGAGCGGTGCCCCTCGAGCTCAGAGCCACCTAGTTTAAATGAGGGCGCGGGGATGGTCGGCTCTGCCGTGGACACCATCGGGCAATGTGGCCGTGTTCTCCACAGGTGTAGCATGTAAGAGGGCTTCTCCTCCTGGTAGTTTCACCCTCCCTTCGGGGGGCAACTTCACTGTCTCGCACCAGAGGGCCAGGCCCTTCTGCTAGAGTTCTTCTGGAGGCTGCCATTTCTTCACAGACCTGTCTAATCTCCATTCTCAGGTCCTCCACCCACTGGGGAATATTGTCTGCGGTGGTGGTTACCTCCCCGCTCCGCACCCTTCCCACCAGCCCCGTCACTCCCTGTTCTTGTTCTCGCACACACACCTCACTGCCAACCTCTGAGAAAGTCATGTCTGGCTTTACTCGCATGCGCTCTCGCAGTGCCTGTTTCATCATTGCGTCACGCAGTCCCATCACCAGCTGATCCCTGAGCACCACATCAACTGACCCAACCCCTACACCTTCCTTTCGTCTGATAGCAGTGTGAAGTTCTTGTAGGCCGTTCATGAAATGGGTCACGGTCTCCCCCTCTCGTTGTACCCGGTGAAACAGTCGCATGCGAAGTTCCCCTACGTCAGTGGGGTCCCCATGCGTCTCCTCAAGTATGCACAGCACTTTGTCCAGGGTATCTCTCTCCTGGGGGGACCTATGCATGACAGAATCCCTCCCCCTCCAGGGCCATCAATGCAATTTCCGCCTCCAGGGCTGGTGTCATGGGAAGCAGCCGCATTATTCCCCAGATACGCTTCGTCCAACTCCACAGAATTATATTGTTCCCAGTGAACCTTGGCAAATTATTCAACATGGCTCCCAGGGAAATGCTAGACCTGGGAACTTCCCCAGCTGCTTGGTCTGCCCTTTTCTCGCTACTGTGTGACATCCTGCCGACTACGCCAAATGTAATAGTATGCAGGTACTAAGTGTGTCACCACGGAACAGACAGACCAACAGTTGAGGCGTTTAATAACAGGAATAAGGTTCTCCTCACAGGGAGGAAGCAGTAGAATACAACTAACAATAAAACAGTGCAAAAATATGTGAGTCAAACAGTGTAACAGAAGTAAGCAGGATTTCCTTGAGCAAAGAACACTTATCAGTCTGATGAGGACTTGCTTGAATGGTCGTCTTCTTCAACGTAGGCGCCGAGAAACAGTGGCACTTGTCATCCCTCTGTTGTCCGTGGGCTGAGTAGTCTCTAGGAATCCACTGCCAGGAATCGAGGGCTCTGCACTGATACCGTGGGTACCAGGGTTCACAGTCTCTGCACTGATACCGTGGGTACCAGGAATCACAGTCTCTGCACGGGCCAATGTCTCTGCACGGGTCTCAAAGCACCCCTCTCCAATCACAGCAGAGTCCGCTTTCATGTAATCACAAGATGAAGTCTTTCTGGGCAATCTCCCTGTATTTGTCCTCTGACCGGGAGCTCTCTCTCTCTTCCGGAGCGCAGCTGCACCCTGCTCTGACCGCTGCTGACGCTGCTCTGACCCTTGCGCGCGCACCTTTCCCGCTCTCTGCCCGGCTTCCTTCCTGTCCCAGTCTCTAAGTCTGCCCCCTGGGGAACCTATAGCACAGCTCAATGGTTCCAGGCATGGAGCCGAGAAGGTATCCGCCCCCGGACTATTCTTGTGATTCACCTCCTTACATAGTCGCTTCGGAACAAATTGAAAAACAAATTATGGGGTCTGTTTTCGCTTATTATCCATTGTGAAAATTGCAAATTTGGGGCTAAAACAACATTTTCATGAAATAAATGAACATTTTCAATATGATGACCTAATGTTATCAATTTCTGTGTAGTACCTGTGGGTTCTAAATGCTCACTTTACCCCTGGATAAAATCCTTAAGGGCTGCAGACCTGTTATGAAAGGCAATTCAGAATCACAATGGACATGGAGGTCAGAGCACATACAGTGAACTGACAATAACCCAAAATAATAGAACGAGCTCTGAGACGTGGGAACTCTGCAGACCGCAATCCCTAAGCCTATCAAACCACACTAAAGGTAGCCGTGGAGCGCTCCTGACCAGAACCTAGGCGCCTCGTCACAGCCTGAGAAACTAGCTAATCCTGAAGATAGAAAAATAAGCCTACCTTGCCTCAGAGAAATTCCCCAAAGGAAAAGGCAGTCCCCCACATATAATGACTGTGAGTAAGATGAAAACACAAACATAGAGATGAAACAGATTTAGCAAAGTGAGGCCCGACTAGCTGAACAGAACGAGGATAGGGAAGATAACTTTGCGGTCAGCACAAAAACCTATAAAAAACCACGCAGAGGGGACAAAAAGACCCTCTGCACCGACTAACGGTACGGAGGTGGTCCCTCTGCGTCTCAGAGCTTCCAGCAGGCGAGAAAAACCAATAAAGCAAGCTGGACAGAAAAATAGCAACAAAATAACTTAAGCAAAACTTAGCTTTGCAGAGCAGCAGGCCACAGGAATGATCCAGGGAAAAAACAAGTCCCACACTGAAACATAGACAGGAAGCATAGATCAAAGCATCAGGTGGAGTTAAGTAGAGAAGAAGCTAACGAGCTCACCAGATCACCTGAGGGAGGAAACTCAGAAGCTGCAGTACCACTTTCCTCCACAAACGGAAGATCCCAGAGAGAATCAGCCGAAGTACCACTTGTGACCACAGGAGTGAACTCTGCCACAGAATTCACAACACAGACCATTCCATCAAAGTCTGCATTCCAAAACGTCACTCTTTCCATTCCGAGCCCTGCTGTGCACCCAAACAGTAGTTTTACTCCATATATGGCCCTCTAAGTGGTCTAGTTTCCAAGATGGGGTCACTTGTGGAGGGTTTCCACTGTTTAGGCACATCAGGGGCTCTCCAAACGCATCATGGCACCCGCTGTTAATTCCAGCTGTTTCTGTATTCAAAAAGTCAAACATTGTTCCTTCTCTTCCGAGCTCTGCCGTGCGCGCCCAAATAGCATTATTTCCCCACATATGATGTATAGGTGTAATCAGTTGAAAATGTACAACAAATTTTTGGATCCATTTTTTCCTGTTACCCTTGTGAAAATAAAAACATTGGGGCTAAAATTAAATTTTTGTGGGTAAAATTTTTTTTTTAATTTTCACTGCTCTACGTTATAAACTTTTGTGAAGCACACAGGGGTTCTAGGTTCTTATGACACATCTAGATAAGCTCCCTAAAGGGTTTAGTTTCCAAAATGTGGTCAATTGTGGGGGGTTCCACTGTTTAGGCACATCAAGGGCTCTGCAAGCGAGATGTGGCGTCCGCTCTTGAATCCAGCCGCTTTTGCTTTCAAAAAGTCAAACTGTGCTCCTTCCCTTCCGAGCCCTGCCATGCACCCAAATAGTAGCATACTACTAGAAAATATACAACAAATTTTGGGGTCCATTTTCTCCTTTTACCCTAGTGAAAATAAAAAATTGGGGCTAAAGGTAAATTTTTGTGAAAAAATTATTTTTTTTCCTTCTGCATTGCTTCAGTTTCTGTGAAACACCTGAAGGGTTAATAAACTTATTGAATTTAGTTTTCAGCACCTGATGGGTTCTGAGGCACCTGGGGGTTCAAGGTGCTCACCATAAATCTAGATACATTCCTTAAGGGGTCTAGTTTAAAAAATGGGGTCACTTTCAGGAGCTTTCCACTGTTTAGGGACATCGTGAGCTCTCCACGTGACATGACATCCGCTACTGAGTGCTTATGATTTCAAAAAGTCAAATGGTGCTCCTTCCCTATCGAGCCCTGCCATGCGCCCAAACAGTGGTTTTCTCCCACATATGGAGTATCGGAATACTCAGGAGAAATTGCACAACATATTTAAGGGTCCAGTTTTTCCTGTTACCCTTGCAGAAATAAAAAATTTTGAGCTAAAGTCAAATTTTTGTTAAAAAATTCAATTTTTTTCCTTCTACATTGCTTCAGTTCCTGTGAAGCACCTCAAGGGTTAATAAACTTCTTGAATTTGGTTTTCAGCACACTGCACCCCTGGGCAGAGGGAACACGATATTCCCCTTTTGTCCTCCCCCCACCTTTGTAATTCCCACAGTAAATATCGGCAGGCTCTGGCCACTGTCGGCTACTGTAATGTATGTCTGGACTGCCACTTTTCTATTGGCCGGCCCTCTGTATCTGTGTGATATATTTTGTGTCCAGTGAGTAAAGTTTTATCAGACTGGAAATACGTGGAGAAGCAATGATCTTTTATATGTAACCATGCAATTCCAGCCAGCGTCCTTCATTCAGACTCCAACCAAAGCAGAGTGGACCTCCTGAAACGCGGGGTGGTACTGAAAGAGGTATCCCAGCTTGGTAGACCCCGTTACACTGGTGGCAGACAGTGGGATGATACCCCTTTTACAGGAGTAAAGGAATGAATGGAAAACAACTACCAGAAGTTACAGAGGACTACATTAAAAGATCTGGTGGAAGCCCGAGGGTTGATCACCAGCAACAAAACAAAAGCGGATTTGATAGCAGCCATCATGGAACACGACAGTGCAGCGCCCCCCAATGTGAACGTGGAGGAGACTGAATTCCAGAGGGAGGTAAAGAAGAGACTGGCGTTCTATGGCCCAAACCCTGCAGTAGAGATCATACGAGAGGTGATGGCTGGTGTGCGTACTGATCTGAAGGAAATGATGGCCGAGCAGGATAGAGCTAGCCAAGATTGTAGGGGGACCAGCTAGAAACCCGGCCTACCACAGTCCCCCTGAGGCGCAATGCGACACCTGCCATTTAGCAGGGGGAGCTATACATCGACTGCCCACTGCCAGGATTCACCTGACATGGGGAGTCGGGGATGGCCTTGTTGAGGTCGGCTTGATGGAGGATTTGCCTGCAGACGTCTTGCTGGGAAATGACTTGGGGCCCATGTTGTCTGCCTTCTCGGTTGCCCCTCTGGCTGAGACATATCCTGTGACCACCCGGAGACAAGCTCGAGCTGCGGAGGCGGAATCACACTCAGAGGAGGCCCAGGTAAGACATCTCAGCTCTACACGTATTTCCATAGCTAGACACATTTCTTGGGCCACCCCAGATGAATTTAAGAGGGAGTTTCTTGAGGATCCTTCATTGGAGGGATATCGTGGGACGGCACAGGAGGGGAGAGGGGTACTGGAAGGGGAACAGTTTGTATGGAAGCAGGGACTCCTCTACCGGATCACAGAGCAGCACCACACAGGGACGAGCCCCACTATAAAACGACAGCTAGTAGTTCCCAAGAAGTATAGGCAGGAGTTACTGCGAATCTCTCATGACATACCCTTGGCCGGGCACTTTGGCGTCAGTCGCACCAGGCATCGTCTGACACAAAACTTCTTTTGGCCGAGGGTAACCTATGATATTCGTCAGTACTGCCAGACCTGTGACAGTTGCCAGCGCATTGGCAAGAGGGGAGATCGATGCAAGGCCAAATTACGCCCCCTCCCCATTGTGGAGGAACCATTTAGCCGAGTAGCGGTCGATCTGATAGGGCCGTTAGCCAAACCCAGTCCGTCAGGGAAAAGGTTTATATTGACAGTGGTAGATTATGCCACACGGTATCCAGAGACGGTTGCGTTACCTAACATACTGGCAGAGATGGTGGCGGCCGCCCTGCTCCAGGTTTTCTCATGGGTTGGATTTCCCCGGGAGATTATCTCGAACCAGGGTACCCAGTTTATAGCAGAGGTGACCAACCAACTGTGGAAGCTGTGCGGCGTAAAGTCCATTAAAAGCGCCCCGTACCACCCGCAAACCAATGGGTTGTGTAAACGCTTTAACGGGATGTTAAAACAACTCATTGGAACTTTTACCAGGACCTTCAGGGACTGGGAGAAATTCTTGCCACACGTCCTGTTTGCCTATCGGGAGGTGCCCCAAGAATCCATGGGGTTCTCCCCGTTCGAGCTGGTATACGGGAGACGGGTAAGGGGACCCCTAGACTTAGTGCTAGAACACTGGGAAGGGGAGGGCCTCATAGAAGGGGTACCTATTGTACCCTATGTGCTGGAATTCCGGGACCGCCCACAGGAGCTGACCCAGGCTGTACGTGAGAACATGCAGGTGACCCAGCGGCGCCAGTGCATATGGTACGATCGGAGGGCCAGAGAGCACACCTTGGAAATAGGACAGAAGATCCTGGTGTTAGAGCCCACTAGGCAGAACAACTTCCAAGCTGCATGGCAGGGGCCCTGCCAGGTAGTGGGGAAAATAGCCGACACAACCTATAATGTCGCCGATTGTGATGACACCAGGGTTATCCGCATGTTCCATGTGAATATGCTGAAGCCTTACCGGGAGCGCCCTGAAGAGGTAGTGGCCATCTGTGCACCTGAAGCAGAGGATTTAGCCGGACTTCCCTTGCCGGATGTCTTAGGGGAAAGGACTCAGTCTAAAACATGGGACCAGGTACACTTGGGTGAGGGTAAAGACCTAGGCCCCCGGGAGAGACAGCAGGCGGAGGAGTTGTTGAGGCAGCGACAGAGGATGTTTTCGGGGAGACCAGGGTACACTCACCTGGCACAACACAAGGTGGAGACCCAGGATCAGACCCCCCTGCGACAAAACCCCTTCCGCGTCCCTGAGTCTGTACGAGAGGGGATGCGACAAGAGATACAAGAGATGTTGCGTTTAGGGGTCATTGAAGAGTCAGATAGTCCCTGCGCATCCCCCTGTAGTGTTAGTGCCCAAGAAGGATGGGACTACATGGTTTTGTGTAGACTATCGTAAGCTCAATGAAAAAACAGTGACGGATGCATATCCCATGCCGAGTGTCGATGAGTTGTTAGACCGGCTGGCGGGGGCAAAGTATTTGACCACCATCGATCTATGCAAAGGCAGATTCCCCTTAGTCCTGACGCTATTCCCAAGTCGGCATTTGTCACCCTGTTCGGCTTATTCCAGTTTCGAGTTATGCCATTCGGGATGAAGAATGCCCCGGCGACCTTCCAGAGGCTGGCTGACTGGCTTCTGGATGGTCTCCAGGACTATGCTTGTGCATACCTGGATGACATCGCCATCTACAGTGCGACATGGGAAGAGCATCTAAATCACCTAGAGACAGTGTCACGTGGGCAAAGCAGAGGTTCAGTATTTAGGGCATTGGGTGGGAAGTGGGAAACAGTGACCAGAACCAGCCAAGATTGAGGCCATAGCCAAATGGCCCACCCCACGTACTAAAACCCAGGTCATGGCGTTTCTAGGGACAGCGGGGTATTACAGGAAATTTGTTCCCAATTACAGCAGCATAGCCAAGCCCCTCACTGATATGACCCATAAGAACCAATCCCGCCAGGTAACCTGGACCCCAGAGTGTGAGGAAGCCTTCTGCCAACTAAAGGACGCCCTCACCAATACCCCTGTATTGGCCGCACCCGATCCAACTAAACATTTCCTTGTTCACACAGATGCTTCTATGTTTGGATTGGGGGCAGTACTGAGCCAAATGGGGCTGGATAGCCAAGAACACCCGGTAGCTTACCTGAGTCGGAAACTACTGCCCCGTGAAGTAAGCTATGCGGCCATCGAGAACGAGTGCCTGGCGGTAGTATGGGCACTCAAAAAGTTGCAACCATATTTGTATGGACGACAGTTTTCCCTCCTAACGGACCATAATCCCCTAGTCTGTCTTAATTGGGTCTCCGGAGACAACGCCAGATTGCTGCGGTGGAGTTTAGCCCTACAACCTCTGGACTTCACCATCCACTACAGACCCGGCAAACAAAACAGTAACGCCGATGGACTAAGTCGACAAACGGAACTTGTACCAACCCCATAAACTTCGGTCATCCCCAAACCGATCCAATAAGGATCACACTGTGTATGCCGATCGCGTCGCTGAAAAGGGGAGCCGTGTTACGTGTTACGGAACCACTCAGCACCCAGAATATGTTGTGCAGTTATATGTATGTACGGTATAATAGGTTCCATGTGAGATGCATGTCCCTAATGCATCAGCCCACAGGCTGCGCCCCTGGGCAGAGGGGACACGATATTCCCCTTTTGTCCTCCCCTACCTTTGTAATTCCCACAGTAAACATCGGCAGGCTCCGGCCACCTGCGGCTATTGTAATGTATGTCTGGCCTGCCGCTTTTCTATTGGCCTGCCCTCTGTATCTGTGTGATATACTCTGTGTCCTGTGAGTAAAGTGTTGTCAGACCGGAAATACGTGGAGACGCAGTGATCTTTTATATGCGCCCATGTTAAGGTACCGTCACACATAACGATATCGTTAACGATATCGTTGCTTTTTGTGACGTAGCAATGATATCGTTAACGAAATCGTTATGTGTGACAGCGACCAACGATCAGGCCCCTGCTGGGAGATCGTTGGTCGCTGGGGAAAGTCCAGCACTTTATTTTGTCGCTGGATCTCCCGCTGACATAGCTGAATCGGCGTGTGTGACGCCAATTCAGCGATGTCTTCACTGGTAACCAGGGTAAATATCGGGTTACTAAGCGCAGGGCTGCGCTTAGTAACCCGATGTTTACCCTGGCTACCGTTGTAAATGTGAAAAAAACAAACACTACATACTTACATTCCCGGTGTCTGGTCATGTCTCTCGCCTTCAGCTTCCCGCACTGACTGGGGAGCGCCGGCCAGCCGTAAAGCACAGCGGTGACGTCACCGCTGAACTTTACGGCCGGTGCTCAGTCAGTGCGGGAAGCTGAAGGCGAGGGACATGACCAGACACCGGGAATGTAAGTATGTAGTGTTTGTTTTTTTCACATTTACAACGGTAACCAGGGTAAACATCGGGTTACTAAGCGCGGCCCTGCGCTTAGTAACCCGATGTTTACCCTGGTTACCCGGGGATTTCGGGATCGTTGGTCGCTGGAGAGCTGTCTGTGTGACAGCTCTCCAGCGACCAAACAGCGACGCTGCAGCGATCGACATCATTGTCGGTATCGCTGCAGCGTCGCTTAGTGTGACGGTACCTTAACCAAGCAATTCCAGCCAGCGTCCTTCATTCAGACTCCAGCCAAAGCAGAGTGGACCTCCTGAAACACGGGGTGGTACTGAAAGAGGCTTGGTAGACCCCGTTACATCGCTGATCAACTTTTAACCATTATAACTTCCTACCAAAGAAAAATTGTTTCAAAAATTGTGCTAATGTAAAGTAGACATGTGGAAATGTTATTTATTAACTATTTTATGTGACATATCTCTCTGATTTAAGGGAGTAAGAATTAAAAGATTGAAAATTGCTAAATTTTCACCAAATCGCCTTTTTTTTTTTTTACAAATAAACACAAGTCATATCAAATAAATTTTCCCACTATCATGAAGTACGATATGTCATGAAAGCACATTCTCAGAGGCAGTGGGATACCTTGAAGCGTTCCAGAGTTGTAACCTAATAAAGGGACAGTGGTCAGAATTGTAAAATTTGGCTTGGTCATTACCGTCAATATTGGCGTGGTCATTAAGGGGTTAAGAATAGTTTCTCTCTATATAATGAAGAGTACATCATTGAAGAACCTGAATCAGGAGATCACTCTACTTTCCATTTTGTCTTTCCTGTCTATAGAAGCAGGTGCAATTTTTCTCTTAGGCTACTTTCACACTAGCGTTAACTGCAATACGTTAAAATGCGTCGTTTTGCCGAAAAAACGCATCCTGCAAAAGTTTTTGCTGGATGCGTTTTTTCCCCATAGACTTGTATTGGCGACGTATTGCGACGGATTGGCATACGTCGGTATACGTCGTACGACGGATGCGTCGAAATTAGGCGACACGTCGTCTGGAAAAACGTAGATTGTAACGTTTTTTGGCTCCGACAAAAAAACGTGTCGCGACGCATCCAGCGGCATGCGTCTTTGGCTACAATGAAAGTCCATGAGCGACGGATGCGTCGAGATACGTCGTACGACGCAATGCAGCGCTGCAATACGTTTTTTTCTCCTGAGCATGCTCAGAACCAGGATTTTTTAGCTAATTGGCCAGACATCCCCAAATCTATATAAACCTGGCCTGGGCCTTCAACCCCACATATGCCAAAAAGAAGACAGAGCAAGAAGAAGCCAGCAAGACTGCCATCAAGACCCCAGCCTGATATCAAGACCCCAGCCGGACATCAAGACCCCAGCCGGACATCAAGACCCCAGCCTGACAGCAAGACCCCAGCCTGGCAGCAAGGACCTTCCAGACACACTCCAACAGTGTGAGTATTGCCATTTGTGTGTGTGTGTGCGTGCGCATTTGTGTGTGTGTGTGTGCATTTGTGTATGACGTACTGACTACAGCAAGAGCTTAAAACCTGAATACAACCTGAGGCCTGCCGTCGTCCTGCAACAGCCAGTGCCCTGCTACAGTCCAGATCCACCCTGAGGCCTGCCACTGTGAAGACATCAAGCTCCAGCCGGAGGACTGATGGCCGTGTGTGTGTGTGTGTGTGTGTGTGTGTGTGTGTGTGTGTGTGTGTGTGTGTGTATTTTTGTACTGCTGTGTGCTTTTGTATGTATGTGTTCACGTGCCTGCACCTTATTATGCCTTCGCCAATATTATGCCTGTTCATGTTGTGTTATGACTCTGCCTGCAGGTATGTTTGTGTGCGTCTTGTTGGTTGCATGTGCATTTGTCACTGCCATATTGGTTAATGTACTTTTTAGATGTATTTACTAAGTATAGTGGTTTGTGCAGCATGTGTGAATGTTTTTATTTTATTTTCCTCTTAATTTTTTTTTTTTTTTATCGGATGTATTAGGCCGCCGTCACACATGCGAGTTTTACGGACGTAAGAGCGCAGAATCTACGTCCGTAAAACTCGCAAAAAATACAGCACAATTATTCTCTATGCCCCTGCTCCTATTTGCCGTATTTTACTGATCAGTATTATACGGCTTTCTACGGCCGTACAAAATCGCAGCATGCTGCGTTTGTCACCGTACTGCGCAAGAAATACGCCAATGAAAGTCTATGGAAGCGTGAAAAATACGGATTACACACGGACAAGCAGTGTGACTTGCGAGAAATACGCAGCGCTGTTAGAGAGAAAAGCCGGTAATTCAGTGCGGTGTACAGTAAAATCACACTGACAGCTTACAGAAGAATAGGTAGAATAAATGTGTACACATAGAATAGGTATATATATATATATATATATATGTCAGTGAGACACATATATGTATATATATTAATATTTATTCCAGCGCTAGACAGCTTGAAAGCCGGTAATTCAATTACCGGCTTTTTCCTTCTCCTTCCTAAAACCCGACATGATTTGAGACATGGTTTACATACAGTAAACCATGTCTTCTCTCCATTTTTTTTGCAGATTCCACACTACTAATGTCAGTAGTGTGTATCTGCAAAATTTGGCCGTTCTAGCTCTTAAAATAAAGGGTTAAATGGCGGAAAAAATTGGCGTGGGCTCCCGCGCAATTTTCTCCGCCAGAGTAGTAAAGCCAGTGACTGAGGGCAGATAATAATAGCCTGGAGAGGGTCCACGGTTATTGGCCCCCCCCTGGCTAAAAATATCTGCCCCCAGCCACCCCAGAAAAGGCACATCTGGAAGATGCGCCTATTCTGGCACTTGGCCACTCTCTTCCCATTCCCGTGTAGCGGTGGGATATGGGGTAATGAAGGGTTAATGCCACCTTGCTATTGTAAGGTGACATTAAGCCTAATTAATAATGGAGAGGCGTCAATTATGACACCTATCCATTATTAATCCAATACTAGTAAAGGGTTAAATAAAACACAAACACATTTTTTAAAATTATTTTAATGAAATAAAAACAATGGTTGTTGCAGTATTTTATTCAACGCCCAATCCAGTCACTGAAGACCCTCGTTCTGTGAGTAAAAAAACATAATAAACCAACAATATACTTACCCTCCGCAGATCTGTAACGTCCAACGATGTAAATCCTTCTGAAGGGGTTAAAACATTTTGCAGCAAGGAGCTGTGCTAATGCAGGCTGCTCCTCGCTGCAAAACCCCAGGGAATGAGGCTAAAAATAGATCAATGATCTATATTTAGCTTCATTTGCGGTGAGGCGCCCTCTGCTGGCTGTTCATAGATCGTGGGAAATTACCTAGAAAGGAGCTTTCTATATGCACTGACATATATATATATATATATACCTATTCTATGTGTACACATTTATTCTACCTATTCTTCTGTAAGCTGTCAGTGTGATTTTACTGTACACCGCACTGAATTACCGGCTTTTCTCTCTAATATATGTGTCTACTGACACATGTATATATATATTTTCTTTTCTTTTTGGGACACATGGATCACTTCTATAGCGGTATGTTGGTTTTGCTAGCCTGCGAGAAAACCACGCAGTACGGATGCCATACGGATTACATACGGAGGATGCCATGCGCAAAAAACGCTGACACACCCTGCCTACGGAGGAGCTACGGACCACTTTTTTCGGGACTTTTCAGCGTATTACGGCCGTAATATACGGACCGTATTGTTTTACGCTGTGTGTGACGCCGGCCTTATTGCAAAGTCTAGTGGTCTTCAGCTTGTGGTTAGAATGTGTGAGTGTTTTTTTTTTTTTTAAAAGTGTTAATTTTTTTAATTTACTGTTGAAACCATTCCCAGTTGATGTACTTGTATTTAAAATAAAGAGCATTTCTGCTCCATTGTGATTTAAAAAAAAAAACGCAAAATTTTTTTTTTAATAAAATGTTTATTAAAAAATTGTCCGTAGTATAATTTCATAAAGGTACATTTAAAACAGGTGTATGTACCAATGGTTACACATGCAATACAGAGTTGGTTGAGGGCTCATTTTTTACTAAAGGTTATCCTTTGATGGTTTTTTGGGGGAGGTTATTATTTTTTTTTTTAAATGTGGTAAAAATATTTTTACATGGTGGGTCACATTTTAAAATATTTTTTTTTTTTGGACATGGAAATGAATGGTATAACGTGCACCTGTTTTTGGGTTTTGGTGTTCACCTATTTCTCACATTTTAATAGGGTGTTTATTGTTAAACATTACCTAGTTCTGGGGTGGTCTAACTCTAAATCCATTATACTTATTATATTACAGATACACTAGGGACCACAGCCACCGGCCGTAGCCACCAGGACCACAGCCTCACATTTTTTAAAGTAAGTTTTGAAGACCCCAAATCTGCTACTTCAATGTGTAGAGCAGATTGCAAGTGTCTTTTAACTTACAGACCCACCAGGACCACAGCCACCAGCCGTAGCCACCAGGACCAAAGCCACCGGTCGTAGCCACCAGGACCAAAGCCACCGGTCGTAGCCACCAGGACCAAAGCCACCGGTCGTAGACACCAGGACCAAAGCCACCGGTCGTAGACACCAGGACCAAAGCCACCGGTCGTAGCCACCAGGAACACAGCCTCACATTTTTTAAAGTAAGTTTTGAAGACTCCAAATCTGCTACTTCAATGTGTAGAGCAGATTGCAAGTGTCTTTTAACTTACAGACCCACCAGGACCACAGCCACCAGCCGTAGCCACCAGGACCAAAGCCACCGGTCGTAGCCACCAGGACCAAAGCCACCGGTCGTAGCCACCAGGAACACAGCCTCACATTTTTTAAAGTAAGTTTTGAAGACCCCAAATCTGCTACTTCAATGTGTAGAGCAGATTGCAAGTGTCTTTTAACTTACAGACCCACCAGGACCACAGCCACCAGCCGTAGCCACCAGGACCAAAGCCACCGGTCGTAGCCACCAGGACCAAAGCCACCGGTCGTAGCCACCAGGACCAAAGCCACCGATCATAGCCACCAGGACCAAAGCCACCGGTCGTAGCCACCAGGACCAAAGCCACCGGTCGTAGCCACCAGGAACACAGCCTCACATTTTTTAAAGTAAGTTTTGAAGACCCCAAATCTGCTACTTCAATGTGTAGAGCAGATTCCAAGTGTATTTTAACTTACAGACCCACCAGGACCACAGCCACCGGCCATAGCCACAGGAACACAATGTCCTCTTCTGACAGCTCTCCTCCACAGCAACAGCGCGTATCGGTAAGTAAACAAATTTTTTTTTTTTTTAAATTTACATCATTTTTATTCACTACATGCATTTATTATGTTTAAACAGGAATCAGAATCCGATGAGGAGCTGTCAGAAGGGACCGAGACGGGTGGAGACATCCAAGTGGAGGAGGAACCAAGTGGAAGTAGTGGCGAAACACTTGCTTCACACATCACACTGCACCATACACAAAACAGAATTTCATATATAACGTAACACAGAAAACATATACATACATTAAAGCTAATTTTTGTTATCCTTTATTTCAGTCTCCTGCTGCTGCTGCTGCTGAACTTCCAGCACAGCGTGAAGGTTCTCCCAGGCGCTCCCAGAGTCGGCGGAATCGACGCCGTGGTCGGCCATCAGTGAGTTGGTTTTTTGGGGGGCTTCGATTGGTAATTTTGTTTTTCAGTCTACTAATTTTTATTTTTTTATTTTTTTTTTCTCACAGGCTTCACAGTGTGCTCCCGCCAAAGATTTTGATATTGAAATCGAAGCCCTAATCGAGGAGGTTCGCGAGCGGGAGCCGCTGTGGAACATGGCTGACCGCAGGCATGCTGATACCAGTGTCACCCGTCGGCTCTGGTTGGAAGTATGCCATAACATCTTTCCAAGGTGGGAGAACCTTCTTCCACAGCAGCAGAGCAAACTATGTAAGTATTCACTTTTCAGTGATGTTTAGAGCTGAATGTAATGTCTTGCATTTACCATTTTTTTTTCTTCATTCCTGTCTTCACAGGTGGCAAGGTTAGGAAGCGGTGGCGGTCACTGAGGGATCGCTTTACGAGGGAATTAAACGAGGAGATGCAGGCCCCGAGTGGCTCAGCAGGAACGAAGAAGAGGAGCTACAGATACGCCCCTGCCCTCTCCTTCCTGAGGCGAACCATGCTGAGTAGAGTGTAAGTATTCAACATCCCAGTAATAACCATGTTAACCTGTCTAATCACAAAACTTTTGTTTCAGTCCGGGCTTTTTCATATCAATATATTAATTTTTTTTTTTTTTTTCACAGCACCTTCTCCAGCCACCGTGCGCCTGCATCTTCCTCTGCGCCCTCTGGAGCGATCCCTCCTGAGTCTGCCACCGGGGACCACGTCGGTAGGCCCCACACCTCTGACCCCTCCACCTCATCCACCTCAGGCACTGGAGCGCAGCCTTCGTTACTCTCATCTGATGGTCAACAGATAGCGTTCCCTTTACCCCACCCCTCTGACCCTGCCACCTCTACACCACTGTTAGGTTCGTGGCGGCAGCGACAGAGGGGTCAGGAAAGGAGCTATGCTCCTGAGTTCTTACATCTAAATGCATCCTTCCAAAGTTCTTTTAAAATTTTGGGAGAACAAGTGACTGCTGGTTTCAACATGGTGCAATCACGCATCAGTGAAACCCAACATGAAACCAGCAGTCGCTTGGATAGGCTGCATTTAGATGTAAGTCAATCTCCGGCCAATCTTTTTTTTCAATCCATGCTCAGGAGCATGGAAAAGCTTTCTTTTGATCAGCAGATGCGGGTAATGAATAGCTGCCATAATGCTCTACTCAAGGTCCTCCACGAACCCCAATCTACCCCCACACCTCCCCACACATCCCAGTCACCATTTCAACATCATGCCCCCCAATATCAACGTCAGACCCAATACCAAACCAGGCCCACAACCCAAATGTATTCCCCAGTGTTTTCTTCTTCCTTGCCCAGCTTTCCTTCCCCATTCAGTTATACAAATACCCCAACACAACCCCCCTCTGGTCAGCCTCCTGCTTTTCAACACCCTTCCACTGCAGACCAAACAAGTAGGGTTTCCCCAATCCCACATACCGACGTGGTCCAACATTCCAGCCCCTTCTCCCATAGTTACTCCACCCGACACTACCAAGACTTGTAGTCAAAAAAATTATAAGTTTATAAATTTTCAAAAAAAAAGTTACTTTGAAAAGAAAAACAAAATGTTTTTTGAAAATGATAAAAAAAAATTCAAGGTTTAAAATAAAAATCTTTCTGATTTAAAATCTACTCTGTGTGTGTGTTGATTCATTAAGGTAATAGGGTAAATATTAAAGGTTAAGTGAAAAGAAACAACAGACGTTTGAAAGGTATAACACAATGGTTTTATATTACCAAGCAAACCACGCTTTGGGATTTTTTTTTTTTTTTGCTAGAAACACAATTTTTACATAAACAACAAAAGCCATGAAAAACAATGATGTCTTGCCATGGAATCCGCCCAACAGGTGACAAAAAATAATCCGCAAACTGGTCCCTCATCCTAGTAACAGAACCTGTGGAGCGAACAGAGGCACTGCGGTAATCCCACAAGGTTGTCTCCAATTCTTCGTCATCCAAGGTAACGGGCTCCTTTGAAATGACAAAGTTATGGAGCACCACACATGCCTTGACAACATCGTCTACAGTTTTGGTTTCCAGTTTTATTGCCGTCAGCAGAACTCTCCACTTTGCCGTCAATATACCGAAAGAGCACTCTACTACTCTTCTTGCTCTAGTAAGACGGTAATTAAATACCCGCTTGGTACGGTTTAATTCACGGCTGCTGTATGGTTTCAGTAGGTGCGGCGACAGTTGAAACGCTTCATCACCTACACAAACATATTGCATGGCTGGTTCACTTGTTCCTGGGAGCGGTCTGGCTGGCGGGAAATTGTATGTGTCTCCATTCAGGCAACGACCCATTGGAGAGTTTTTGAACACTTGGGAGTCGTTGGAACGGCCATACGCTCCTATGTCCACAGCAAGGAATCGGCAGTTGGCGTCTGCAATAGCCATGAGTACAATGGAGAAGTATTTTTTATAGTTGTAGTACTCAGATCCTGTTCCTGCCGGTTTAGCAATGCTTATGTGTTTGCCGTCCACGGCACCAACACAATTTGAGAAATTGCAAATTCTCTCAAATTGTTCTGCACTTCTCAACCAGATCTCCATTGATGGTTGTGGGATATACTCCGGCTGTAAAGTGTCCCAAATAGCCCGACATGTGCCCTTCACTATTCTGCCAATAGTGGAAATCCCCAGCCTGAATTGGAAATGGAGTGAAGTCAGAGACTCACCCGTAGCTAGGAAGCTGCAGAAAAAAAAAATGTAAAAAAAAATTGCACAGACCTGTTATGTTAACCAATTCAGTACCACAATGGACATAGAGGTCAGAGCACATACAGTGATCTGACAAAACCCCAAAATAATAGAACGAGCTCTGAGACGTGGGAACTCTGCAGACCGCAATCCCTAATCCTCTCCAACAACACTAAAGGCAGCCGTGGATTGCGCCTAACGCTCCCTATGCAACTCGGCACAGCCTGAGAAACTAGCTAGCCTGAAGATAGAAAATAAGCCTACCTTGCCTCAGAGAAATACCCCAAAGGAAAAGGTAGCCCCCCACATATAATGACTGTGAGTTAAGATGAAAAGACAAACGTAGAGATGAAATAGATTTAGCAAAGTGAGGCCCGACTTTCTGAACAGAGTGAGGATAGGAAAGGTAACTTTGCGGTCTACACAAAACCCTACAAAACCACACAAAGGGGCAAATAGACCCTCCGTACCGAACTAACGGCACGGAGGTACACCCTTTGCGTCCCAGAGCTTCCAGCAAACAAATAGAAAAGCTGGACAGAAAAAATAGCAAACAAAATAGCAAATAAGAACTTCGCTATGCAGAGCAGCAGGCCACAGGAACGATCCAGGAAGATACAAGTCCAATACTGGAACATTGACAGGAGGCCAGGATCAAAGCACTAGGTGGAGTTAAGTAGAGCAGCACCTAACGACCTCACCACATCACCTGAGGGAGGAAACTTCAGAAGCCGCAGTACCACTTTCCTCCACCAACGGAAGCTCACAGAGAGAATCAACCGAAGTACCACTTGTGACCACAGGAGGGAGCTCTGCCACAGAATTCACAACAGTACCCCCCCCTTGAGGAGGGGTCACCGAACCCTCACCAGAGCCCCCAGGCTGACCAGGATGAGCCACATGAAAGGCACGAACAAGATCGGGAGCATGGACATCAGAGGCAAAGACCCAGGAATTATCCTCCTGAGCATAACCCTTCCACTTAACCAGATACTGGAGTTTCCGTCTTGAAACACGAGAATCCAAAATCTTCTCCACAATATACTCCAACTCCCCCTCCACCAAAACCGGGGCAGGAGGGTCAACAGATGGAACCATAGGTGCCACGTATCTCCGCAACAATGACCTATGGAATACGTTATGTATGGAAAAAGAATCTGGAAGGGTCAGACGAAAAGACACAGGATTAAGAACCTCAGAAATCCTATACGGACCAATGAAACGAGGTTTAAACTTAGGAGAGGAAACCTTCATAGGAATATGACGAGAAGATAACCAAACCAGATCCCCAACATGAAGTCGGGGACCCACACAGCGTCTGCGATTAGCGAAACATTGAGCCTTCTCCTGGGACAAGGTCAAATTGTCCACTACCTGAGTCCAAATCTGCTGCAACCTGTCCACCACAGTATCCACACCAGGACAGTCCGAAGACTCAACCTGTCCTGAAGAGAAACGAGGATGGAACCCAGAATTGCAGAAAAATGGCGAAACCAAGGTAGCCGAGCTGGCCCGATTATTAAGGGCAAACTCAGCCAAAGGCAAAAAGGACACCCAATCATCCTGATCAGCAGAAACAAAGCATCTCAGATATGTTTCCAAGGTCTGATTGGTTCGTTCGGTCTGGCCATTAGTCTGAGGATGGAAAGCCGAGGAAAAAGACAAGTCAATGCCCATCCTACCACAAAAGGCTCGCCAAAACCTCGAAACAAACTGGGAACCTCTGTCAGAAACGATATTCTCTGGAATGCCATGTAAACGAACCACATGCTGGAAGAACAATGGCACCAAATCAGAGGAGGAAGGCAATTTAGACAAGGGTACCAAATGGACCATCTTAGAAAAGCGATCACAGACCACCCAAATGACTGACATCTTTTGAGAAACGGGAAGATCTGAAATAAAATCCATGGAAATATGCGTCCAGGGCCTCTTCGGGACCGGCAAGGGCAAAAGCAACCCACTGGCACGAGAACAGCAGGGCTTAGCCCGAGCACAAATCCCACAGGACTGCACAAAAGTACGCACATCCCGCGACAGAGATGGCCACCAAAAGGATCTAGCCACTAACTCTCTGGTACCAAAGATTCCAGGATGACCAGCCAACACCGAACAATGAACCTCAGAGATAACTTTATTCGTCCACCTATCAGGGACAAACAGTTTCTCCGCTGGACAACAATCAGGTTTATTAGCCTGAAATTTTTGCAGCACCCGCCGCAAATCAGGGGAGATGGCAGACATAATTACTCCTTCCTTGAGGATACCCGCCGGCTCAGACAAACCCGGAGAGTCGGGCACAAAACTCCTAGACAGAGCATCAGCCTTCACATTTTTAGAGCCCAGAAGGTATGAAATCACAAAGTCAAAACGGGCAAAAAACAGCGACCAACGAGCCTGTCTAGGATTCAACCGCTTGGCAGACTCGAGATAAGTCAAGTTCTTATGATCAGTCAATACCACCACGCGATGCTTAGCTCCTTCAAGCCAATGACGCCACTCCTCGAATGCCCACTTCATGGCCAGCAACTCTCGGTTGCCCACATCATAATTTTGCTCGGCAGGCGAAAACTTCCTGGAAAAGAAGGCGCATGGTTTCATCACTGAGCAATCAGAACCTCTCTGCGACAAAACAGCCCCTGCTCCAATCTCAGAAGCATCAACCTCGACCTGGAACGGAAGCGAAACATCAGGTTGACACAACACAGGGGCAGAAGAAAAACAATGCTTCAACTCTTGAAAAGCCTCCACAGCAGCAGAAGACCAATTGACCACATCAGCACCCTTCTTGGTCAAATCGGTCAATGGTTTGGCAATACTAGAAAAATTGCAGATGAAGCGACGATAAAAATTAGCAAAGCCCAGGAACTTTTGCAGACTTTTCAGAGATGTAGGCTGAGTCCAATCATGGATGGCTTGGACCTTAACAGGATCCATCTCGATAGTAGAAGGGGAAAAGATGAACCCCAAAAATGAAACCTTCTGCACACCAAAGAGACACTTTGATCCCTTCACAAACAAAGAATTAGCACGCAGGACCTGAAAAACCGTTCTGACCTGCTTCACATGAGACTCCCAATCATCCGAGAAGATCAAAATGTCATCCAAGTACACAATCAAGAATTTATCCAGGTACTCTCGGAAGATGTCATGCATAAAGGACTGAAACACTGATGGAGCATTGGCAAGTACGAATGGCATTACTAGATACTCAAAATGACCCTCGGGCGTATTAAAAGCAGTTTTCCATTCATCGCCTCGCTTAATTCGCACAAGATTATACGCACCACGAAGATCTATCTTGGTGAACCAACTAGCCCCCTTAATCCGAGCAAACAAATCAGATAACAACGGCAAGGGGTACTGAAATTTAACCGTGATCTTATTTAGAAGGCGGTAATCTATACAAGGTCTCAGCGAACCATCCTTCTTGGCTACAAAAAAGAACCCTGCTCCTAATGGCGATGATGACGGGCGAATATGCCCCTTCTCCAGGGACTCCTTCACATAACTGCGCATAGCGGCGTGCTCAGGCACAGATAAATTAAACAGTCGGCCTTTTGGGAATTTACTACCAGGAATCAAATTGATAGCACAATCACAATCCCTATGCGGAGGTAGGGTATCGGACTTGGGCTCATCAAATACATCCCGGTAATCAGACAAGAACTCTGGAACCTCAGAAGGGGTGGATGACGAAATTGACAGAAATGGAACATCACCATGCACCCCCTGACAACCCCAGCTGGACACCGACATGGATTTCCAATCTAATACAGGATTATGGACTTGTAGCCATGGCAACCCCAACACGACCACATCATGCAGATTATGCAACACCAGAAAGCGAATAACCTCCTGATGTGCAGGAGCCATGCACATGGTCAGCTGGGTCCAGTACTGAGGCTTATTCTTGGCCAAAGGCGTAGCATCAATTCCTCTCAATGGAATAGGACACTGCAAGGGCTCCAAGAAAAACCCACAACGCTTAGCATACTCCAAGTCCATCAAATTCAGGGCAGCGCCTGAATCCACAAATGCCATGACAGAATACGATGACAAAGAGCAGATCAAGGTAACAGACAGAAGAAATTTTGACTGTACCGTACCAATGGTGGCAGACCTAGCAAACCGCTTAGTGCGTTTAGGACAATCAGAGATAGCATGAGTGGAATCACCACAGTAGAAACACAGCCCATTCAGACGTCTGTGTTCTTGCCGTTCAACTCTGGTCAAAGTCCTATCGCACTGCATAGGCTCAGGTTTAAGCTCAGGTAATACCGCCAAATGGTGCACAGATTTACGCTCACGCAAGCGTCGACCGATCTGAATGGCCAAAGACATAGACTCATTCAGACCAGCAGGCATAGGAAATCCCACCATGACATCCTTAAGGGCTTCAGAGAGACCCTTTCTGAAAATCGCTGCGAGCGCACCTTCATTCCATTGCGTGAGTACGGACCACTTCCTAAATTTCTGACAATATACCTCTATCTCATCCTGACCCTGACAAAGAGCCAGCAAATTTTTCTCTGCCTGATCCACTGAATTAGGCTCATCGTACAGCAATCCAAGCGCCAGGAAAAACGCATCGATATTACTTAATGCAGGATCTCCTGACGCAAGGGAAAACGCCCAGTCCTGAGGATCGCCACGCAAAAAAGAAATAATGATCCTAACTTGTTGAACTGGGTCACCAGAGGAGCGAGGTTTCAAAGCCAGAAATAGTTTACAATTATTTTTGAAACTCAGAAATTTAGTTCTATCTCCAAAAAACAAATCTGGAATAGGAATTCTCGGTTCTAACATAGAATTCTGAACCACAAAGTCTTGAATATTTTGTACTCTTGCCGTGAGCTGATCCACACATGAAGACAGACCTTTAATGTCCATTGCTACACCTGTGTCCTGAACCACCCAAATGTCTAGGGGAAAAAAAAGGCAAAACACATTGCAGAGAAAAAAAAAATGGTCTCAGAACTTCTTTTTTCCCTCTATTGAGAATCATTAGTACTATGGGCCTCCTGTACTGTTATGTTAACCAATTCAGTACCACAATGGACATAGAGGTCAGAGCACATACAGTGATCTGACAAAACCCCAAAATAATAGAACGAGCTCTGAGACGTGGGAACTCTGCAGACCGCAATCCCTAATCCTCTCCAACAACACTAAAGGCAGCCGTGGATTGCGCCTAACGCTCCCTATGCAACTCGGCACAGCCTGAGAAACTAGCTAGCCTGAAGATAGAAAATAAGCCTACCTTGCCTCAGAGAAATACCCCAAAGGAAAAGGTAGCCCCCCACATATAATGACTGTGAGTTAAGATGAAAAGACAAACGTAGAGATGAAATAGATTTAGCAAAGTGAGGCCCGACTTTCTGAACAGAGCGAGGATAGGAAAGGTAACTTTGCGGTCTACACAAAACCCTACAAAACCACACAAAGGGGCAAAAAGACCCTCCGTACCGAACTAACGGCACGGAGGTACACCCTTTGCGTCCCAGAGCTTCCAGCAAACAAATAGAAAAGCTGGACAGAAAAAATAGCAAACAAAATAGCAAATAAGAACTTAGCTATGCAGAGCAGCAGGCCACAGGAACGATCCAGGAAGATACAAGTCCAATACTGGAACATTGACAGGAGGCCAGGATCAAAGCACTAGGTGGAGTTAAGTAGAGCAGCACCTAACGACCTCACCACATCACCTGAGGGAGGAAACTTCAGATGCCGCAGTACCACTTTCCTCCACCAACGGAAGCTCACAGAGAGAATCAACCGAAGTACCACTTGTGACCACAGGAGGGAGCTCTGCCACAGAATTCACAACACAGACCATCAACAAAAAAACCCAGTGGAATGGCCTCAAACAACCCAAAAAATTACATGCTGCAGAAAATGCTGCGCAATGTGTCAGCGCAGTTTTGTCTGCAGCATGTAATAACATTCAATATGACCAATGGCATAAGAAAAAAAAAACAGTGAAATGGCCTCAAGCAAACCAAAAAATTACATGCTGCAGAAAATGCTGCGCAATGTGTCAGCGCAGTTTTGTCTGCAGCATGTAATAACATTCAATATGACCAATGACATAAGAAAAAAAAAACAGTGGAATGGCCTCAAACAAACCAAAAAATTACATGCTGCAGAAAATGGTGCGCAATGTGTCAGCGCAGTTTTGTCCGCAGCATGTAATAACATTCAATATGACCAATGACATAAGAAAAAAAAACCAGTGGAATGGCCTCAAACAAACCAAAAAATTACATGCTGCAGAAAATGCTGCACAATGTGTCAGCGCAGTTTTGTCTGCAGCATGTAATAACATTCAATATGACCAATGACATAAGAAAAAAAAAACAGTGGAATGGCCTCAAACAAACCAAAAAATTACATGCTGCAGAAAATGCTGCGCAATGTGTCAGCGCAGTATTGTCTGCAGCATGTAATAACATTCAATATGAGCAATCACATAAAAAAAAGATGCTTACCGCAGTGTCACCAGGAGCCGCTCCGCCGGTGTGATGGCAAGCCTCATCCTTGTGTCCTGCCTTTGGATGACATCCTCTAGTTTTCCAACCAAATAATCGAAATCTTCCATCCTCATCCGTACATAATTGAAGAATTTCTGTGGGTTGCACCGCAACTCCAGATAGAGAGTGGACTGGACACCCCTGGTCATCCGCAGCTCATTGATTGGATGTATCCAGAATCGTCGCCTTCTCCGTTGCATCCTCCGTCTTTCTGCTGCCGACTCCTTCTCCCGCACTATGATATCCAGGCGATTCGTCTCAAATATAACGTCAGTAACCAAACGCGCAATCCTCCCAAGTACACCATCCATCCTTGCCACTAAACTAAAACCCTCAAAGATGGGCTGTAAATACAGTCAGTATATAGATTTCCCTTATTTTCCAGTAGCCAATCAAATTTTGGTGCCTCCCATTTTAACAACGGATCCGCCATAAAAACGGATGCAACGGATGGTAAAAACGTATGCAACGTATGCAACACATCCAGCATTTCAACACAACCGTTTATCGGATTTGCGACGGATCCGTCGAAATGCTGTATGCGTTGCATACGTTTTCCACGGAAAAGACGTTTTTGTGACGGTTTGCAGTTAACGCTAGTGTGAAAGTAGCCTTACCAGTTGCAGAGTATCCTTACTCCCCCAGAATGAGTCACACATTCTAAAGGGGTTATAGGTGTATCTTAAAGGGTTATTCACCAATAAAACAAGTGATCCCCATCGGACAAAGGATAACTTGGGGGTTTGATCTTCAGTGATCTTGAGACTGATCCTGCAAAATATTTCACAGGCCAGCTAAATGACCACCCTTAGGGTACCATCACACTATACGATTTACCTACGATCACGACCAGCGATACGACCTGGCCGTGATCGTAGGTAAATCGTAGTGTGGTCGCTGGGGAGCTGTCACACAGACAGCTCTCCAGCGACCAACGATGCCGAGGTCCCCAGGTAACCAGGGTAAACATCGGGTTACTAAGCGCAGGACCGCGCTTAGTAACCCGATGTTTACCCTGGTTACCAGCGTAAAAAAAACAAACAGCACATACTTACATTCTGGTGTCCGTCAGGTCCCTTGCCGTCTGCTTCCCTCTGCTTCCCGCACTCACTGCCGGCCGTAAAGTGAAAGTGAAAGCACAGCACACGTCACCGCTGTGCTCTGCTTTCACTTTACGGCCGGCAGTCAGTGAGTGCGGGAAGCAGAGGGAAGCAGACGGCAAGGGACCTGACGGACACCAGAATGTAAGTATGTGCTGTTTGTTTTTTTTTACATTTACGCTTGTAACCAGGGTAAACATCGGGTTACTAAGCGCGGTCCTGCGCTTAGTAACCCGATGTTTACCCTGGTTACAAGCGAACGCATCGCTAGATCGGTGTCACACACACCGATCTAGCGATGCCAGCGGGAGATCCAGCGACGAAAGAATGTTCCATACGATCTGCTACGACGTACGATTCTCAGCAGGATCCCTGATCGCTGCTGCGTGTCAGACACAGCGATATCGTATGGATATAGCTGGAACGTCACGAATCGTACCGTCGTAGCGATCGAAATGGGACTGTGTGACGGTACCCTTATTGTTACAAGGACAACATAGTGCAGAGGAGGATCCTGTAGGAATATCAACATAAGATACCTCTAAAAGCCTTAGTGAAATTCATTATAGTATAAATGGCACTATAAAAAATACATGTTATACGTCACTCAAACTAAAGCAGCAGGTACTAGGCCAACAAGTATGCAAACTAAAAGTATAAAGAAAATACTTCTAATACAAGTAATATGATGCTAATAAACATACTACTGCTGAATAGCTATAGGTGTATCTGCAGAAATAGAAATATCAGTTGGATAAAACTGAAGAGAAGTGTAAGAGAATATGATGTACACAGACCATGATGGCAATGCTCAATGTTTTGTTGTTGTCTGTTTTGGTATAAACTTTTTGACATCATGTCACATCTATATATATAATTGTCTAAGGGTTTTTCCGTCTGTCTGTCTGTCCTGGAAATCCCGGGTCTCTGATTGGTCGAGGCCTGGCGGCCTCGACCAATCAGCAACGGGCATAGCATGGCGACGATGATGTCATAAAGGTTGCCTCGACCAATCAGCAACGGGCACAGTCTGCCGTGAATTCCCCTCGACCAATCAGCGACGGGCACAGTATCGACGTAGATGTCATAATGCTTGCCATGGCGACGATGATGTCATAGAGGTTGCCTCGACCAATCAGTGACGGGCACAGTCTGCCGCGAATTCTGGAATCATCATTGTCCATATACTACGGGGACATGCATATTCTAGAATACCCGATGCGTTAGAATCGGGCCACAATCTAGTCTACTATATAATTGTCTAAGGGTCAATTCCGTTTTTCTGTCCTTCTGTCTGTCTGTCTGTCACGGATATTCATTGGTCGTGGCCTCAGTCTGTCATGGAAATCCAAGTCGCTGATTGGTCGTGGCTGTTTTGCCGCGACCAATCAGCGATGGGCACAGTCCTGCAACAAAATGGCCACTCCTTCCTCCCCGCAGTCAGTGCCCGCTCCATAATCCCCTCCAGTCAGCGCTCACACAGGGTTAATGGCAGCGCTAACGGACCGCATTATGCCGCGGTGTTACTCACTCCGTTAATGCTGCTAATAACCCTGTGTGACCAACTTTTTACTATTGATGCTGCCTATGCAGCATCAATAGTAAAAAGATCTAATGTTAAAAATAATTAAAAAAATTAAAAATCGTTATATACTCACCCTCCGTCAGCCCCTCGGATCCAGAACAGGCCTTTCCCGCTCCTCGCGACGTGCCGGTGACCGCTCCATGCATTGCGATCTTGCGAGATGATGACGTAGCGGTCTCACGAGACCGCTACGTCATCATCTCGCGAGACCGCAATACACTCTTGAGACCGGAGCGCGCAAGGAGCATCGGTAACCGCTTCGCCATGATCCGGGGGCCAACGGAAGGTGAGTATATAACTATTTATAGTTATATGATGCCCACATTGCTATATACTATGTGGGCTGTGCAATATACTACGTTGGCTGTGCAATATACTACGTGGGCTGTGCAGTATACTACGTGGGCTGTGAAATATACTACATGGGCTGTGCAATAGGCTGTGCAATATACTGCGTGGGCTGTGCAATATACTGCATGGGCTGTGCAATATAATACGTGGGCTGGGCAATATACTACGTAGGCTGTGCAATATACTACGTGGGCTGTGCAATATACTACGTGGGCTGGGCAATATACTACGTGGGCTGTGCAATATACTACGTGGGCTGTGCAATATACTACCTGGGCTGTGCAATATACTACGTGGGCTGTGCAATAGGCTGTGCAATATACTGCATGGGTTGTGCAATATACTTTGTGGCCTGTGCAATATACTATGTGGGCTGTGCAGTATACTACGTGCGCTGTGCAATATACTACGTGGGCTGTGCAATATACTACGTGGGCTGTGCAATACACTACGTGGGCTGTGCAATAGGCTGTGCAATATACTGCGTGGGTTGTGCAATATACTACGTGGCCTGTGCAATATACTATGTGGGCTGCGCAATATACTACGTGGGCTGTGCAATATACTACGTGGCTGTGCAATATACTACGTGGGCTGTTATATACTACGTGGCTGTGCTATATACTACGTGGCCGGCCGCGAACAATCAGCGACAGGCGCAGTCCGAATCCTGTGTATTCAATGTATTATTCTAAAATCTTCATAAATAAATTACATACATATTCTAGAACACCCGTTAGAATCGGGCTACCATCTAGTATTTAAATAACAGCCAATAGTAAATAACCTAAATACCTGTAATGAATTTAAGAAACGATAGATTTACCGAAACAGCTCTCCCAAGGTCACATACCTCCACTGGTCATGTAGAGTAGGGTGCTGGATTTCCACTTTTGAGAAGAAAATATAATAATAATGTTGTGTATTTAAGCCTTCCATGAATCGCCCTTTATGCCATCATCTTTTTTTTCTGTCTGTAACTACATGTTCTTAAGCATAGGTACAAATTGTTTCTTTTAGAAATTTGCTAAGTGCATTTTTATTTTTTTTCTATACAGTGGAATGAAGCAAGGCAATTTGTGAGCCTAAAATAGAACCGTGTTCCCTACTTCACCAATGAAAGGAGACCTGTCTGACTAACAAAATAGAGATTGTAATATGACACAAAATGTGCCTGTAGTCCTTATGCAGACTACGAATTTGTCACTTTAGTTGGTTCTGATTACTAAATACAAAAGGGACTTAGATTTCTTTATTAGGGTAACAAACAAAAAAAGTGCACAGAAAGAAAATGTCTCCCTCTTATTCTATCTGAAAAGATCATCTTGTCACTATCCCTGGACCCCATCACAAATATGCAATGGATGCCACAATTCAGAATACATTAGCCCATGTAGATAATGTACAGTATAAGCAAAAACAACTTTCTGCCATCCCATCTTTTGTCCTAAAGTTATTATTAGTATTATCAATCTCAAAGTGATGTTTGACATCTTCATGGGTATGTCTGTAGGAGTTGTCAAGCAAGGCATAGGTATTTGAAGATCGATTGTTCTGTCTTCATACACGTTGATACGGTGTTTGATCCAACATACAGCATAAACCACTTCTGTCCTCCAAATAAGCAGACTGTTCTCTGTAGTCTAACTTGTTTATTGGTAAACGGTTATTGCAAATGCGCGGTAAAACTATAAGAATACAAATTACATAAATAAGTATTGGGTCAAATAATAGCACAGCTGACACTTTACAACTAACAGAGAAAGTATACAGTTTGATGCAACTTGTATATATAACTACATATAGTAAGTCACTGATAATAGATTTCCTAAGTACTAGCTGCCATACAGTAAACCACATTCTGTACAACACTATATTTGAAGAACAGAGGTAACAATCTTACCGGATAAACTTAACCAGGATGGCAAGTAAGTGAGATGGTTCCAGCACAGCACATGAGCACGTGTGTCCCAGGAAGTACACAGAAAATAATGGAGTTTCCCTGTCCCAGCATACCTTGGTACAATCCCACAATGCAACACTCTAATTGTTACTAAAGCGCAGATTATAAATTTAACCACCACTAGATGGTGCTATAACACAGCAAACCAAACACTAATAGTACTAAACTTTAATGCATAATACGAGCCACACTGTGCTACTGGAATGGACAGAACACTCCCCGCTGGGCATCAACTGATGCTACCTACAGCTCTTTTGGCGAAAACAGTAAGACAAGTTCCGCAACCGGTCTGAGGAATAATCTATTCTCCTCAAACTTGCCTACTTTGACCTTGACCTTACGCACCTTCCCGTCTTTGCTTGGGAATATTTTAGTGATGAGGCCTAATGGCAACTCATTGCAGTGAGACTGGCTGTCTTTCATGAGAACGACATCACCGGTTTTGATGTTTGGTTTGTCGGTCTGCCACTTCTTCCTTGGTTGTAAGGTGGAGAGGTACTGCTTCCTCCATCTGTCCCAAAAGGTATTGGAGAGACTTTGTACTTGTCTCCATTGTCGTCTGTAGAGGTCCTTGTTGCTAAATTCTCCAGGTGGAGCGCTGAGAACGCTGGCTTTCTGAGTAAGTAACATGGCAGGAGTGAGAATGGTCGGATCCCGGAGTCACTAGAAAGTGAAGTCAATGGTCTAGCATTAATGATGGCCGAAACTTCTGCCAAGAATGTGGTCAAACTTTCATGTGTGAGTCTTGCGCAACCTGCTTGCAAGAAAATGGAGTCAAGGATTCTGCGTGCCATTCCTATCATCCTCTCCCAAGCATCTCCCATGTGAGAAGAGTGTGGCAGATTGAAAGTCCAGGTGCATCCCTGCTCATTCAAGTATCTTTCCACACTGGTGGTGTCTAGGTTGGAAGGAATTTGAAGTTCTTTCACTTCTCCTACAAAGTTGGTACCTCTATCGGAGCATATGTGCTTCACGGGACCTCTGATGGCGATGAAACATCGGAGTGCATTTATAAACCCTGAAGTGTCCATGGACTCAATTACTTCGATGTGGACTGCTCTGATGGACATACAGGTGAACATAGCCGCCCAGCATTTGGCATTGGCTTGGACTCTTCTAGTGTGCCGTGCAACCACAGACCATGGCCCGAACACATCGAGTCCAACATTGGTAAAGGGAGGTTCTGTACTAAGTCTGTCCGACGGCTGATTGGCCATCTTCGGCTTTTGAGTCCCGCCACGGAGTTTGCGACAAATCAGCCAATTGTAAATGAGTTTACTCACGCATCTCTATGCTCCAGCTATCCATAGTCCAGTAGTTCGTAGATTTCCTTCGGTGAACAGTCGGCCCTGATGTTTCACCAAAACGTGGTGATGTTGCACAAGCAGGGTCGTGACATGATGATGTCCGGGAATTATTGTGTTTTGTTTTGGTCTCCCCGAGGCCAATCATCTGTGCCTGTATAGCCTTTTTACTAGGCACTGCTCCTAATAGCCAGATTCCTACTCCACACTGATGAGGGGCAAACACCCCGAAACAGCTGTCTGTGAATGGATACCATGCTTGGCATAGGTGGCTTTCCTTCATAGGATGCTGCCCTTCCCGTGGTTGTTCCTTCCCGGGGAAAGGCCTGGCTATTCACTGCTTGCGTCGAGAAACACGTGATGGTGTCTCCGCAGCTTCTTTACCTGCATCTGCATATTTCCCATAAGGGATGGGGGCAGTGTTCTGGAATCACTGCGTTGAGAAACACGTGATGGTGTCTCCGCAGTGTTGGATGTTTTGGTCTCCCCGAGGCCAATCATCTGTGCCTTTATAGCCTTTTTACTAGGCACTGCTCCTAATAGCCAGATTCCTACTCCACACTGATGAGGGGCAAACACCCCGAAACAGCTGTCTGTGGATGGATACCATGCTTGGCATAGGTGGCTTTCCTTCATAGGATGCTGCCCTTCCCGTGGTTGTTCCTTCCCGGGGAAAGGCCTGGCTATTCACTGCTTGCGTCGAGAAACACGTGATGGTGTCTCCGCAGCTTCTTTACCTGCATCTGCATATTTCCCATAAGGGATGGGGGCAGTGTTCTGGAATCACTGCGTTGAGAAACACGTGATGGTGTCTCCGCAGTGTAGGATGTTTTGGTCTCCCCGAGGCCAATCATCTGTGCCTTTATAGCCTTTTTACTAGGCACTGCTCCTAATAGCCAGATTCCTACTCCACACTGATGAGGGGCAAACACCCCGAAACAGCTGTCTGTGGATGGATACCATGCTTGGCATAGGTGGCGTTCCTTCATAGGATGCTGCCCTTCCCGTGGTTGTTCCTTCCCGGGGAAAGGCCTGGCTATTCACTGCTTGCGTCGAGAAACACGTGATGGTGTCTCCGCAGCTTCTTTACCTGCATCTGCATATTTCCCATAAGGGATGGGGGCAGTGTTCTGGAATCACTGCGTTGAGAAACACGTGATGGTGTCTCCGCAGTGTTGGATGTTTTGGTCTCCCCGAGGCCAATCATCTGTGCCTTTATAGTCCTGTGGTACAGACCCTGTTATTATGGAGTCTTTAAAGATTAAAATAATGGTCTATCAATGACTGTACTTAATTCCTGCAGTACTCGAGGGTGTATCCCATCCGGGCCCGGAGATTTGTCAATTTTAGTGATTTTTAGACGCCGACGCACTTCCTGCTGGATTAAGCAGGTGACATTTAATTGGGAATTTTTATCACTAGTCATTTTGTCTGCCATGGGATTTTCTTTTGTAAATACTGATGAAAAAAAGTCATTTAGCATATTGGCTTTTTCCTCATCCTCATCCACCATTTCACCCAGACTATTTTTAAGGGGGCCAACAATATCATTTTTTAGTTTCTTACTATTTACGTAGTTAAAGAATATTTTGGGATTATTTTTACTCTCTCTGGCAATGAGTCTCTCTGTCTCAATCTTTGCTGCCTTGATTTGCTTTTTACAGAATTTATTTAATTTTTTGTATTTATTTAGTGCCTCCTCACTACCTATTTCCTTTAACCCCTTCCCGACCTTTGACGCATACGCTGCGTCATGAAAGTCGGTGCCATTCCGACCCATGACGCAGCATATGCGTCATGGAAAGATCGCGTCCCTGCAGGCCGGGTGAAAGGGTTAACTCCCATTTCACCCGATCTGCAGGGACAGGGGGAGTGGTAGTTTAGCCCAGGGGGGGGTGGCTTCACCCCCTCGTGGCTACGATCGCTCTGATTGGCTGTTGAAAGTGAAACTGCCAATCAGAGCGATTTGTAATATTTCACCTAAAAAACTGGTGAAATATTACAATCCAGCCATGGCCGATGCTGCAATATCATCGGCCATGGCTGGAAACACTTATGTGCACCCACCCCACCCCTCCGATCGCCCCCCCAGCCCCCCGATCTGTGGTCCGCTCCTCTCCGTCCTGTGCTCCGCTCCCCCGTCCTCCTGTCCGCTTCCCCCGTGCACCAATCACACCCCCCGCGCTCCAATCAAACCCCCCCGCACTCCGATCCCCCCCCGCACACAGCGACCCCCCCGTGCTCCGATCCACCCCCCCCGCACAGCGATCCCTCACCCCGTGCTCCAATCCTCCCCCGTGCTCCAATCCTCCCTCCCGTGTTCCGATCCACCCCCCCCATGCTCCGATCCACCCCCCCGTGCTCCGACGCCCCCCCCGTGCCCTGATCTCCCCCCCCTTATACTTACCTAGCCGCCCGAGGTCCGTCCGTCTTCTTTCCTGGGCGCCGCCATCTTCCAAAATGGCGGGCGCATGTGCAGTGCGCCCGCCGAATCTACCGGCCGGCAGATTCGTTCCAGAGTGAATTTTGATCACTGAGATATAACCTATCTCAGTGATCAAAATAAAAAAAATAGTAAATGACCCCCCCCTTTGTCACCCCCATAGATAGGGACAATAAAAAAATAAAGAATTTTTTTTTTTCACTAAGGTTGGGGTAAGAACTAGGGTTAGGGTTAGGGGTAGGGTTAGGGGTAGGGTTAGGGTTAGGGTTAGGGGTAGGGTTAGGGGTAGGGTTAGGGCTAGGGTTAGGGCTAGGGTTAGGGCTAGGGTTAGGGGTAGGGTTAGGGCTAGGGGTAGGGTTAGGGGTAGGGGTAGGGTTAGGGTTAGGGGTAGGGTTAGGGTTAGGGTTAGGGTTTCGGTATGTGCACACGTATTCTGGTCCTATGCAGATTTTTCCGCAGCGGATTTGAAAAATCCACAGTGCTAAACCGCTGCCGATTTATCGTGGATTTACCGCGGTTTTTCTGCGCATTTCACTGCGGTTTTACAACTGCGATTTTCTATTGGAGCAGTTGTAAAACCGCTGCGGAATCCGCAGAAAGAAGTGACATGCTGCGGAATGTAAACCGCTGCGTTTCCGTGCAGTTTTTCCGCAGCATGTGTACAGCGATTTTTGGTTCCCATAGGTTCACATTGAACTGTAAACTCATGGGAAACTGCTGCGGATCCGCAGCATTTTCTGCAGCGTGTGCACATACCTTTAGAATTAGGCTATGTGCACACGGTGCGGATTTGGCTGAGGATCCGCAGCAGTGTTCCATCATGTTTACAGTACCATGTAAACATATGGAAAACCAAATCCGCTGTGCCCATGGTGCAGAAAATACCGCGCGGGAACGCTGCGTTGTATTTTCCGCAGCATGCCAATTCTTTGTGCGGATTCCGCAGCGTTTTACACCTGTTCCTCAATAGGAATCCACAGGTGAAATCCGCACAAAAAACACTGGAAATCCACGGTAAATCCACAGGTAAAACGCAGTGCCTTTTACCCGCGGATTTTTCAAAAATGGTGCTGAAAAATCTCATACGAATCCGCAACGTTGGCACATAGCCTTAGGGTTGGGTTGGAATTAGGGTTGTGGTTAGGGTTAGGGGTGTGTTGGGGTTAGGGTTGTGGTTAGGGGTGTGTTGGGGTTAGGGTTGTGATTAGGGTTACGGCTACAGTTGGGATAAGGGTTAGGGGTGTGTTGGAGGTAGAATTGAGGGGTTTCCACTGTTTAGGCACTTCAGGGGGTCTCCAAACGCAACATGGCGCCACCATTGATTCCAGCCAATCTTGTATTCAAAAATTCAAATGGTGCTCTCTCACTTCCGAACCCCGACGTGTGCCCAAACAGTGGTTTACCCCCACATATGGGGTACCAGCATACTCAGGACAAACTGCGCAACAATTACTGGGGTCCAATTTCTCCTGTTACCCTTGAGAAAATAAAAAATTGCTTGCTAAAACATCATTTTTGAGGAAAGAAAAATGATTTTTTATTTTCACGGCTCTGCGTTGTAAACGTCTGTGAAGCACTTGGGGGTACAAAGTGCTCACCACATATCTAGATAAGTTCCTTGGGGGGTCTAGTTTCCAAAATGGGGTCACTTGTGGGGGGTTTCTACTGTTTAGGCACACCAGGGGCTCTGCAAACGCAACGTGACGCCCGCAGACCATTCCATCAAAGTCTGCATTTCAAAAGTCACTACTTCCCTTCTGAGCCCCCACGTGTGCCCAAACAGTGGTTTACCCCCACACATGGGGCATCAGCGTACTCAGGAGAAACTGGACAACAACTTTTGTGGTCCAATTTCTCCTGTAACCCTTGGGAAAATAAAAAATTCTGGGCTAAAAAATTATTTTTGAGGAAAGAAAACGTATTTATTATTTTCACTGCTCTGTGTTATGAACTTCTGTGAAGCACTTGGGGGTTCAAAGTGCTCACCTCACATCTAGATAAGTTCCTTTCGGGGTCTAGTTTCCAAAATGGGGACACTTGTGGGGGGTTTCTACTGTTTAGCCACATCAGGGGCTCTGCAAACGCAACGTGACGCCCACAGAGCATTCCATCAAAGTCTGCATTTCAAAACGTCACTACTTCACTTCCGAGCCCCAGCATGTGCCTAAACAGTGGTTTACCCCCACATATGGGGTATCAGCGTACTCAGGAGAAACTGGACAACAACTTTTGGGGTCAAATTTCTCCTGTTACCCTTGGGAAAATAAAAAATTGCGGGCTAAAATTCATTTTTGAGAAAATAATTTTTTTTTTTTTATTTTCATGGCTCTGCGTTATAAACTTCTGTGAAGCACTTGAGGGTTCAAAGTGCTCACAACACATCTAGATTAGTTCCTTTGGGGGTCTAGTTTCCAAAATGGGGTAATTTGTGGGGGATCTCCAATGTTTAGGCACACAGGGGCTCTCCAAACGCGACATGGTGTCCGCTAATGATTGGAGATAATTTTCCATTTAAAAAGCCAAATGGCATGCCTTCCCTTCTGAGCCCTGCCGTGCGCCCAAACAGTGGTTTACCCCCACATATGGGGTATCTGCATACTCAGGACAAACTGGACAACAACATTTGTGGTCCAATTTCTCCTATTACCATTGGCAAAATAGGAAATTCCAGGCTAAAAAATCATTTTTGAGAAAAGAAAAATTATTTTTTATTTTCATGGCTCTGCATTATAAACTTCTGTGAAGCACCTGGGGGTTTAAAGTGCTCAGTATGCATCTAGATAAGTTCCTTGGGGGGTCTAGTTTCCAAAATGGGGTCACTTGTGGGGGAGCTCCATTGCATAGGCACACAGGGGCTCTCCAAATGCGACATGGTGTCCGCTAACAATTGGAGCTAATTTTCCATTCAAAAAGTTAAAAGGCGCGCCTTCCCTTCCGAGCCCTGCCGTGTGCCCAAACAGTGGTTTACCCCCACATATGAGGTATCGGCGTACTCGGGAGAAATTGCTCAACAAATTTTAGGATCCATTTTATCCTATTGCCCATGTGAAAATGAAAAAATTGAGGCGAAAATAAATTTTTTGTGAAAAAAAAGTACTTTTTCATTATTACGGATCAATTTGTGAAGCACCTGAGGGTTTAAAGTGCTCACTAGGCATCTAGATAAGTTCCTTGGGGGGTCCAGTTTCCAAAATGGGGTCACTTGTGGGGAAGCTCCAATGTTTAAGCACACAGGGTCTCTCCAAACGCGACATGGTGTCCGCTAACGATGGAGATAATTTTTCATTCAAAAAGTCAAATGGCGCTCCTTCCCTTCCGAGCCTTACCATGTGCCCAAACAGTGGTTTACCCCCACATGTGAAGTATCGGTGTACTCAGGAGAAATTGCCAAACAAATTTTAGGATCCATTTTATCCTGTTGTCCATGTGAAAATGAAAAAATTGAGGCTAAAAGAATTTTTTTGTGAAAAAAAAGTACTTTTTCATTTTTACGGATCAATTTGTGAAGCACCTGGGGGTTTAAAGGGCTCACAATGCATCTAGATAAGTTCCTTGGGGCGTCTAGTTTCCAAAATGGGGTCACTTGTGGGGGAGCTCCAATTTTTAGGCACACGGGGGCTCTCCAAATGTGACATGGTGTCCGCTAAAGAGTGCAGCCAATTTTTCATTCAAAAAGTCAAATGGCGCTCCTTCCCTTCCAAGCCCTGCCGTGCGCCCAAACAGTGGTTTACCCCCACATATGAGGTATCAGCGTACTCAGGACAAATTGGACAACAACTTACGTGGTTCAGTTTCTCCTTTTACCATTGGGAAAATAAAAAAATTGTTGCTGAAAAATCATTTTTGTGACTAAAAAGTTAAATGTTCATTTTTTCCTTCCATGTTGCTTCTGCTGCTGTGAAGCACCTGAAGGGTTAATAAACTTCTTGAATGTGGTTTTGTGCACCTTGAGGGGTGCAGTTTTTAGAATGGTGTCACTTTTGGGTATTTTCAGCCATATAGACCCCTCAAACTGACTTCAAATGTGAGGTGGTCCCTAAAAAAAATGGTTCTGTAAATTTCGTTGTAAAAATGAGAAATCGCTGGTCAAATTTTAACCCTTATAACTTCCTAGCAAAAAAAATTTTGTTTCCAAAATTGTGCTGATGTAAAGTAGACGTGTGGGAAATGTTATTTATTAACTATTTTGTGTCACATAACTCTCTGGTTTAACAGAATAAAAATTCAAAATGTGAAAATTGCGAAATTTTCAAAATTTTCGCCAAATTTCCGTTTTTATCACAAATAAACACAGAATTTATTGACCTAAATTTACCACTAACATGAAGCCCAATATGTCACGAAAAAACAATCTCAGAACCGCTAGGATCCATTGAAGCGTTCCTGAGTTATTACCTCATAAAGGGACACTGGTCAGAATTGCAAAAAACGGCAAGGTCTTTAAGGTCAAAATAGGCTGGGTCATGAAGGGGTTAATTCTCTAAATGCTTTCTTTTTGTCACTTATTGCTCCCCTTACAGCTCTATTTAGCCATATTGGTTTCCTCCTATTTCTAGTATGTTTATTCCCATACGGTATATACTGTGCACAGGTAGGGTCGGCGTCAGCACCCGACGCACCTGGGCAAATGTCGGGGCCCTGGGGAGAGAGGGGGGCCCACTCACGCTGTCATTGATACAGCTGGGAGAGCAGAGCAGGAGAATGTGCTCTCTCCGCCCACAAAGTCACTGCTGGCTGCGTTCTCTTAACCCCTATGTGCCAGCTCTGACACAAGCATGTTCTCACTCAGTCAGTGCAGCCAGGCAGGCACACATAGGGGTTAAGAGAAGGCAGCCAGTGTGACATTGTGGGTGGAGAGAGCATGTTCTCCTGCTCTGGCCCCTGGCTGGCTGCAGTGCTGAAGTTTATCAGGCAGATTCCAGAGCTCCTACTAGTGACTGAGTGAGTGCTATGGTATCCAGCAGAGCAGTGGTTGCAGATGGACTTGTGGCTCAGTCTGCTGCTGTCTGTCTCCGCTGCTTAAAAATGTGGGTGATGTCTGGAGGAGCAGCTGGTGGGGTGCAGCCTGCAGCCGCCCAGCTCACCCAGAACCCCAGAATACATGCATGCTGCACCAAACCTGCACCAGTGGGGTAGGAAGAAGCTTAACCCTTTCCCATCTGTATGAAGGTTATTGCTGAACCTTAAAGATAACAATCCGACCCGCATAAATGGGGTTAACCAGATGCCAGGAGGAAGGGGAGCTGCTGCCATGGATAAAACTGAGCTGTGGGCTGTATGTTGGGGCCCTGTGGCCCCAGGCTGGTGACTGGAGGGACTCTGCCCAGTGCTGGCATGTGGGTGATTTCTGCGTCTCAGCTTCTCTCCTCCACATCACACTGTGCAGTCACAGCAACATTGGTTGTGTCTGTCCAGGTCCCAGCAGCTGCCACTGCTCCCACCAAGGACATGGCATCTTAACCCTTCCCCTGCAGCCACCGGCAACAAATCCACATTATTCCTTGATTAAATCAGGTTTCAACCCAATAGAGGAGCAGACATTTCCTGCTGCCATTAGGATTCGGGACGGGGTGACATTGGCTGCCCTGCTACTCTGTAGTGGGGGGTGACAAGTGTAACATGGGGTAACGATGAAGGAGAAATGCACAGGATAATAGTGAGCGCGACAGAGGGCAGTGTGTGGTATGGAGCAGTCAGGGGGTGGGCTGCAGGATCCCCCCATACTGTACATGACTACTCAGGACAGGGAGGTGTTTAATGAGTTTCTAATGACGGGTCACTAATTGGGTCATTAGGGTTTGTGGAAAGGATTCAGCATCAGGTCCCTCATTAATGCCCGAGCCACCTGTTACTTTGTAGCACAGATCTGTTGGGGCCGCAAAACCAAAGTTGTTTATGTAGAAAAGTCTTTGTTTCATAGAAAAACTCAAAACAGAAAAGATTTTCTGATACAACAACGCCCTGCTCACGACACTGCACAGCACCTCTCCCCCTGTATATATACAATGCACAGCACCTCTCCCCCTGTATATATACACTGCACAGCACCTCTCCCCCTGTATATATACACTGCACAGCACCTCTCCCCCTGTATATATACACTGCACAGCACCTCTCCCCCTGTATATATACACTGCACAGCACCTCTCCCCCTGTATATATACACTGCACAGTACCTTTCCTCCTGTATATATACACTGCACAGCACCTTTCCTCCTGTATATATACACTGCACAGTACCACTCCTCCTGTCCTGTATATATACACTGCAGAATTTACAATAGCTGTCACTCATGTAAGAAGTGAAATCTGGCATTGTACTATACATTTCTCTGCCGTATCTGTGCTTCATAAATCGGGGTATGTGTTAAAGAGGGGGGCCCACTGAGACTCTTTCGCCCGGGGCCCTCGAAAACCTGGAGCCGACCCTGTGCACAGGTCCTATCCAGGATGCTAATAAATGTCTCCCATTTTCTTTGTGTATTTTTATGTCTCAGGATATCGTCCCAGTTAATTGCACCAAGATCCTCTCTCATCCGTTGGAAATTTGCCCTCCTGAAGTTTAGTGTCCTTGCCCCTCTATTACACATCTTTTTAAAGGATACATGAAAACTTATTATTTTGTGATCGCTATTCCCCAAGTGACCCCCAACCCTTATATTTGCTATGCGGTCTGGCCTGTTGGTTAATATTAGGTCTAGCAGTGCCCCCCTTCTTGTTGGGTCCTGAACCAGTTGTGAAAGGTAATTGTTTCTCATAGTTGTCAAAAAACGATTACCTTTGCTGGAACTGCAGGTTTATATTCCCCAGTCTATTTCAGGGTAGTTGAAGTCCCTCATAATAATGACTTCTCCTTGAGTCGCAGCTTCATCTATTTGCTTTACGAGGATATTCTCCATTGCTTCCATTATTTTTGGAGATTTATAACCCCTATCAGTAGTTTATTATTTTTCCCCCTCCCCTTATCTCCACCCACAGGGACTCTACATTTTCATTAGATTCACCTATATTATCACACAGGATGGGTTTTAAGGACGATTTTACATATAGACACACCCCACCCCCTCGCTTATCTGTACAGTCATTTCTGAACAGGCTATAACCCTGCAAGTTAACAGCCCAGTCATGACTCTCGTCCAGCCATGTCTCAGATGTCCCCACCATGTCATAATTATGCTCCAACAACATTAGTTCTAATTCGTCCATTTTGTTGATGAGGCTTCTGGCATTAGTATACATGCACTTGATGTACCTCTCTGTACCACTATTCTTTCTTAAATTATTAACTGTTCTAACCCCACCCCCATGCCATCGCCACCCCCAACTTCCTTATTTGTTCCCCTGTCTCTGTCTGCACTATCTTCCCCTCCTATAAATTGAATACCCTCCCCCCAATCCCTAGTTTATACACTCCTCCAACCTTCTAGCCATTTTCTCCCCCAGCACAGCTGCACCTTCCCCATTGAGGTGCAGCCCATCCCTAGCGTAGAGCCTGTAGCCAACTGAGAAGTCGGCCCAGTTCTGCAGAGACCCAAACCCCTCCTTCCTACACCAATTCTTGAGCCACTTATTAACCTCCCTAAACTCCCGTTGCCTCTCTGGCGTGGCACGTGGTACAGGCAGTATTTCAGAAAATACCACGTTGGAGGTCCTTGCTTTCAGCTTGCAGCCTAATTCCCTGAAATCATCTTTAAGGACCTTCCACCTACCTCTAACTTTGTCATTTGTGCCAATGTGCACCATGACCGCTGGGTCCTCACCAGCCCCTCCCAGTAATCTGTCCACTCGAGCGCCAGGAAGGCAGCACACCGTTCGACGATCCCTGTCTTTGTGACAGATTGCCCTATCTGTTCCCCTAATAATTGAGTCCCCCACTACCAGCACCTGTCTGGCCTGCCCTGCTCTCCTATTTCCCTCCTTACTGGAGCAGTCACTCCTCCAGCTTTCAGAGGACATGCCTGGCTGCAGCAGTGCTACCCCTGTACTGGCACCCCCCTCATCTGCCAACTTAGCAAATTTATTGGGGTGTTCCAGATCAGGACTAGCCTCCCTGGCACTCTTCCCTCTACCCCGCTTCCTAACTGTCACCCAGCTTTCTACTTCATCGTCCTGCAGCTCCATCCCACCATCCCCCCCCTCATCTGTCCCATTGAGCGTCTGCTCCGTGAGCAGAAGACTCCTCTCCATATTGTCTATGGATCTCAGTGTCGCCAGCTGCACATTTAGATTCAGAATCTGGGCTTCCAAATGCACAACGTGCTCACATCTCACACAGCAGTATGCACCCTCGATCGGCTGCTCAAGGATTGCATACATGTGGCAAGATGTGCACTGGATGGCATTAACAATAGTGGAGCACATTTCCTAATGGGGATTGCACCAGACAGAAAAGTTAAATAAAAAAAATTAAAAATAAATACAAAGTATTAATAAAATACAGACAGCAATTCAGTAATTCCTCCCTTGGAAACTCCCTGAATCCAAAGTCACTGAATCACAAGTCACACTTACCGCCGTTCACACTTACGCTCTGGTCACACTCAGCTCGCTCACACTCGCTATGCTGAAAATTTATAGATTTTTTTTCTCTAGTTCCCCTCACAGCAATCCACCTTGCTGTTCAAATGCACTTCCAAAAAGGACTTGAGCCCCAAACAGCTGCCCCTTATAAACCCTTAATTATGAGACCCCACCCTAAGTTAACCCCTTATGAATATAGCTACTCCCAATTCAGCAACTCACACCAATTCACACAGGTATTTGATAAAGGCTTTCCAAATACCTCTTCACTGAATCACAAGGCACACTTACCGCCGTTCACACTTACGCTCTGGTCACACTCAGCTCGCTCACACTCGCTATGCTGAAAATTTATAGATTTTTTTTCTCTAGTTCCCCTCACAGCAATCCACCTTGCTGTTCAAATGCACTTCCAAAAAGGACTTGAGCCCCAAACAGCTGCCCCTTATAAACCCTTAATTATGAGACCCCACCCTAAGTTGAGACCTTATGAATATAGCTACTCCCAATTCAGCAACTCACACCAATTCACACAGGTATTTGATAAAGGCTTTCCAAATACCTCTTCACTGAATCACAAGACACACTTACCGCCGTTCACACTTACGCTCAGCTCACACTCGCTATTCTCAAGATTTATAGATTTTTTTTTTCTCTAGTTCCCCTCACAGCAATCCACCTTGCTGTTCAAATGCACTTCCAAAAAGGAAGGATGTTTCTTTCCTTTGTGTGTATTGGAACAACAAAAAAATAACAGAGAAAAAAGGGCAAATTACACATCATTTCACACAAAATCCCCATAATGGGCCAGACAAAATAGTTGGCAACTTTCCAAAATTGTGGGTAAACAACTTTGCCTCAAGCATGTGATGCACAGACAAACTCAACTGTGGCAAGTAACAGGTGTGGGCAATATGAAAATCACACCTGAAACCAGATAAAAAGGGGGAAAAGTTGGCTTAATATTTGCATTTTGTATCTGTGTGTGTCACACTAAGCATGGAAAACACAAAGAGAAAAGAACTGTCTGAGGACTTGAGAACCAAAATTGTTGAACAATCTTGATGTTTCCTTGTCCACGGTGTGCAACATAGTCAAGAAGTTTACAGCTCATGTAGCATGCACACATAACACAGAAAACCGGAGTAGAAAAATCCCAGAGCACATGTTTAACAATATATAAACTTTATTAACAATGAGTAACAATACAATTAAAATATATCAACTGCCATCATAGCACATATAACACAGGAGAAAATCCAAATGGAGAGCCCATAGGTATACCAGTGGGGCAGGGAAGTCCAGTTGTCCCAAAGAGATGGGCGTATATAAATATCAAATATCAATAGACTGGGAGCATGTGGAGGGGTAAAACCCCATAGTAGCAATAAGTAAAGCAAATCAATGTGCATAAGTACGCCCCCACAATGAACCACAGTCAGGTCACAAATTATCGTAACTTACCCATATCAGAGGCAAGAGGACTCTCCCCGCTCGACTGGCTGCCAGTTCAAAACAGCTGACATGTCCCGGCTTTGATGCGGGCTCACTGCCGGAGCCCGCATCAAAGCGGGGCTTCTGACCTCGGACTTACTATCCCGTCCGAGGTCAGAAAGGGGTTAATCCCAACCGTAAGCGTAATCCAAACCCTAGCCCCAACTCTAGCCCCAACCCTAACCCTAACTTTAGCCTCTACCCTAATCCTAACTTTAGCCTCAACCCTAGCTTTAGCCCCAACCCTAACCCTAACTTTAGCCCAACTGACTTTAGCCCAACTCTAACCCTAATGGAAAAATGGAAGTAAAATATAGGGGGGTTGTATTTACAATTTTTTTTATTTTGATCACTATGATAGACCCTATCACAGTGATCAAAATGAACCAATAGGACAAATCTCCTATTGTTAACGGGTGCTGGCCAGCAGATCTTGGCGGGCGCACTGCCCATGCTCCCGCCATTTTCTTACCAGAAAAAGACACTGGCGGCCATGGGTGGAAGCAGTAGGACCCAGGGACACCAGGAGGTACCAGGGTTGGATTCTGGGACCTGATTTCTTGCTCCTCTGATGTGCGATCACATCAGAGAAGAAATTAAATGGCAAATTGGTATTTTTCTTTTTTTTTGCAATTGCCGTTATATGGTTAATAACGGCAATCACAACCCCGGGGTCAGTAAAAACAGACCCGAATCATATTCTCTGGGGTCTCGGTTATCCCCGGCAACTGAGACGCCGGAGAAATTTAGACTCTGGGGGTTCTATACACTTTTTCCACAGCAGCATTAAAAAGCAGCGCTGATGTTTAAGTGCCCTTAATTGCTGCCGTAAAAAGGCGTATTGGCTTCCGTAGTTTCTCATCAGCCTCTGCACTAGCCTCACCCCTTCTTTTTTCAGCAGCCATTTCGGTCGGATTTTAAAATAATTTTTTAAGCTGGTGTTATAAAGTATTCTAATTTACACAGATAATGACTTTTGGGTTTTCATTGGCTATAAGCCATAATCATCAACATTAACAGAATAAACACTTGAAATAGATCTCTCTGTTTGTAATGACTCTATATAATATCTACTATATAATTGTCTAAGGGTCACTTCCGTCTGTCTGTCTGTCTTTCTGTCTGTCTGTCACGGATACTCATTGGTCGCGGCCTCTGTCTGTCATGGAAATCCAAGTCGCTGATTGGTCGCGACAAAACAGCCACAATCAATCAGCGACCGACACAGTCCGGCGAAAAAATAGCCGCTCCTTCCTCCCCGCAGTCAGTGCCCGCTCCGTACTCCCCTCCAGTTAGCCCTCACACAGGGTTAATGCCAGCGTTAATGGACCGTGGTGTAACGCACTCCATTAACGCAGCCATTAACCCTGTGTGACCAACTTTTTACTATTGATCATGCGTATGTGGCATCAATAGTAAAAAGATCTAATGTTACAAATAATAATAATTAAAAAAAAGGTTATTCTCACCCTCCGCCGTCGCGTCCTGTCCTCGGCAGTGCAAGCGGCAGGTTTCGGGGCCAAGGATGGTATGCGAGAAGGACCTTCCATGATATCACGGTCATGTGACCTTGACATCATCACAGGTCCTGCGCGCATCCAACCCTGGGACCGGAAGCTGCCACCTGCTCCGCACACAAGCGACAGGACTACAAGGGCTCCCTCGGAAGGTGAGTATATGTTTATTTTTTATTTTAACTCTTTTTTAACCTGTTACATACGTGTCTGGGCAATATACTACGTGTCTGGTCAATATACTATGTGACTGGGCAATATACTACGTGACTGGGCAGTATACTACGTGTCTGTGCTGTATACTACGTGGCTCTGTGCTGTATGATACATCGCTGTGCAATATACTACGTCGCTGGGCAATATACTACGTGACTGGGCAATATACTACGTGACTGGGCAATATACTACTTGACTGGGCAATATACTACGTGACTGGGCAATATACTAGGTAGCTGGACAATATACTATGTGGCTGGGCAATATACTATGTGGCTGGGCAATATACTATGTTACTGGGCAATATACTACGTGACTGGGCAGTATACTACGTGTCTGTGCTGTATACTACGTGGCTCTGTGCTGTATGATACATCGCTGTGCAATATACTACGTCGCTGGGCAATATACTACGTGACTGGGCAATATACTACGTGGCTGGGCAATATACTACGTGGCTCTGTGCTGTATACTACGTGACTAGGCAATATACTACGTGACTGGGCAATATACTACGTGACTGGGCAATATACTACGTGACTGGGCAATATACTACGTGGCTGGGCAATATACTACGTAGCTGGACAATATACTATGTGGCTGGGCAATATACTATGTTAATGGGCAATATACTACGTGTCTGTGCTGTATACTACATGGCTCTGTGCTGTATACTACGTCGCTGTGCAATATACTACGTAGCTGGGCAATATACTACATGACTGGGTAATATACTACGTAGCTGGGCAATGTACTACGTGGCTGGGCAATATACTACGTAGCTGGACAATATACTATGTGGCTGGGCAATATACTATGTGGCTGGGCAATATACTACGTGTCTGTGCTGTATACTACATGGCTCTGTGCTGTATACTACGTCGCTGTGCAATATACTACGTAGCTGGGCAATATACTACATGACTGGGTAATATACTATGTGACTGGGCAATATACTACGTGACTGGGCAATATACTACGTGACTGGGCAATATACTACGTGGCTGGGCAATATACTACGTAGCTGGACAATATACTATGTGGCTGGGCAATATACTATGTGGCTGGGCAATATGCAATGTGTCTGTGCTGTATACTACATGGCTCTGTGCTGTATACTACGTCGCTGTGCAATATACTACGTAGCTGGGCAATATACTACATGACTGGGTAATATACTATGTGACTGGGCAATATACTACGTGACTGGGCAATATACTACGTGGCTGGGCAATATACTACGTGGCTGGGCAATATACTATGTGGCTGGGCAATATACTACGTGGCTGGGCAATATACTACGTGGTCTGTGCAATATACTATGTGGACATGCATATTCTAGAATACCCGATGCGTTAGAATCGGGCCACCATCTAGTAAATACATATTCACTTTATGTATTGAAGAACTGAAATAAATTAACTTTTTAATTATATTCTAATTTTGTGAGATGCACCTGTGTCTCCACCATTCGCCATGTTATATAATTACGTTGTAGTCCATGAAAAGGTAGAAAAGAAGTGCACTACCCGTATATAGTAGTCACAATTTTTATTCGGACATATTACAAAACGTGCAGGGAGGGATGTGAAAAAAAGCTTTTTTTCACATCCCTCCCTGCACGTTTTGTAATATGTCCGAATAAAAATTGTGACTACTATATACGGGTAAGTGCACTTCTTTTCTACCTTTTCATGGACTACAGTGTATTACTTTGGAGGCTGCACCCCGTTTCTATTTAAAAAGGTATTCTCATGTCAGCTCTCTTAGCGATTTGGGTTGTTTGACCAACAGAATCTAACTATATAGAAGCTGTGCGGAGGATTTCTTTTCTTTTTTGTTCATGGAATATAATTATGTTGTGCGTGTCCTGTACCATACGTAATACTATGTACCTCAGATATGCTGAATGCTTTGTACTGAGTACTTTAATTTCTCTTCTAGTTTTACACTGATCCCATCAATAAGAGTTGTAAAGGACCCCCTGCGTCTATCTCAATGCATCCATAGGAAAGAGTTTATCTGCCAGTCAACTCATTCTTCCTGAACAGAGTGAAGGTAGTAGAACAATAATTAAATGTTAAGGCCCCTTCACATTAAGCGACGCTGCAGCGATACCGACAACGATCCGGATCGCTGCAGCGTCGCTGTTTGGTCGCTGGAGAGCTGTCAGACAGACCGCTCTCCAGCGACCAACGATGCCGGTAACCAGGGTAAACATCGGGTAACTAAGCGCAGGGCCGCGCTTAGTAACCCGATGTTTACCTTGGTTACCATCCTAAAAGTAAAAAAAACAAACAGTACATACTTACCTAACGCTGTCTGTCCTCCAGCGCTGTGCTCTGCACTCCTCCTGTACTGTCTGTGTGAGCACAGCGGCCGGAAAGCAGAGCGGTGACGTCACCGCTCTGCTTTCCGGCTGACCGACGCTCACAGCCAGTACAGGAGGAGTGCAGAGCACAGCGCTGGAGGACAGACAGCGGTAGGTAAGTATGTACTGTTTGTTTTTTTTACTTTTAGGATGGTAACCAGGGTAAACATCGGGTTACTAAGCGCGGCCCTGCGCTTAGTTACCCGATGTTTACCCTGGTTACAAGTGAAGACATCGCTGGATCCGTGTCACACACGCCGATCCAGCGATGTCCACGGGAGATCCAGCGACGAAATAAAGTTCTCGACTTTCTTCAGCGACCAACGATCTCCCAGCAGGGGCCTGATCGTTGGTCGCTGTCACACATAACGATTTCATTAACGATATCGTTGCTACGTCACAAAAAGCAACGATATCGTTAACAATATCGTTATGTGTGAAGGTACCTTTACTATTGTGAAGATAAGGAAACAATTGGCCAAGTGAATGCCAAGTTTTGTGAAATGGATGGTGGAGTAGAGGGTCTAAATTCCTTTATATCATTAATTATTATTATTATTATTATTATCTTTTGTATTCATTATCTTAAATTTTTTTTTATGTAGGAACAGTAATAATTATTGTGTAAAGCTCCACATGGTCAAGGAATAATTAATTTAGAAACACTTGATTCTGTTATTGCCTATGTAGTGCAGCGGGGCTGATGCAGTGTGACAGACAGACAGTGACCCAAGAAAGTTAAAAAACAAAGTCTCTTTTAATTATCAGAGTACTCACAAACAGAAAAGTAAATAGGATCCTCTGGATAGTAGCCGGGAAACAAGATAGTTCATAACCGGGACCATTAACATGGGCAACTGCACCGCCGTGTATGCTGAGGTTGCCAGGCCTTTTGGCTCCACTTCGGCCCTGGGTTGCTTCACACAGGCTGAGGCTATGGCACAACCTTCTGCTCTGCATGCTTGCAAAACCAAACTGACACACCCAACACTCTGCTGTAGGGTTTTTACAAGGAACCCGAGGCCGTAGGCCACATGGAAATCCCGGCCGGGTAGGAAACTGACCACCCCACTACCTTCGTGTAGTCCATTTAAAAAATAAAAACCCATGGCAGGTTCTCCTAAACCTGCCTTGGACAAATAGCTTGCCCAAGACCAACACTCACTTTTATTCCGCATTGCAATCACAGCTATGCCTGTGACTGCAATGCCCCCCCGCAGCCTCTGTACGCATCCTGGGGGACACATCACTGCCTCACATATCCCCCTCTGTTCAAACTTGTGCGGTTGAACATTTGTCACCATACAGAGGGCCTGTAACAGGGCATCCGCATTTCCCTGTGATTTCCCCACCCAATGTTCCACTGAGAAACTAAAGTTTTGTAGGGACAGGAACCATCTGGTGACTTGAGCATTCTTCTCTTTTCATTGCTCATCCAGACGAGGGGTGAATGGTCTGTTATCAAACGAAACTGACGCCCAAGCAAATAGTAGCATAGGGACTCCAAGGCCCACTTAATCGCCAAGCACTCCTTCTCCACTATGCTATAATTATTAAACTGCCAGAGTCAGTTTCCTGCTCAAGTAGGTGACTGGATGCTCATCCCCGTTCACCTCTTGCGATAGCACCCCTCCTAGACCTATCTTCGTGGCATCTGTCTGCACTATAAAGGTTTCCTTGAAGCTAGAGCTGATAAGGACTGGCTGTCCACACAATGCCAACTTCAGGGACTGGAATGTTTCGTCTGCTAGAAGATTCAACCGCACCATCACCGACTTTTTAACAGGTCAGTTAAGTTTGCCAACCTTCCAGCAAAATTGAGTATAAACCAGAGGTAGTACCCAATGATGCCAAGGAACGCTCTCACCTGTTTTTTACTTAACGGCCTGGGCCAGTTCTGAATGGCCTCAATCTTGTTTATTTGGGGTTTTACAACCCCGCGACTGATCATGTAACCTAAGTACTGGCTTCCGTGAGTCCTATCGTGCATTTCTTTGAGTTAGCAGTTAACCCCATGATTCTGAGGGACTCCAGCACTGCTTGTAGCTGGGACAGGTGGGTATTCCAATCTGCACTGTACATGACTATGTCATCTAAATATGCCGAAGAGTATTCCTGATGTGGCTGTAACACTATGTCCATCAGCCTTTGAAATGTAGCTGGAGCCTCATGTAATCCGAAAGGCAGGATGACATAGTGATAGAGACCGTCGGGTGTTATAAAAGCGGTCTTTTCTTTCGCCATCTCTATTAATGGGACCTGCCAGTAACCTTTGGTGAGTCCGAAAGTGGTGAAGTACTGGGTCTCCACCAGCCTCTCAACTAGCTCGTCCACCTGTGGCGTGGGATAGAGGTCAAATTTTGACACCTCATTTAACTTTCTTAAGTCGTTACAAAAGCATACTGACCCATCTGTCTTTGGTATCAGTACAATGAGGCTAGCCCACTCACTCTGGGACTCCTCGACGATTTCCAACTGAAGCATTTGAGAATACATCCATATCATGTTGCTGCTGTTTGATGAGAGCATCATTAATTTTAACCTGACCCCCGGCCGTGTCCTTGGCTGGTGCCAGTGGGATCCCTCGTGGTACGACCGGAGTCGCCTCCATGACCAAATATTCCCAATACTTCCAGGCTTTTAGCAGATTAGCATGATATAGTTGCTAGGGTTTCCTTTTTCCGGGTTGGTAGACCCTATTATTCACTTCTTCCACCTTTCCCCATATCTCATATGGCCCCTGCCCTGGCCATGAACTTACTCTCTGGGGTGGGTACTAGTACCAACACCTGGTCCCCTTCTTTAAAGGTCCTAACCATGGCTCTTTGATTATATGTGCGGCTCTGCGCGGCCTGGGCATCCAACAGATGCTCCTTCACTATGGGTCTGACTGCCGCAATCCGGTCCTGCATGTTCGCCACGTGCACGATCACACTCCGATGCGAAGTTGGCTCCTGTTCTCACATCTCCTTGGCTACGTCCAGCAACCCTCTTGGATGCCTACCATACAATAACTCAAATGGGGAAAAACCTGTGGATGCCTGGGGTACCTCACTGATTGCAAACATCAGATAGGGCAGTAACATGTCCCAATTCCTCCCATCCTTGGTGACCACATTTTTGAGCATGGCTTTGAGGGTCTTGTTAAACCTCTCCACCAAATCGTTGGTTTGTGGGTTGTACATCGACTTACAAAGCTGTTTAATCCAGAGCAGCTTATATAGCTCCCTGGTCACCTTGGGCATAAAAGGAGTCCCCTGATGTGTATGAATCTCCTTTGGTGGTCCAAGGTGACAAAACATGGCAAATAGCTTGCTGGTTATTAGCTTGGCCGAGGTCTGTTAGAGAGGTATCACCTTTGGGTACCATGTGGTGTAGTCGACTATGACCAAAATATGTTGATGGCCCTGAGCGGATTTCACTATGGTGCCTATCAGATCCACTGCTATCGGCTCAAATGGTACCTCTATGACGGGCAGAGGTACCAATGGACTCCGGTAGTTCACGGTGGGTGAGGATAGTTGGCACTCCAGACAAGTGTTGCATTACCTATGGACCTCCATGTAGACCCCTGGTCAAATATCAGCTGCAGAATGCATTCCTGCACCTTTTTGGCCCCCCATTGCCCTCCTAGCATGTGGGTGTGAGCCATGTCGAGCACTGCCCAATGGTAAGATAGGGGCACTGCCAACTGTTTCACCACCTCATTCCGGACTTTATTCACCTGGTGGGATCCTGGAGCTGAGCTGTCCAGAACTTACCAGGGGATACTTCCAGCTCGGGGATCGGTGGGGTCTCCTCAACCTCTTCTGCCAATACATCTAGGGGGAGCCTATCAGGGTTACACTCTGTCCCTATGTTGGCAACCCCTACGGCAGGTAACCCCGACTCGGAATCTTTGGGTTCCACGCCAGGAACATTTGCCTTGGGAGGGTTGACACAGGTCTCCCACAGGGACAAGAACAGGGGCAAGTCTCTTCCCAACACAGTCCCATATGGTAGAGTCTTTACCACTCCCACCACATGCCTTATTTCTCAACACGGGGCAGAAAACATAACCTCAGTGGTCGGGTACTCTCGGATTTCCCCATGGATACACACCACCCCCACTTTCTTTTATTTGGGGTTGTCCCCGGCAACAAAGGACCCATGGACCAGTGTCACTAAGCTCCCCGAGTCCAGGAGAGCCTCCGTCTGGTACCCATTAACGAGCACAATGCACAGTTGGGGTTCGCTGCCGGCAGTGCCTGTAGTGGTGGTCAGACTGGCTGGGCATACATAGATGTATGGAGAATATACCCGCAGTCCATGGGTTCAGCTGTCAGGGGGCAATTGGAAGCCATATATACAGGCCCTTAGCACCACCAAAACTTGATAGCTGTGGCATGACTAGACCTTGGTGCCGATATAGGGGAAACGGGTCTATTGTCAATGCCACTTCGGGATACTCCCTCAGTATGGGCTTGGTCCTAATTGGCCCCCAGGGAGGGTCGTGGATTTCTCTCCGGCTCCAGTGCTGGCAGTGCCCGGCATGACAGCCGAAGTGGAGCAGTGTCCTGTAGAAAGTCCTGAGTGGCTGTATACTGCTCAATCAGTCCCACCACCTGGTCCAGATTGCCTGGGTCCCCTTGTCCCACCCAATGCTGTATGGCTGCTGGCAGAGCCCACACCAGTCGGTCGACCACCACCCTCTCTACTATCTGGAGCGGGCGTTAAGGTCTCAGGTTGGAGCCATTTTTTGACCAGCAGCAGTAAGTCATATGCCTGAGACCTAGTGGGACAAGACTCCGAAAAGGATCACTGGTACATCCGCTGAGTCCACACATAGGTGATAACCCCCAGTCGGGCAAGGATCTCACCTCTCAACTACTCATAGTCCAGTGCATCGTCCCGACTGAGGTCCAGGTAGGCCTTCTGGGCATCTCCCGTCAGTAAGGGGACCACCACTTGAGCCCACTGGGTCTAGGGCAACCTCTCTTGCTCTGTACTGCATTTGAAGAACTCATCTTCCTCAGCGCTGACCGGACTTTGAACCGGGTGTTATGATCTGGTGGTTTAGGAGCAACATGGGACGAGCTCTGAAGGAAGTGGTACCTGTACTGACCGCAGTCCCTAAGCTCAACACAACACTAGAAGTAGCCGTGGGATGCTCCTGACACTCCCTAGGCACCTCGTCACAGCCAGAGAACTAACTACCCCTAAAGATAGAAACAGGAAAACTATCTTGCCTCAGAGAAAATCCCCAAAGGATAGATAGCCCCCCACAAGTAATGACTGTGAGTGGAGAGGGAAAAGACATACACAGAATGAAACCAGGATGTAGCACAGGAGGCCAGTCTAGCTAAATAGATAGGACAGGATGGAATACTGTGCGGTCAGTATAAAACACTACAAAAAATCCACACAGAGTTTACAAAAATCTCCACACCTGACTAAAGGTGTGGAGGGTAAATCTGCTTCCCAAAGCTTCCAGCTACACTGAATTAATTCATACTGACAAGCTGGACAAAACATAGAAAGCACAGAACGGACAAGTCCACAACCTGTGGACAGAAAAGAGCAAGCAAGGACTTAACTTTGCTGAACTGGTCAGGATAACAGGGAAATCCAAAAGAGATGTGAATCCAACCAGGAACCATTGACAAGTGGCACAAGCTGAAGGAAAGAGCCAGGCTAAATAGCCGAGCAGAATAGACAATCAGTGGAAGCAGCTGCTAACTGCTAAATCCAAGGAGCAGCCATTCCACTTAAAACCACCGGAGGGAGCCCAAGAGCAGAACTCACAAAAGTGCCACTTAGAACCACTGGAGGGAGCCCAAGAGCGGAATTCACAACAACCGGGCCTCCGAACGGAACATGGTCACTGATGTGGACGTCTCTCACAGAGCCGCAATCTGCTGCATCAACAGATTAGTTGCCTACTGCTGTAACTGCAGCACCTCTTGCTGCTGCCGTTGCTGATGCTCATGCTGCTGCCTCTGCAACTGCAGCGCCTTTTGCTGCTGCCACTGAAACTGTAGCTGCTACTGCTGCTGCTCTTGCTGCCATTGTAGAGTGAGGACCAACTGCTTCAAAAGCTCCTCCATTTTGTCAGCAGGCTTGAGTTGCAGCGTTGCAGGCTTAATCACTGACATGCAGCACGCTTTGGAGTATGCCTCAATTCAGACTGCCCGCATTCTCCAACATATGTAGTGCAGCGGGGTTGGTCAGTGTGAAAGACAGGCAGTGACCCAGGAAAGTTCAAAAACAAAGTCTCTTTTAATAGTCAGCATACTGACAAACAGAAAAGTAAATAGGATCCTCTGGATGGCAGCCGGGAAACAAGATAGTCCGTAACTGGGACCGGTTGCCGTGGGCGACTGCACCGCCATATATACGATGAGGGTGCCAGGTCTTTTGGCTCTGCTTTGGCCCTGTGTTGCTTCACACAGGCTGAGGCTATGGCAGAACCATCTGCTTTGCATGCTTGCAAAACCAAACTAACACACCTAACCCTCTGCTACAGGGCTTCTACAAGGAACCCCGGCCGGGGAGAAAACAGGCTGTCCACTATCTTCCTGTTCTTCGTTTAAAAAATAAAAGCCCATGGAAGGTTTTCCTAAATCTGCCTTGGACAAATAGCTTTCCCAAGACCAACACTCACTTTTATTCTGCATTGCAATCACAGCTATGCCTGTGACTGCAATGCACTCCCGCGACCTCAATATGCTTCTGTGTGCATCCTGGGGGACACATAGCGACCCTCGCATATGACCGTGGTCACTGCCTCACACCTTATTTATTAGAATTGGACAGATAAAATATGCTTCACATGGGTAGCAGTGATGCCACAGGATTTCCCCCTGGAAGATGGGAGCAGCAATCTCTGAAAATACTGTATGCTACAGTCAGGTTGCCAGGAACAGAATTAAATAGCATTTGGCATGTTGTCTGGATTTCATAGCTGAAAATGACAGCTGTGACTTATAAACTATGAACTGAGGATAGTCTCCAAAAATATAGATGTGTGAGACATCATTCTATCTGAATAACACCTGTCTTTTCCTGATTATACTCTGAGAGGAGACAGAGCATAACTTGTACTCCATATACCACAATTTATTATACATTATGATTTATGTTCTGGGTAAGAATGCCTGTCTGTAAAGCATCGCACCCTAAAAATCTGACCTAGTTTTTTTATTGCACAATCTTTAAGACTGTATAAAGTGTAATATAATGCAGCAGAAGTCTGTAAGGATGGAATATACAGACATGCATTTTTTTTTTATTTCAATGTGACAGCATTAGACTAAGCATACACTGATAGAGAAAAAAAGCTTGGAAAAACAAAAATTTAAAGAGAAACTCTAATTGCACTTTTTATACATCAGTAATGCAAACGATTATAAGAAACACTAAAATGGGAGGTTTTGTTAAACCGAACCTGTCTGCAGGATTTTTGCTAAGTATACTACAGGAATTGTCAGGTTGGCAGTCAGAGCCAGTGTCCGCACCGAGGCAAGTGCCAGGGCCCTGAGCAGGTGGAGGGCATTCAGTCACAGTGCAGAGAGCTGGAAGACGGCGACGCTGAAGAGTCCGGAGCACAGCAGCAGCCAGTGAGGAGAGGTGGGGCCCATTCTGTTTGGAGCAATATATGGTGCCCATCATATACTGTATGGAGCATTATAAGGGGCCTATTCTGTATGGAGCAATATATGTGGCCCATCGTATACTGTATAGAGCATTATATGAGGCTCATTATACTGTATGGAGCATTATATGGGGCTCCTTATACTGTATGGAGCAATATATGTGGCCCATTATATACTGTATGGAGCATTATATGAGGCTCATTATATTGTATGGAACATTATATGGGGCTCCTTATACTGTATGGAGCAATTTATGGGGCTCATTATTCTGTATGGAGAATTATATGGGGTCCATTATTCTGCATGGAGCAATATATGGGGCTCATTATTCTGTATGGAGCAATATATTGGGTCCATTATTCTGTACTGAGCATTATATTGGGTCCATTATTCTGCATGGAGCAATATATTGGGCTCATTATTCTGTATGTAGCTGTTATGTTTGCTAATGACAGGTGTTATGAAGGCAATCCAGAAACACAGTGTGCTTAGCGATCAGAGCGCACACAGTGATCTGACAAATACCCAAAAATACAAGAACGAGCTCTGAGACGTGGAAACTCTGTAGACTGCACACCTGATCCTATCCTAAACACAACTAAAAGCGGCTGTGGATTGCGCCTAACAACTACCTAGGCAACTCGGCACAGCCTAAGAAACTAGCTAGCCTGAAGATAGAAAAAATAGGCCTGACTTGCCCCAGAGAAATTCCCCAAAGGAAAAGGCAGCCCCCCACATATAATGACTGTGAGTAAGATGAAAAGACAAAACGTAGGGATGAAATAGATTCAGCAAAGTGGGGTCCGATATTCTAGGACAGAGCGAGGACAGTAAAGCGAACTTTGCAGTCTACAAAAAACCCTAAAGCAAAACCACGCAAAGGGGGCAAAAAAAAACCACCGTGCCGAACTAACGGCACGGCGGTACACCCTTTGCGTCTCAGAGCTTCCAGCAAAACAAAAGACAAGCTGGACAGAAAAAAAGCAACAAAAAAAGCAAAAAGCACTTAGCTATACAGAGCAGCAGGTCACAGGAACAATCAGGAGTAGCTCAGATCCAACACTGAAACATTGACAAGGAGCAAGGATAGCAGCATCAGGCGGAGTTAAGTAATGAAGCAGTTAACGAGCTCACCAGAACACCTGAGGGAGGAAGCTCAGAAGCTGCAGTACCACTTGTGACCACAGGAGTGAATTCAGCCACAGAATTCACAACAGTACCCCCCCTTGAGGAGGGGTCACCGAACCCTCACCAGAGCCCCCAGGCCGACCAGGATGAGCCGCATGAAAGGCACGAACAAGATCGGAAGCATGAACATCAGAGGCAAAAACCCAGGAATTATCTTCCTGAGCATAACCCTTCCATTTAACCAGATACTGGAGTTTCCGTCTAGAAACACGAGAATCCAAAATCTTCTCCACAATATACTCCAATTCCCCCTCCACCAAAACCGGGGCAGGAGGCTCAACAGATGGAACCATAGGTGCCACGTATCTCCGCAACAACGACCTATGGAATACATTATGTATGGAAAAGGAGTCTGGGAGGGTCAAACGAAAAGACACAGGATTGAGAACCTCAGAAATCCTATACGGACCAATAAAACGAGGTTTAAATTTAGGAGAGGAAACCTTCATAGGAATATGACGAGAAGATAACCAAACCAGATCCCCAACACGAAGTCGGGGACCCACACGGCGTCTGCGACTAGCGAAAAGTTGAGCTTTCTCCTGGGACAAGATCAAATTGTCCACTACCTGAGTCCAGATCTGCTGCAACCTATCCACCACAGAATCCACACCAGGACAGTCCGAAGACTCAACCTGTCCTGAAGAGAAACGAGGATGGAACCCAGAATTGCAAAAAAATGGAGAAACCAAGGTAGCCGAGCTGGCCCGATTATTAAGGGCGAACTCAGCCAACGGCAAAAAGGACACCCAATCATCCTGGTCTGCAGAAACAAAACATCTCAGATATGTTTCCAAGGTCTGATTGGTTCGTTCGGTCTGGCCATTAGTCTGAGGATGGAAAGCCGAGGAAAAGGATAGGTCAATGCCCATCCTACCACAAAAGGCTCGCCAAAACCTTGAAACAAACTGGGAACCTCTGTCAGAAACAATATTCTCAGGAATGCCATGCAACCGAACCACATGCTGAAAGAACAAAGGTACCAAATCAGAGGAGGAAGGCAATTTAGCCAAGGGCACCAGATGGACCATTTTAGAAAAGCGATCACAGACCACCCAAATGACTGACATCTTTTGAGAAACGGGAAGGTCAGAAATGAAATCCATCGAAATATGTGTCCAAGGTCTCTTTGGGACCGGCAAGGGCAAAAGCAACCCACTGGCACGAGAACAGCAGGGCTTAGCCCTAGCACAAATCCCACAGGACTGCACAAAAGTACGTACATCCCGTGACAGAGATGGCCACCAGAAGGATCTAGCCACTAACTCTCTGGTACCAAAGATTCCAGGATGACCAGCCAACACCGAACAATGAAGTTCAGAGATAAGTTTATTAGTCCACCTATCAGGGACGAACAGTTTCTCTGCTGGACAACGATCAGGTTTATTCGCCTGAAATTTTTGCAGCAGCCGCCGCAAATCAGGGGAGATGGCGGACACAATGACTCCTTCCTTGAGGATACCCGCTGGCTCAGATAAACCCGGAGAGTCGGGCACAAAACTCCTAGACAGAGCATCCGCCTTCACATTTTTAGAGCCCGGAAGGTACGAAATCACAAAGTCGAAGCGGGCAAAATATAACGACCAACGGGCCTGTCTAGGATTCAAGCGCTTGGCAGACTCGAGATAAGTCAAGTTCTTATGATCAGTCAATACCACCACGCGATGCTTAGCTCCTTCAAGCCAATGACGCCACTCCTCGAATGCCCACTTCATGGCCAGCAACTCTCGATTGCCCACATCATAATTACGCTCAGCGGGCGAAAACTTCCTGGAAAAGAAAGCACATGGTTTCATCACTGAGCAATCAGAACCTCTCTGTGACAAAACCGCCCCTGCTCCAATCTCAGAAGCATCAACCTCGACCTGGAACGGAAGAGAAACATCTGGCTGACACAACACAGGGGCAGAACAAAAACGACGCTTCAACTCCTGAAAAGCTTCCACAGCAGCAGAAGACCAATTAACCAAATCAGCACCCTTCTTGGTCAAATCGGTCAATGGTTTGGCAATGCTAGAAAAATTACAGATGAAGCGACGATAAAAATTAGCAAAGCCCAGGAACTTTTGCAGACTTTTCAGAGATGTCGGCTGAATCCAATCCTGGATGGCTTGGACCTTAACTGGATCCATCTCGATAGTAGAAGGGGTAAAGATGAACCCCAAAAATGAAACTTTCTGCACACCGAAGAGACACTTTGATCCCTTCACAAACAAAGAGTTAGCACGCAGGACCTCAAAAACCATTCTGACCTGCTTCACATGAGACTCCCAATCATCTGAGAAGATCAAAATGTCATCCAAGTAAACAATCAGGAATTTATCCAGATACTCACGGAAGATGTCATGCATAAAAGACTGAAACACAGATGGAACATTGGCAAGTCCGAACGGCATCACTAGATACTCAAAATGACCCTCGGGCGTATTGAATGCAGTTTTCCATTCATCTCCTTGCCTGATTCTCACCAGATTATACGCACCACGAAGATCTATCTTAGTGAACCAACTAGCCCCCTTAATCCGAGCAAACAAGTCAGATAACAATGGCAATTGTTAACAGTGATCTTATTAAGAAGGCGGTAATCAATACACGGTCTCAGCGAACCATCCTTCTTGGCTACAAAGAAGAACCCTGCTCCCAGTGGTGATGACGATGGGCGAATATGTCCCTTCTCCAGGGATTCCTTCACATAACTGCGCATAGCGGCGTGTTCGGGCACGGATAAATTAAATAATCGACCTTTAGGGAATTTACTACCAGGAATCAAATTGATAGCACAATCACAATCCCTATGCGGAGGTAGGGCATCGGACTTGGGCTCTTCAAATACATCTTGATAATCAGACAAGAACTCTGGGACCTCAGAAGGGGTGGATGACGAAATCGACAAAAATGGAACATCACCATGTACCCCCTGACAACCCCAGCTGGATACCGACATGGAATTCCAATCCAATACTGGATTATGGGTTTGTAGCCATGGCAACCCCAACACGACCACATCATGCAGATTATGCAACACCAGAAAGCGAATAACTTCCTGATGTGCAGGAGCCATGCACATGGTCAGCTGGGCCCAGTATTGAGGTTTATTCTTGGCCAAAGGCGTAGCATCAATTCCTCTCAATGGAATAGGACACCGCAAAGGCTCCAAGAAAAACCCACAACGTTTAGCATAATCCAAATCCATCAGATTCAGGGCAGCGCCCGAATCCACAAACGCCATGACAGAAAACGACGACAAAGAGCAGATCAAGGTAATGGACAGAAGGAATTTGGACTGTACAGTACCAATGACGGCAGACCTAGCGGACCGCTTAGTGCGCTTAGGACAATCAGAAATAGCATGAGTGGAATCACCACAGTAGAAACACAGACCATTCAGACGTCTGTATTCCTGCCGTTCAACTCTAGTCATAGTCCTATCGCACTGCATAGGCTCAGGTTTAACCTCAGGCAGTACCGCCAAATGGTGCACAGATTTACGCTCGCGCAAGCGTCGACCGATCTGAATGGCCAAAGACATAGACTCATTCAAACCAGCAGGCATAGGAAATCCCACCATGACATCCTTAAGAGCCTCAGAGAGACCCTTTCTGAACAAAGCTGCCAGGGCACATTCATTCCACAGGGTGAGTACTGACCACTTCCTAAATTTCTGACAATATACTTCTATATCATCCTGACCCTGGCACAAAGCCAGCAAATTTTTCTCAGCCTGATCCACTGAATTAGGCTCATCGTACAGCAATCCGAGCGCCAGGAAAAACGCATCGACACTACTCAATGCAGGGTCTCCTGGCGCAAGAGAAAATGCCCAGTCTTGAGGGTCGCCGCGCAAAAAAGAAATAATAATCAAAACCTGTTGAATAGGATTACCAGAAGAATGAGGTTTCAAGGCCAGAAATAGCTTACAATTATTTTTGAAACTTAGAAACTTAGTTCTATCTCCAAAAAACAAATCAGGAATAGGAATTCTTGGTTCTAACATAGATTTCTGATCAATAGTATCTTCAATTTTTTGTACATTTATAACGAGATTATCCATTGAAGAGCACAGACCCTGAATATCCATGTCCACAGCTGTGTCCAGAAACACCCAAATGTCTAGGGGAAAAAAAAAAAAGTGAACACAGAGCAGGAAAAAAAAAAAAAATGATGTCAGAACTTTTTCTTTCCCTCTATTGAGAATCATTAGTTAGGCTCCTTGTACTGTTATGTTTGCTAATGACAGGTGTTATGAAGGCAATCCAGAAACACAGTGTGCTTAGCGATCAGAGCGCACACAGTGATCTGACAAATACCCAAAAATACAAGAACGAGCTCTGAGACGTGGAAACTCTGTAGACTGCACACCTGATCCTATCCTAAACACAACTAAAAGCGGCTGTGGATTGCGCCTAACAACTACCTAGGCAACTCGGCACAGCCTAAGAAACTAGCTAGCCTGAAGATAGAAAAAATAGGCCTGACTTGCCTCAGAGAAATTCCCCAAAGGAAAAGGCAGCCCCCCACATATAATGACTGTGAGTAAGATGAAAAGACAAAACGTAGGGATGAAATAGATTCAGCAAAGTGGGGCCCGATATTCTAGGACAGAGCGAGGACAGTAAAGCGAACTTTGCAGTCTACAAAAAACCCTAAAGCAAAACCACGCAAAGGGGGCAAAAAAAACCCACCGTGCCGAACTAACGGCACGGCGGTACACCCTTTGCGTCTCAGAGCTTCCAGCAAAACAAAAGACAAGCTGGACAGAAAAAAAGCAACAAAAAAAGCAAAAAGCACTTAGCTATACAGAGCAGCAGGTCACAGGAACAATCAGGAGAAGCTCAGATCCAACACTGAAACATTGACAAGGAGCAAGGATAGCAGCATCAGGCGGAGTTAAGTAATGAAGCAGTTAACGAGCTCACCAGAACACCTGAGGGAGGAAGCTCAGAAGCTGCAGTACCACTTGTGACCACAGGAGTGAATTCAGCCACAGAATTCACAACAGTACCCCCCCCTTGAGGAGGGGTCACCGAACCCTCACCAGAGCCCCCAGGCCGACCAGGATGAGCCGCATGAAAGGCACGAACAAGATCGGAAGCATGAACATCAGAGGCAAAAACCCAGGAATTATCTTCCTGAGCATAACCCTTCCATTTAACCAGATACTGGAGTTTCCGTCTAGAAACACGAGAATCCAAAATCTTCTCCACAATATACTCCAATTCCCCCTCCACCAAAACCGGGGCAGGAGGCTCAACAGATGGAACCATAGGTGCCACGTATCTCCGCAACAACGACCTATGGAATACATTATGTATGGAAAAGGAGTCTGGGAGGGTCAAACGAAAAGACACAGGATTGAGAACCTCAGAAATCCTATACGGACCAATAAAACGAGGTTTAAATTTAGGAGAGGAAACCTTCATAGGAATATGACGAGAAGATAACCAAACCAGATCCCCAACACGAAGTCGGGGACCCACACGGCGTCTGCGACTAGCGAAAAGTTGAGCTTTCTCCTGGGACAAGATCAAATTGTCCACTACCTGAGTCCAGATCTGCTGCAACCTATCCACCACAGAATCCACACCAGGACAGTCCGAAGACTCAACCTGTCCTGAAGAGAAACGAGGATGGAACCCAGAATTGCAAAAAAATGGAGAAACCAAGGTAGCCGAGCTGGCCCGATTATTAAGGGCGAACTCAGCCAACGGCAAAAAGGACACCCAATCATCCTGGTCTGCAGAAACAAAACATCTCAGATATGTTTCCAAGGTCTGATTGGTTCGTTCGGTCTGGCCATTAGTCTGAGGATGGAAAGCCGAGGAAAAGGATAGGTCAATGCCCATCCTACCACAAAAGGCTCGCCAAAACCTTGAAACAAACTGGGAACCTCTGTCAGAAACAATATTCTCAGGAATGCCATGCAACCGAACCACATGCTGAAAGAACAAAGGTACCAAATCAGAGGAGGAAGGCAATTTAGCCAAGGGCACCAGATGGACCATTTTAGAAAAGCGATCACAGACCACCCAAATGACTGACATCTTTTGAGAAACGGGAAGGTCAGAAATGAAATCCATCGAAATATGTGTCCAAGGTCTCTTTGGGACCGGCAAGGGCAAAAGCAACCCACTGGCACGAGAACAGCAGGGCTTAGCCCTAGCACAAATCCCACAGGACTGCACAAAAGTACGTACATCCCGTGACAGAGATGGCCACCAGAAGGATCTAGCCACTAACTCTCTGGTACCAAAGATTCCAGGATGACCAGCCAACACCGAACAATGAAGTTCAGAGATAAGTTTATTAGTCCACCTATCAGGGACGAACAGTTTCTCTGCTGGACAACGATCAGGTTTATTCGCCTGAAATTTTTGCAGCAGCCGCCGCAAATCAGGGGAGATGGCAGACACAATGACTCCTTCCTTGAGGATACCCGCTGGCTCAGATAAACCCGGAGAGTCGGGCACAAAACTCCTAGACAGAGCATCCGCCTTCACATTTTTAGAGCCCGGAAGGTACGAAATCACAAAGTCGAAGCGGGCAAAAAATAACGACCAACGGGCCTGTCTAGGATTCAAGCGCTTGGCAGACTCGAGATAAGTCAAGTTCTTATGATCAGTCAATACCACCACGCGATGCTTAGCTCCTTCAAGCCAATGACGCCACTCCTCGAATGCCCACTTCATGGCCAGCAACTCTCGATTGCCCACATCATAATTACGCTCAGCGGGCGAAAACTTCCTGGAAAAGAAAGCACATGGTTTCATCACTGAGCAATCAGAACCTCTCTGTGACAAAACCGCCCCTGCTCCAATCTCAGAAGCATCAACCTCGACCTGGAACGGAAGAGAAACATCTGGCTGACACAACACAGGGGCAGAACAAAAACGACGCTTCAACTCCTGAAAAGCTTCCACAGCAGCAGAAGACCAATTAACCAAATCAGCACCCTTCTTGGTCAAATCGGTTAATGGTTTGGCAATGCTAGAAAAATTACAGATGAAGCGACGATAAAAATTAGCAAAGCCCAGGAACTTTTGCAGACTTTTCAGAGATGTCGGCTGAATCCAATCCTGGATGGCTTGGACCTTAACTGGATCCATCTCGATAGTAGAAGGGGTAAAGATGAACCCCAAAAATGAAACTTTCTGCACACCGAAGAGACACTTTGATCCCTTCACAAACAAAGAGTTAGCACGCAGGACCTCAAAAACCATTCTGACCTGCTTCACATGAGACTCCCAATCATCTGAGAAGATCAAAATGTCATCCAAGTAAACAATCAGGAATTTATCCAGATACTCACGGAAGATGTCATGCATAAAAGACTGAAACACAGATGGAACATTGGCAAGTCCGAACGGCATCACTAGATACTCAAAATGACCCTCGGGCGTATTGAATGCAGTTTTCCATTCATCTCCTTGCCTGATTCTCACCAGATTATACGCACCACGAAGATCTATCTTAGTGAACCAACTAGCCCCCTTAATCCGAGCAAACAAGTCAGATAACAATGGCAATTGTTAACAGTGATCTTATTAAGAAGGCGGTAATCAATACACGGTCTCAGCGAACCATCCTTCTTGGCTACAAAGAAGAACCCTGCTCCCAGTGGTGATGACGATGGGCGAATATGTCCCTTCTCCAGGGATTCCTTCACATAACTGCGCATAGCGGCGTGTTCGGGCACGGATAAATTAAATAATCGACCTTTAGGGAATTTACTACCAGGAATCAAATTGATAGCACAATCACAATCCCTATGCGGAGGTAGGGCATCGGACTTGGGCTCTTCAAATACATCTTGATAATCAGACAAGAACTCTGGGACCTCAGAAGGGGTGGATGACGAAATCGACAAAAATGGAACATCACCATGTACCCCCTGACAACCCCAGCTGGATACCGACATGGAATTCCAATCCAATACTGGATTATGGGTTTGTAGCCATGGCAACCCCAACACGACCACATCATGCAGATTATGCAACACCAGAAAGCGAATAACTTCCTGATGTGCAGGAGCCATGCACATGGTCAGCTGGGCCCAGTATTGAGGTTTATTCTTGGCCAAAGGCGTAGCATCAATTCCTCTCAATGGAATAGGACACCGCAAAGGCTCCAAGAAAAACCCACAACGTTTAGCATAATCCAAATCCATCAGATTCAGGGCAGCGCCCGAATCCACAAACGCCATGACAGAAAACGACGACAAAGAGCAGATCAAGGTAATGGACAGAAGGAATTTGGACTGTACAGTACCAATGACGGCAGACCTAGCGGACCGCTTAGTGCGCTTAGGACAATCAGAAATAGCATGAGTGGAATCACCACAGTAGAAACACAGACCATTCAGACGTCTGTATTCCTGCCGTTCAACTCTAGTCATAGTCCTATCGCACTGCATAGGCTCAGGTTTAACCTCAGGCAGTACCGCCAAATGGTGCACAGATTTACGCTCGCGCAAGCGTCGACCGATCTGAATGGCCAAAGACATAGACTCATTCAAACCAGCAGGCATAGGAAATCCCACCATGACATCCTTAAGAGCCTCAGAGAGACCCTTTCTGAACAAAGCTGCCAGGGCACATTCATTCCACAGGGTGAGTACTGACCACTTCCTAAATTTCTGACAATATACTTCTATATCATCCTGACCCTGGCACAAAGCCAGCAAATTTTTCTCAGCCTGATCCACTGAATTAGGCTCATCGTACAGCAATCCGAGCGCCAGGAAAAACGCATCGACACTACTCAATGCAGGGTCTCCTGGCGCAAGAGAAAATGCCCAGTCTTGAGGGTCGCCGCGCAAAAAAGAAATAATAATCAAAACCTGTTGAATAGGATTACCAGAAGAATGAGGTTTCAAGGCCAGAAATAGCTTACAATTATTTTTGAAACTTAGAAACTTAGTTCTATCTCCAAAAAACAAATCAGGAATAGGAATTCTTGGTTCTAACATAGATTTCTGATCAATAGTATCTTCAATTTTTTGTACATTTATAACGAGATTATCCATTGAAGAGCACAGACCCTGAATATCCATGTCCACAGCTGTGTCCAGAAACACCCAAATGTCTAGGGGAAAAAAAAAAAAGTGAACACAGAGCAGGAAAAAAAAAAAAATGATGTCAGAACTTTTTCTTTCCCTCTATTGAGAATCATTAGTTAGGCTCCTTGTACTGTTATGTTTGCTAATGACAGGTGTTATGAAGGCAATCCAGAAACACAGTGTGCTTAGCGATCAGAGCGCACACAGTGATCTGACAAATACCCAAAAATACAAGAACGAGCTCTGAGACGTGGAAACTCTGTAGACTGCACACCTGATCCTATCCTAAACACAACTAAAAGCGGCTGTGGATTGCGCCTAACAACTACCTAGGCAACTCGGCACAGCCTAAGAAACTAGCTAGCCTGAAGATAGAAAAAATAGGCCTGACTTGCCTCAGAGAAATTCCCCAAAGGAAAAGGCAGCCCCCCACATATAATGACTGTGAGTAAGATGAAAAGACAAAACGTAGGGATGAAATAGATTCAGCAAAGTGGGGCCCGATATTCTAGGACAGAGCGAGGACAGTAAAGCGAACTTTGCAGTCTACAAAAAACCCTAAAGCAAAACCATGCAAAGGGGGCAAAAAAAACCCACCGTGCCGAACTAACGGCACGGCGGTACACCCTTTGCGTCTCAGAGCTTCCAGCAAAACAAAAGACAAGCTGGACAGAAAAAAAGCAACAAAAAAAGCAAAAAGCACTTAGCTATACAGAGCAGCAGGTCACAGGAACAATCAGGAGAAGCTCAGATCCAACACTGAAACATTGACAAGGAGCAAGGATAGCAGCATCAGGCGGAGTTAAGTAATGAAGCAGTTAACGAGCTCACCAGAACACCTGAGGGAGGAAGCTCAGAAGCTGCAGTACCACTTGTGACCACAGGAGTGAATTCAGCCACAGAATTCACAACATGTAGCACTATGTGGTGCCCATAATACTGTATAGAGCAATATATGGGGTTCATTATTCTGTGTGGAGCACTATGCGGTGCCCATAATACTGTATGGAGCAATATATGGGGATCATTATTCTGTATGGAGCAATTTATGGGGTCCATTATGCTGTATGGAGCATTATATGTGGTCCATTATTCTGTTTTGGGCATTATATGGGGCTCATTATTCTGTATGGAGCATTATGTAGTGCCCAAAATACTGTATGAAGGGCGAAGGGCTATACTGTCTGGTTTCTGAGCTATTGATATCACTCATGTAATGTACGAAGTAAGTGAAATCTTTGAAAGCATACTATACCTATATTTCTCTGCTGTATCTGTGCATTATGAATTGTGGTATATGTTAACCCTTTTCTGACATTAGACATACTATCCCGTCGAGGTGGTATGGGCCCGTATGACCACCGAAAGGATATCACGTCTAGCGCGATCAGCCGAGCTGACATCCGGCACTATGTGCTAGGAGCGGTCACGGACCGCTCCTGGCACATTAACCCCTGGCACACTGTGATCCTTTGATCGCAGCGTTCCGGCGGCACAGGGAAGCATCACGCAGGGAGGGGGCTCCCTGCGTACTTTCCTGAGACCCTCAGAGCAATGCGATGTGATCGTGTTGCTCCAAGGGTCTCCTACCTCCTCCTCCCTGCAGGCCAGGATCCAAAATGGGGGGCCTTCCGGGTCCGGCAGGGAGGTGGCTTTCAAGCGCCTGCTCAGAGCAGGAGCCGGGAAGCCTCCCTGCACTGCTTGCCTGATCGCTGGTCTGACACAGTGCATTGCAAAGTGTCAGATCAGCGATCTGTCACTTAACTGTGATATCCCCCCTGGGGCAATGTAAAACAGTAAAAAAAAAAAATCCTAAATAAAGAAAAAAAGCTAAAATGTTGTTCCAATAAATACATTTCTTTATCTAAATAAAAAAAATCAATAAAAGTACACATATTTAGTATCGCCACGTCTGTAACGACCTGACCTATAAAACTGTCCCACAAGTTAACCCCTTCAGTGAACACCGGAAAAAAAAAAGCCGAGGCAAAAAAATTACGCTTTACTATCATACAGCCAAAAAAAAGTGGAATAACACGCGATCAAAAAGACAGATATAAATAACCATGGTACCGCTGAAAACGTCATCTTGTCCTGCAAAAAACGAGACACCAAACAGCATCATCAGCGAAAAAATAAAAAAGTTATAGTCCTCAGAATAAAGCGGTGCAAAAATAATTATTTTTTATATAAAATAGTTTTTATCGTATAAAAGCGTATAAAAAAAAATATAAATGAGGTATCGCTGCAATCGTTCTGACCCGAAGAATAAGACTGCATTATCAATTTTACCAAACGTGGAACGGCATAAGCGCCCCCCAAAAGAAATTCATGAATAGCTGGTTTTTGGTCATTGTGCCTCACAAAAATCGGAATAAAAAGCGATCAAAAAATGTCACATGCCTGAAAAATGGTACCAATAAAAACGTCAACTCGTCCCACAAAAAAGAAGACCTCACATGACTCTGTGGACCAAAATATGGAAAAATTATAGCTCTCAAAATGTGGAGACGCAAAAACTATTTTTTGCAATAAAAAGAGTCTTTTAGTGTGTGGCGGCTGCCAATCATAAAAATATTTAAAAAAAATATATTTAATATTTAAAAAAAATGTATTTATTTCCATTTTCCCATTAAGGTTAGAGTTAGGGTTGGGGCTAAAGTTAGGGTTAGGGTTGGGGCTAAAGTTAGGGTTAGGGTTGGGGCTAAAGTTAGGGTTGGTTAGGGTTGGTGTTAGGGTTGTGGCTAGGGTTAGGGTTGGGGCTAAAGTTAGGGTTAGGGTTAGGGCTAAAGTTAGGGTTAAAGTTAGGGTTTGGATTACATTTACGGTTGGGATTAGGGTTAGGGGTGTGGTTAGGGTTATGGTTGGGATTAGGGGTGTGTTTGGGTTAGGGTTTCAGTTAGAATTGGGGGATTTCCACTGTTTAGGCACATCAGGGGCTCTCCAAACGCTCTCAATTCCAACCAATTCTGCGTTGAAAAATAAAACAGTGCTCCTTCCCTTTCCGAGCTCTGCCATGCGCCCAAACATATGGGGTATCAGCGTACTCAGGACAAATTGGACAACAACTTTTGGGGTCCAATTTCTCCTGTTACCCTTAGGAAAATACAAAATCGGGGGCTAAAAAATAATTTTTGTGGAAAAAAAAAAGGATTTTTTATTTTCACGGCTCTGAAACACTTGGGGGTTCAAAGTTCTCACAACACATCTAGATAAGTTCCTTGGGGGGTCTAGTTTCCAATATGGGGTCACTTGTGGGGGGTTTCTACTGTTTAGGTACATCAGGGGCTCTGCAAATGCAATGTGACGCCTGCAGACCAATCCATCTAAGTCTGCATTCTGCATTCCAAATGGCGCTCCTTTCCTTCCGAGCTCTGCCATGCGCCCAAACGGTGGTTCCCCCCCACATATGGGGCATCAGCGTACTCAGGACAAATTGGACAACAACTTTTGGGGTCCTATTTCTCCTGTTACCCTTGGGAAAATACAAAACTGGTGGCTAAAAAAGGAATTTTTTATTTTTTATTTTCACGGCTCTGCGTTATAAACTGTAGTGAAACACTTGGAGGTTCAAAGTTATCACAACACATCTAGACAAGTTCCATAGGGGGTCTTCTTTCCAAAATGGTGTCACTTGTGGGGAGTTTCAATGTTTAGGCAAATCAGGGGCTCTCCAAACGCGACATGGCGTCCCATCTCAATTCCAGTCAATTTTGCATTGAAAAGTCAAATGGCGCGCTGTTATGGCTGGCAATCAGGCAACACAGCGTGCAGTAATCAGCGCACATACAGAGATCTGGCAAAAACCCAAAATCAATAGGACGAGCTCTGAGACGTGGAATCTCTGTAGACTGCAGTACCTGAACTATCCTCACACAACTGGAAGCAGCAGTGGATTGCGCCTATCAACTACCTATGCAACTCGGCACTGCCTGAGGAGCTGACTAGCCTGAAGATAGAAATACAAGCCTGACTTACCTCAGAGAAATACCCCAAAGGAATAGGCAGCCCCCACATATAATGACTGTTAGCAAGATGAAAAGACAAACGTAGGAATGAAATAGATTCAGCAAAGTGAGGCCCGATATTCTAGACAGAGCGAGGATAGCAAAGAGAACTATGCAGTCTACAAAAAACCCTAAAACGAAAACCACGAAAAGGGGCAAAAAGACCCACCGTGCCGAACTAACAGCACGGCGGTGCACCCCTTTGCTTCTCAGAGCTTCCAGCAAAAGATAATAACAAGCTGGACAGAAAAAACAGAAAACAAACTAGAAGCACTTATCTAGCAGAGCAGCAGGCCCAAGGAAAGATGCAGTAGCTCAGATCCAACACTGGAACATTGACAAGGAGCAAGGAAGACAGACTCAGGTGGAGCTAAATAGCAAGGCAGCCAACGAGCTCACCAAAACACCTGAGGGAGGAAGCCCAGAGACTGCAATACCACTTGTGACCACAGAAGTGAACTCAGCCACAGAATTCACAACAGTACCCCCCCCTTGAGGAGGGGTCACCGAACCCTCACCAGAACCCCCAGGCCGACCAGGATGAGCCACATGAAAGGCACGAACAAGATCTGGGGCATGGACATCAGAGGCAAAAACCCAGGAATTATCTTCCTGAGCATAACCCTTCCATTTGACCAGATACTGGAGTTTCCGTCTAGAGACACGAGAATCCAAAATCTTCTCCACAATATACTCCAATTCCCCCTCCACCAAAAAGACCCACCGTGCCGAACTAACAGCACGGCGGTGCACCCCTTTGCTTCTCAGAGCTTCCAGCAAAAGATAATAACAAGCTGGACAGAAAAAACAGAAAACAAACTAGAAGCACTTATCTAGCAGAGCAGCAGGCCCAAGGAAAGATGCAGTAGCTCAGATCCAACACTGGAACATTGACAAGGAGCAAGGAAGACAGACTCAGGTGGAGCTAAATAGCAAGGCAGCCAACGAGCTCACCAAAACACCTGAGGGAGGAAGCCCAGAGACTGCAATACCACTTGTGACCACAGAAGTGAACTCAGCCACAGAATTCACAACAGCGCGCCTTCCCTTCCGAGCTCTGCCATGCACCCAAACAGTGGTTTACCCCCACATATGGGGAATCAGCTTACTCAGGACATATTTCACAACAACTTTTTGGGTCCAGCTTCTTCTGTTACCCTTGGGAAAATAAAAAATTTGGCGCGAAAAGATCATTTTTGTGAAAAAATATGATTTTTTATTTTTACAGCTCTACATTATAAACGTCTGTGAAGCACTTGGTGGGTCAAAGTGCTCACCACACATCTAGATAAGTTCCTTAGGGGGTCTAGTTTCCAAAATGGTGTCATTTGTGGGGGGTTTTAATGTTTAGGCATATCAGGGGCTCTCCAAACGTGACAAGGCATCTTATCTCAATTCCAGTCAATGTTGCATTGAAAAGTCAAACGGCGCTCCTTCTTTTCCGAGCTCTTCCATGCACCCAAACCGTTTTTTACCCCCACATATGGGGTATCAGCATAATCAGGACAAATTTTACAACAACTTTTGGGGTCCAATTTCTCCTGTTACTCTTGGTAAAATAAAACAAATTGGAGCTGAATTAAATTTTTTGTGAAAAAAAGTTAAATGTTCATTTTTTTTTTAAACATTCCAAAAATTCCTGTGAAACACCTGAAGGGTTAATGAACTTCTTGAATGTGGTTTTGAGCACCTTGAGATGTGCAGTTTTTAGAATGGTGTCACGCTTGGGTATTTTCTATCATATAGACCCCTGAAAGTGACTTCAAATGTGATGTGGTCCCTAAAAAAAATGATGTTGTAAAAATGAGAAATTGCTGGCCATCTTTTAACCCTTATAACTCCCTAACAAAAAAAAATTTTGGTTACAAAATTGTGCTGATGTAAAGTAGACATGTGGGAAATGTTACTTATTAAGTATTTTGTGTGACATATCTCTGTGATTTAAGGGCATAAAAATTCAAAGTTGGAAAATTGCGAAATTTTAAAAATTTTCGCCAAATTTCCATTTTTTCACAAATAAAGGCAGGTAATATCAAAGAAATGTTACCACTAACATGAAGTACAATATGTCCTAAGAAAACAATGTCAGAATCATCAGGATCAGTTGAAGCATTCCACAGTTATAACCTCATAAAGGGACAGTGGTCAGAATTGTAAAAATTGGCCCGGTCATTAACGTGCAACCCACCCTTGGAGGTAAAGGGGTTAAAGGGGCCCACTGAGACTCTTTTGCCCAGGTCCCACGAAAACCTGGAGCTGGCCCTGTTGGCAGTGTTCTACTGATTAAAATGCTACCTGAGGTGAAGAAATCTGTCTTGTGGTTCTAACACTGATTACACAAGAACCACAAGACAGATTTCTTCACCCCAGGTAGCATTTTTATCAGTTTAACACTGCCAACATGACATTGTCTGTAGTTTACTTAGCAAGGTTCACTTTAAATATACAAATACCAGATACCCCAAAGCATATTCAGTAAGTCATCATTTATGTTTCTTCCAGCTAAGATAAGTATTGCAGCTGCCTGAGAGTCTCTTTTAATTAGCTTTGATCGAGTGGAGTAGAAACTCTCATGGATTATAGTGATGCCACATTAACATGTTCAGTTTCTGGTCAGTATTTTGCCTCAGTATTTATAAGTCGAAACCAGGAGTGGGTGATAAATTCTAGTGATGAGCGAGTGTACTCGTTGCTCGGGTTTTCCCGAGCACGCTTGGGTGGTCTCCGAGTGTTTGTAACTGCTCGGAGATTAAGTTTTCATCGCCTCAGCAGCATGATTTTGAGCTTGAACACATGTGGGGATTCCCTAGCAACCAGGCAACCCCCACATGTACTAAGGCTGGGTAGTAGCTGTAAATCATTCAGCTGCCGTGATGAAAACTAAGGCTATGTTCACACTTTGCGGATTTTGCTGCGGATCCGCAGCGGATTTGACCGCTGCGGATCCGCAGCAGTTTCCCATGAGTTTACATTACAATGTAAACCTATGGGAAACAAAAAACGCTGTACACATGCTGCAGAAAAATCCGCGCGGAAACGCTGCGGATTACATTCCGCAGCATGTCACTTCTTTTCTGCGGATTTTCACCTGCTCCAATAGAAAACTGCAGATGAAAATCCGCAGAAGAAAACGCAGTAAAAACCGCGATAAATCCGCAGTAAAAACCGCAACGGGTTTTCACTGCGGATTTTGGAATTCTGCTGCGGAAAAATCCGCAGTGGAATCCGCAAAGTGTGAACATAGCCTAAATCTCCGAACACTAACAAATACTCGGAGTTCACCCGAGCGTGCTCTAGAAAACCCGAGCAACGAAGTTGGTGACGTGTTTCCATTATAATTTTCCTCTGTTTGTTCCACTCCTGATTTTAGCTTACAGATAGTGACCAAATACTGAACGTGAATAGCCTTAGATCAAATCCCCTTGTTTGAAAAGATTGATCTCCTGGGATCCAATACTCAGAGGACATGTGAATATTCTCTGTGCTGTAGTCAAACTCAGTTTTCATTAGTCTTTTCTTGGAAACTCAAGTCTAGAGGCTTTTTCCTTCTACTTGTGATTACTTAGTGACTTTTCTTTTCTTATTTCTACACTTTTAGCGAGATAAATTACTTTTGACCAACATCTGGGTTTCTTCTTATTAAACTAAATTAGATCATCCACCTATGTTTTATGTAAGATTGTTGTATTATCCTGAGAGCACAGAATCTCATTTCTTCTTCTTCTTTTCTCAAATGGTCTAGTGTTAAGTTTATTAATTAATACTAACCAATGGACTCTATAAATTATATTTAATGTAAAGTCTAATTTGCACTTGTTTTATGCAGTTATGTCGTGTTAGGGCTCATTTCCATTTGCGAGAAACACGTCCGTGTCTCGCATGTGAAAACCAAGCTCTGGCGTCGGCACTTGGGAGCGGAGCGTGTAGCCGCACAGCAACACATGGAGCTGCACGCTCCGCTCCCAAGTGACGGCGCCAAAGCTTGGTTTTCACATGCGAGACACGGACGTGTTTCTAGCAAATGGAAACGAGCCCTTATTCTGATTTTCTTCATAAAAACTTTGAAACAGAAGAAACACTATAACATATCTTCCATGAATAATAAGGAAAAAATTCAGCTCAACCATGAGATACTATTCCAATCCAGGAGGAGCAAGGCGTCTCCGCTGCTGCACACTGTTCAAGAGCTATGTAGCTCGAAACGGATTCATCTCTGTTATACACACCACCCCTTTTATTGCTCAGTTGTCAGAGATGCCCATTTTTTTCATTATTTTATTTTTAAAGGATTTTCAATAAAGATTGTGTGATTTATTAATTCTTCCGGTGTGTTGAGCTGGTTCCACCCCTATTTTCCTCAACATATCTTCCATCCCTCCTCCTCCTTCCCCTCCTAAAATCACCAATCCCTCCCTAAAAAAAAAGAAAACATCTAAAATTCGATTTAGTAAAATCACCAGGAAAATGGCATCACAACAACCAGACAGAAGTAATCACACTTTTTAAAAAAAAAAAAAAAGCTAAACTTCTGGTCACACTGTATGTCAACGTTGTGTGATTCATATGTTGTCCGTGATTAACATTGTGTAGGATAGGAGAAGCTTTGGAATTTCTTCTTTTTGCATACAAGAAAATGACTAATAAACACTAAGGCCATGTTCACACAGTGCGTTTTTTTCTGCGGAACCGCAGCGCTTTTGCCGCTCCGGTTCCGCAGCTGTTTTCCATGCAGGGTACAGTACAATGTACCCTATGGAAAACAGGAACCACTGTGCACACGATCCTGAAATTCATGACCCTGGTATTGTCGAAGGAGTAGACTTTGCCGTTACAACACCCCCACCCATTCTATCCCCACCCGTGGCCCCCCAATTATCATTCTAAACCCAATAAAAACACAACCACTGTAATTCTTTTGGAATGATCTAGGCCACAGTAGCCTTTTTATTACATAGTAACATACATAGTAACATAGTTAGTAAGGCCGAAAAAAGACATTTGTCCATCCAGTTCAGCCTATATTCCATCATAATAAATCCCCAGATCTACGTCCTTCTACAGAACCTAATAATTGTATGATACAATATTGTTCTGCTCCAGGAAGACATCCAGGCCTCTCTTGAACCCCTCGACTGAGTTCGCCATCACCACCTCCTCAGGCAAGCAATTCCAGATTCTCACTGCCCTAACAGTAAAGAATCCTCTTCTATGTTGGTGGAAAAACCTTCTCTCCTCCAGACGCAAAGAATGCCCCCTTGTGCCCATCACCTTCCTTGGTATAAACAGATCCTCAGCGAGATATTTGTATTGTCCCCTTATATACTTATACATGGTTATTAGATCGCCCCTCAGTCGTCTTTTTTCTAGACTAAATAATCCTAATTTCGCTAATCTATCTGGGTATTGTAGTTCTCCCATCCCCTTTATTAATTTTGTTGCCCTCCTTTGTACTCTCTCTAGTTCCATTATATCCTTCCTGAGCACCGGTGCCCAAAACTGGACACAGTACTCCATGTGCGGTCTAACTAGGGATTTGTACAGAGGCAGTATAATGCTCTCATCATGTGTATCCAGACCTCTTTTAATGCACCCCATGATCCTGTTTGCCTTGGCAGCTGCTGCCTGGCACTGGCTGCTCCAGGTAAGTTTATCATTAACTAGGATCCCCAAGTCCTTCTCCCTGTCAGATTTACCCAGTGGTTTCCCGTTCAGTGTGTAATGGTGATATTGATTCCCTCTTCCCATGTGTATAACCTTACATTTATCATTGTTAAACCTCATCTGCCACCTTTCAGCCCAAGTTTCCAACTTATCCAGATCCATCTGTAGCAGAATACTATCTTCTCTTGTATTAACTGCTTTACATAGTTTTGTATCATCTGCAAATATCGATATTTTACTGTGTAAACCTTCTACCAGATCATTAATGAATATGTTGAAGAGAACAGGTCCCAATACTGACCCCTGCGGTACCCCACTGGTCACAGCGACCCAGTTAGAGACTATACCATTTATAACCACCCTCTGCTTTCTATCACTAAGCCAGTTACTAACCCATTTACACACATTTTCCCCCAGACCAAGCATTCTCATTTTGTGTACCAACCTCTTGTGCGGCACGGTATCAAACGCTTTGGAAAAATCGAGATATACCACGTCCAATGACTCACCGTGGTCCAGTCTATAGCTTACCTCTTCATAAAAACTGATTAGATTGGTTTGACAGGAGCGATTTCTCATAAACCCATGCTGATATGGAGTTAAACAGTTATTCTCATTGAGATAATCCAGAATAACATCCCTCAGAAACCCTTCAAATATTTTACCAACAATAGAGGTTAGACTTACTGGCCTATAATTTCCAGGTTCACTTTTAGAGCCCTTTTTGAATATTGGCACCACATTTGCTATGCGCCAGTCCTGCGGAACAGACCCTGTCGCTATAGAGTCACTAAAAATAAGAAATAATGGTTTATCTGTTTATTAAAACATATAACAATAATACACTAGATGGGTATTTCCTGAAGGAACTACAGATAGTGCTTTGGAATGGTGCCCGGGCTGCCCCTGCAAGACTTTCACACTTGGGTGCCCTTCAGGCGCTGATTTGGTGGGTGGGGCCCCTCAGTGTCCGATTTGGTGGGCGGGGCCCCTCAGGGTCCGATTTGGTGGGCGGGGCCCCTCAGGGTCCGATTTGGTGGACGGTGCCCCTCAGGGTCCGATTTGGTGGGCGGGGCCCCTCAGGGTCCGATTTGGTGGGCGTGGTCACTCTGGGTCCGATTTGGTGGGCGGGGTCACTCTGGGTCCGATTTGGTGGGCGGGGTCACTCTGGGTCCGATTTGGTGGGCGGGGTCACTCTGGGTCCGATTTGGTGGACGGGGTCACTCTGGGTCCGATTTGGTGGGCGGGGTCACTCTGGGTCTGATTTGGTGGGCGGGGTCACTCTGGGTCCGATTTGGTGGGCGGGGTCACTCTGGGTCCGATTTGGTGGGCGGGGTCACTCTGGGTCCGATTTGGTGGGCGGGGTCACTCTGGGTCCGATTTGGTGGGCGGGGTCACTCCGGGTCCGATTTGGTGGGCGGTCACTCCGGGTCCGATTTGGTGGGCGGGGCCACTCCGGGTCCGATTTGGTGGGCGGGGCCACTCCGGGTCCGATTTGGTGGGCGGGGTCACTCCGGGTCCGATTTGGTGGGCGGGGCCACTCCGGGTCCGATTTGGTGGGCGGGGTCACTCCGGGTCCGATTTGGTGGGCGGGGTCACTCCGGGTCCGATTTGGTGGGCGGGGTCACTCTGGGTCCTATTTGGTGGGCGGGGTCACTCTGGGTCCGATTTGGTGGGCGGGGTCACTCTGGGTCCGATTTGGTGGGCGGGGTCTCTCTGGGTCCGATTTGGTGGGCGGGGTCACTCTGGGTCCGATTTGGTGGGCGGGGTCACTCTGGGTCCGATTTGGTGGGCGGGGCCACTCTGGGTCAGATTTGGTGGGCGGGGCCACTCTGGGTCAGATTTGGTGGGCGGGGCCACTCTGGGTCAGATTTGGTGGGCGGGGCCACTCTGGGTCAGATTTGGTGGGCGGGGCCACTCTGGGTCAGATTTGGTGGGCGGGGTTACTCTGGGTCAGATTTGGTGGGCGGGGTCACTCTGGGTCCAATTTGGGGGGCGGGGCCACTCGGGGTCCGATTCGGGGGTCCGGGTCACTCGGGGTCCGATTCGGGGGCGGGGTCACTCAGGGTCCGATTTGGGGGGCGGGGGCGCACTTACTTTTTCACACACGGGACCTGGGTGCACTTACTTTTCACCCACGGGACCAGGGGTGCACTTACTTTTCACCCACGGGACCGGGGGTGCACTTACTTTTCACCCACGGGTACGGGGGTGCACTTACTTTTCACCCACGAGTCCGGGGGTGCACTTACTTTTCACACACGGGATCGGGGTGCAATACTTTTCACCCACGGGAGCGGGGGTGCACTTACTTTTCACCCATGGGACTGGGGGTGCACTTACTTTTCACCCACGGGACCTGGGGTGCACTTACTTTTCACACCCGGGATCGGGGGTGCACTTACTTTTCACACACGGGAACGGGGGTGCACTTACTTTTCTCTCACGGGAACGGGGGTGCACTTACTTTTCACCCACGGGACCGGGGGTGCACTTACTTTTCACCCACGGGACCGGGGGTGCAATTACTTTTCACCCACGGGACCAGGGGTGCACTTACTTTTCACTCACGGGACCGGAGGTGCACTTACTTTTCACCCACGGGACCGGGGGTGCACTTACTTTTCACCCATGGACCGGGAGTGCACTTACTTTTCACACATGGGGGGGTGCACTTACTTTTCACCCACGGGACAGGGGGTGCACTTACTTTTCACCCATGGGACTGGGGTGCACTTATTTTTCACACACCGGACCGGGGGTGCACTTACTTTTCACCCACGGGACCGGGGGTGCACTTACTTTTCACACCCGGGACCAGGGATGCACTTACTTTTCACACACGGGATCGGGGTGCACTTACTTTTCACCCACGGGACCGAGGGTGCCCTTATTTTTCACACACGGGACCGGGGGTGCACTTACTTTTCAACCACGGGACCGGGGGTGAACTTACTTTTCACACCCGGGACCAGGGATGCACTTACTTTTCACACACGGGACCGGGGTGCACTTACTTTTCACCCACGGGACTGAGGGTGCACTTACTTTTCACTTACGGGACCTGGGGTGCGCTTACTTTTCACACTCAGGACCGGGGGTGCACTTACTTTTCACACACGGGACTGGGGTGCACTTAATTTTCACCCACGGGACTGGGGGTGCACTTACTTTTCACAAACGGGATCGGGGTGCACTTACTTTTCACACAAGGGACCGGGGGTGCACTTACTTTTCACACACATGGGACCGGGGTGCACTTACTTTTCACACCAGGAACGGGGGTGCACTTACTTTTCACACACGGGACTGGGGGTGCACTTACTTTTCACAGACGGGATCGGGGGTGCACTGGGCACCTCAGGGTCAGATTTGGTGTGCGGGTCACTTTAAGAGCTGATATTATCTGGCAAAACTGTGTCCTGGTGGGGTCATGTAGAGTTCGTAGGCGTTGGCATAGTAACTGGGTCTGGCTTCGCATATCAATGAGCTGATCAGCCAGGTGGCAGTTGGCAGTTATTTTTTAAATTGCCTCAGTAATCAGCCATTATACCTTATGGCAAAATTTCCCTATTGAAATGCATTGGCAATGCATTCCAATGAGAGAAAAACAATTTTCAAACGTTAATTGCGCCAAAACTACACATCCGATCGACACGAAAAATACTTAGCACACCTCTCATGGACGCTGGCTTCGAAATGACACCTCACTGGAGTCTGTGCGTGCAGCGGTTCGGGCCGCATTAATTGCGGAAAAAAGCCTAATAATAATAAGAACTAGATGGGTATTTCCTGAAGGAACTACAGATAGTGCTTTGTAATGGTGCCCGGGCTGCCCCTGCAAGACTTTCATACTTGGGTGCCCCTCAGGCGCTGGTTTGGTGGGCGGGGCCCCTCAGGGGATGATTTGGTGGGCGGGGCCACTCTGTGTCCGATTTGGTAGACGGGACCACTCTGGGTCCGATTTGGTGGGCGGGGCCACTCTGGGTCCGATTTGGTGGGCGGGGCCACTCTGGGTCAGATTTGGTGGGCAGAGCACCTCTGGGTCAGATTTGGTGGGCAGGGCACCTCGGTCAGATTTGGTGGGCGGGGCACCTCTGGGTCAGATTTGGTGGGCGGGGTCACTGAGTCACATTGGGTGGGCGGAGTCACTCTGGGTCACATTTGGTGGGCGGGGTCACTCTGGGTCACATTTGGTGGGCGGGGTCACTCTGGGTCACATTTGGTGGGCGGGGTCACTCGGTCACATTTGGTGGGCGGGGTCACTCTGGGTCACATTTGGTGGGCGGGGTCACTCTGGGTCCGATTTGGTGGGCGGGGCACCTCCGGGTCAGATTTGGTGGGCGGGGCACCTCTGGGTCAGATTTGGTGGGCGGGGCACCTCTGGGTCAGATTTGGTGGGTGGGGTCACTCTGGGTCAGATTTGGTGGGCGGGGCCACTCTGGGTCAGATTTGGTGGGCGGGGTCACTCTGGGTCAGATTTGGTGGGCGGGGTCACTCTGGGTCAGATTTGGTGGGCGGGGTCACTCTGGGTCAGATTTGGTGGGCGGGGTTACTCTGGGTCAGATTTGGTGGGCAGAGCACCTCTGGGTCAGATTTGGTGGGCGGGGCACCTCGGTCAGATTTGGTGGGCGGGGCACCTCTGGGTCAGATTTGGTGGGCGGGGCACCTCTGGGTCAGATTTAGTGGGCGGGGAACATCTGGGTCAGATTTTATGGGCGGGGCACCTCTGGGTCAGATTTGGTGGGCGGGGCACCTCTGGGTCAGATTTGGTGGGCGGGGCACCTCTGGGTCAGATTTGGTGGGCGGGGCACCTCTGGGTCAGATTTGGTGGGCGGGGTCACTCTGGGTCAGATTTGGTGGGCGGGGCCACTCTGGGTCAGATTTGGTGGGCGGGGTCACTCTGGGTCAGATTTGGTGGGCGGGGTCACTCTGGGTCAGATTTGGTGGGCGGGGTCACTCTGGGTCAGATTTGTTGGGCGGGGTCACTGGGTCAGATTTGGTGGGCGGGGTCACTCTGGGTCCAATTTGGTGGGCGGGGTCTCTCTGGGTCCAATTTGGTGGGCGGGGTCACTCGTGGTCAGGTTTGGGGGCGGGGTCACTCGGGGTCCGATTTGGGGGGTGGGGTCACTCGGGATCCAATTTGGGGGGCGGGGTCACTCGGGGTCCGATTTGGGGGACGGAGTCACTTGGGGTCCAATTTGGTGAGCAGGGCCACTCGGGGTCCGATAAGGGGGGCGGGGCCACTCGGTGCACTTTTCACACACGGGATCGGGGTGCACTTACTTTTCACACACAGGATAAGAGAGTGTCATAGTCACTTTATTCTGATGTTTGATTTGATAAATAATCATGTTCTAAAATGGACACCGCACATTTGCATAGCTGCCATGTTTGGAATGTCAAGTTGTGGGTAATGGAAAGTTCGCCATTATTTCCTATGGGAAATTTTTTTTTTTAAATGCAATTTTTAAAAAAACTACAAATCGGATCAACACGAAAAATACTTAGCACACCTCTCGTGGACGCTGGCTTCGAAATGACGCCTCACTGGAGTCTGTGCGTGCAGCGGTTCGGGCCGCATTAATTGCGGAAAAAACTGAATAAGTTTACCACGTTCGGATTACAATAATAATACTAGATGGGTATTTCCTGAAGGAACTACAGATAGTGCTTTGGAATGGTGCCCGGGCTGCCCCTGCAAGACTCACACTTGGGTGTCCCTCAGGCGCTGGTTTTGTGGGTGGAGCCCCTCAGGGTCCGGTTTTGTGGGCGGGGCCACTCTGGGTCCGATTTGGTGGGCGGGGCCACTCTGGGTCCGATTTGGTGGGCGGGGCCACTCTGGGTCCGATTTGGTGGGCGGGGCCACTCTGGGTCCGATTTGGTGGGCGGGGCCACTCTGGGTCCGATTTGGTGGTCGGGGCCCCTCAGGGTCCGATTTGGTGGTCGGGGCCCCTCAGGGTCCGATTTGGTGGTCGGGGCCCCTCAGGGTCCGATTTGGTGGTCGGGGCCCCTCAGGGTCCGATTTGGTGGTCGGGGCCCCTCAGGGTCCGATTTGGAGGTCGGGGCCCCTCAGGGTCCGATTTGGAGGTCGGGGCCCCTCAGGGTCCGATTTGGTGGTCGGGGCCCCTCAGGGTCCGATTTGGAGGTCGGGGCCCCTCAGGGTCCGATTTGGTGGTCGGGGCCCCTCAGGGTCCGATTTGGTGGTCGGGGCCCCTCAGGGTCCGATTTGGTGGTCGGGGCCCCTCAGGGTCCGATTTGGTGGTCGGGGCCCCTCAGGGTCCGATTTGGTGGTCGGGGCCCCTCAGGGTCCGATTTGGTGGTCGGGGCCCCTCAGGGTCCGATTTGGTGGTCGGGGCCCATCAGGGTCCGATTTGGTGGTCGGGGCCCCTCAGGGTCCGATTTGGTGGTCGGGGCCCCTCAGGGTCCGATTTGGTGGTCGGGGCCCCTCAGGGTCCGATTTGGTGGTCGGGGCCCCTCAGGGTCCGATTTGGTGGTCGGGGCCCCTCAGGGTCCGATTTGGTGGTCGGGGCCCCTCAGGGTCCGATTTGGTGGTCGGGGCCCCTCAGGGTCCGATTTGGTGGTCGGGGCCCCTCAGGGTCCGATTTGGTGGTCGGGGCCCCTCAGGGTCCGATTTGGTGGTCGGGGCCCCTCAGGGTCCGATTTGGTGGTCGGGGCCCCTCAGGGTCCGATTTGGTGGTCGGGGCCCCTCGGCCTCCGATTTGGTGGTCGGGGCCCCTCGGCCTCCGATTTGGTGGGCTGGACACCTCAGGTAACAATTTAACAATTTGGTGGGTTGGTCACTTTAAGAGCTGATATTATCTGGCAAAACTGTGTCCTGGTGGGGTCATGTAGAGTTCGTAGGCGTTGCCATAGTAACTGGGTGTGACTGCACACAGCACTGAGCTAATCAGCCAGGTGGCAGTTGGCAGTTAGTTTGAAATTGCCTCAGAAAACAGCCATTTTACCTTATGGGAAAATTTACCCATTGAGAAATTGCATTCCAATCAGGGGAAAAACGCAAATTGCGCCAAAGCTACAAATCCGATCGACACGAAAAATACTTAGCACACCTCTTGGGGACGCTGGCTTCGAAATGACACCTCACTGGAGTCTGTGCGTGCAGCGGTTCGGGCCGCATTAATCGCGGACTGAATAATAATAATAATAATAATAATAAGTTGTCTACGGGGGAATAACAATATAGTGCTTTTTACAAAAGCACTATAACTAGATGGGTATTTCCTGAAGGAACTACAGATAGTGCTTTGGAATGGTGCCCGGGCTGCCCCTGCAAGACTTTCACACTTGGGTGCCCCTCAGGCACTGGTTTGGTGGGTGGGGTCACTCAGGGGCCGATTTTTTGGGCAGGGTCACTCTGGTTCACATTTCATGGGCGGAGTCACTCAGGGTCACATTTGGTGGGCGGGGTCACTCGGGGTCACATTTGGTAGGCTGGGTCACTCGGGGGT